>NW_026989811.1:0-309885 GCF_036321535.1 Camelus dromedarius | reverse complement strand
AGCCGTCCTTCACCTAGCTTGTTGGGAACACAAAGTTTCTTTTCAGTTGCAAACTCCATTCCATACATATATATGGGGAGGTACTAGCTCCAACTCGGTTTGACAGTGAAAACTGCAGGAACTTCAAACCGGCACTAGGAAACAGACTGAGAAAGCAGAGAAAAATTTTCTCCTGCATCCCTTTCCCTTGGTGCTAGATGAACGAACGTATCTCCACTTGCTCAGTTCTGAGAGATAAGTGTGTGTGAAAGCCGTCCTTCACCTAGCTTGTTGGGAACACAAAGTTTCTTTTCAGTTGCAAACTCCATTCCATACATATATATGGGGAGGTACTAGCTCCAACTCCTTTTTACAGTGAAAACTGCAGGATCTTCAAAACGGCACTAGGAAACAGACTGAGAAAGCAGAGAAAAAGTGTCTCCTGCAACCCGTTCCCTTGGTGCTAGATGAACGAACGTCTCTCCACTTGCTCTGTTCTGAGAGATAAGTGTGTGTGAAAACCGTCCTTCACCTAGCTTGTTGGGAACACAAAGTTTCTTTTCATTTGCAAACTCCATTCCATATATATATATGGGGAGGTACAAGCTCCAAATCGGTTTGAGAGTGAAAACTGCAGGAACTTCAAACCGGCTCTAGGAAACAGACTGAGAAAGCAGAGATAAAGTGTCTCCTGCATCCCGTTCCCTTGGTGCTAGATGAACGAACGGCTCTCCACTTGCTCAGTTCTGAGAGATAATTGTGTGTGAAAGCCGTCCTTCACC
This sequence comes from Camelus dromedarius, assembly GCF_036321535.1. Lineage (NCBI taxonomy): Eukaryota > Metazoa > Chordata > Mammalia > Artiodactyla > Camelidae > Camelus > Camelus dromedarius. The sequence goes on along the minus strand of NW_026989811.1, from coordinate 309,124 downwards.
TAGCTTGTTGGGAACACAAAGTATCTTTTCAGTTGCAAACTCCATTCCATACATATATATGGAGAGGTACTAGCTCCAACTCGGTTTTACAGTGAAAACTGCAGGAACTTCAAACCGGCACTAGGAAACAGACTGAGAAAGCAGAGAAAAATTGTCTCCTGCAACCCGTTCCCTTGGTGCTAGATGAACGAACGTCTCTTCACTTGCTCAGTTCTGAGAGATAATTGTGGGTGAAAGCAGGCCTTCACATAGCTTGTTGGGAACACAAAGTGTCTTTCCAGTTGCAAACTCCATTCCATACTTATATATGGGGAGGTACAAGCTCCAACTCGGTTTTACAGTGAAAACTGCAGGAACTTCAAACCGGCACTTGGAAACAGACTGAGAAAGCAGAGAAAAAGTGTCCCCTGCATCCCGTTCCCTTGGTGCTAGATGAACGAACGTCTCTCCACTTGCTCAGTTCTGAGAGATAAGTGTGTGTGAAAGCCGCCCTTCACCTAGCTTGTTGGGAACACAAAGTTTCTTTTCAGTTGCAAACTCCATTCCATACATATATATGGGGAGGTACTAGCTCCAACTCGGTTTTACAGTGAAAACTGCAGGATCTTCAAACCGGCACTAGGAAACAGACTGAGAAAGCAGAGAAAAAGTGTCTCCTGCAACCCGTTCCCTTGGTGCTAGATGAACGAACGTCTCTCCACTTGCTCAGTTCTGAGAGATATGTGTGTGTGAAAGACGTCCTTCACCTAGCTTGTTGGGAACACAAAGTTTCTTTTCAGTTGCAAACTCCATTCCATACATATATATGGGGAGGTAGAAGCTCCAACTCGGTTTGACACTGAAAACTGCAGGAACTTCAAACCGGCACTAGGAAACAGACTGAGAAAGCAGAGAAAAAGTGTGTCCTGCAACCCGTTCCCTTGGTGCTAGATGAACGAACGTCTCTCCACTTGCTCAGTTCTGAGAGATAAGTCTGTGTGAAAGCCGTCCTTCACCTAGCTTGTTGGGAACACAAAGTTTCTTTTCAGTTGCAAACTCCATTCCATACATATATATGGGGAGGTACTAGCTCCAAATCGGTTTTACAGTGAAAAATGCAGGAACTTCAAACCGGCACTAGGAAACAGACTGAGAAAGCATAGAAAAAGTGTCTCCTGCAACCCGTTCCCTTGGTGCTAGATGAACGAACGTCTCTCCACTTGCTCAGTTCTGAGAGATATGTGTTTGTGAAAGCCGTCCTTCACCTAGCTTGTTGGGAACACAAAGTTTCTTTTCAGTTGCAAACTCCATTCCATCTATATATATGGGGAGATACTAGCTCCAACCCGGTTTGACAGTGAAAACTGCAGGAACTTCAAACCGGCACTAGGAAACAGACTGAGAAAGCAGAGAAAAAGTGTCTCCTGCAAACCGTTCCCTTGGTGCTAGATGAATGAACGTCTCTCCACTTGCACAGTTCTGAGAATAAGTGTGTGTGAAAGCCGCCCTTCACCTAGCTTGTTGGGAACACAAAGTTTCTTTTCAGTTGCAAACTCCATTCCATACATATATATGGGGATGTTCTGGCTCCAACTCGGTTTTATAGTGAAAACTGCAGGAACTTCAAACTGGCACTAGGAATCAGACTGAGAAAGCAGAGAAAAAGTGTCTCCTGCAACCTGTTCCCTTGGTGCTAGATGAACGATCGTCTCTCCACTTGCTCAGTTCCGAGAGATAAGTGTGTGTGAAAGCCGTCCTTCACCTAGCTTGTTGGGAACACAAAGTTTCTTTTCAGTTGCAAACTCCATTCCATACATATATATGCGGAGGTAGAAGCTCCAACTCGGTTTTACAGTGAAAACTGCAGAAAATTCAAACCGGCACTAGGAAACAGACTGAGAAAGCAGAGAAAAAGTGTGTCCTGCAACCCGTTCCCTTGGTGCTAGATTAACGAAAGTCTCTCCACTTGCTAAGTTCTGAGAGATAAGTGTGTGTGAAAGCCGTCCTTCACCTAGCTTGTTGGGAACACAAAGTTTCTTTTCAGTTGCAAACTCCATTCCATAGATATATATGGGGAGGTACTAGCTCCAACTCTGTTTGACAGTGAAAACTGCAGGAACTTCAAACCGGCACTAGGAAACAGACTGAGAAAGCAGAGAAAAAGTGTCTCCTGCAACCCGTTCCCTTGGTCCTAGATGAACGAACGTCTCTCCGCTTACTCAGTTCTGAGAGATAATTGTGTGTGAAAGCCGTCCTTCACCTAGCTTGTTGGGAACACAAAGTTTCTTTTCAGTTGCAAACTCCATTCCATAGATATATATGGGGAGGTACTAGCTCCAACTCTGTTTGACAGTGAAAACTGCAGGAACTTCAAACCGGCACTAGGAAACAGACTGAGAAAGCAGAGAAAAAGTGTCTCCTGCAACCCGTTCCCTTGGTCCTAGATGAACGAACGTCTCTCCGCTTGCTCAGTTCTGAGAGATAAGTGTGTGTGAAAGCCGTCCTTCACCTAGCTTGTTGGGAACACAAAGTTTCTTTTCAGTTGCAAACTCCATTCCATAGATATATATGGGGAGGTACTAGCTCCAACTCTTTTTGACAGTGAAAACTGCAGGAACTTCAAACCGGCACTAGGAAACAGACTGAGAAAGCAGAGAAAAAGTGTCTCCTGCAATCCGTTCCCTTGGTCCTAGATGAACGAACGTCTCTCCGCTTGCTCAGTTCTGAGGTATAAGTGTGTGTGAAAGCCGTCCTTCACCTAGCTTGTTGGGAACACAAAGTTTCTTTTCAGTTGCAAACCCCATTCCATCTATATATATGGGGAGATACTAGCTCCAACACGGTTTGACAGTGAAAACTGCAGGAACTTCAAACCGGCACTAGGAAACAGACTGAGAAAGCAGAGAAAAAGTGTCTCCTGCAAACCGTTCCCTTGGTGCTAGATGAACGAACGTCTCTCCACTTGCACAGTTCTGAGAATAAGTGTGTGTGAAAGCCGTCCTTCACCTAGCTTGTTGGGAACACAAAGTTTCTTTTCAGTTGCAAACTCCATTCCATACATATATATGGGGATGTCCTGGCTCCAACTCGGTTTTATAGTGAAAACTGCAGGAACTTCAAACTGGCACTAGGAATCAGACTGAGAAAGCAGAGAAAAAGTGTCTCCTGCAACCTGTTCCCTTGGTGCTAGATGAACGATCGTCTCTCCACTTGCTCAGTTCCGAGAGATAAGTGTGTGTGAAAGCCGTCCTTCACCTAGCTTGTTGGGAACACAAAGTTTCTTTTCAGTTGCAAACTCCATTCCATACATATATATGCGGAGGTAGAAGCTCCAACTCGGTTTTACAGTGAAAACTGCAGAAAATTCAAACCGGCACTAGGAAACAGACTGAGAAAGCAGAGAAAAAGTGGGTCCTGCAACCCGTTCCCTTGGTGCTAGATGAACGAAAGTCTCTCCACTTGCTCAGTTCTGAGAGATATGTGTGTGTGAAAGCCGTCCTTCACCTAGCTTGTTGTGAACACAAAGTTTCTTTTCAGTTGCAAACTCCATTCCATAGATATATATGGGGAGGTACTAGCTCCAACTCTTTTTGACAGTGAAAACTGCAGGAACTTCAAACCGGCACTAGGAAACAGACTGAGAAAGCAGAGAAAAAGTGTCTCCTGCAACCCGTTCCCTTGGTCCTAGATGAACGAACGTCTCTCCGCTTGCTCAGTTCTGAGAGATAAGTGTGTGTGAAAGCCGCCCTTCACCTAGCTTGTTGGGAACACAAAGTTTCTTTTCAGTTGCAAACTCCATTCCATCTATATATATGGGGAGATACTAGCTCCAAACCGGTTTGACAGTGAAAACTGCAGGAACTTCAAACCGGCACTAGGAAACAGACTGAGAATGCAGAGAAAAAGTGTCTCCTGCAAACCGTTCCCTTGGTGCTAGATGAACGAACGTCTCTCCACTTGCTCAGTTCTGAGAATAAGTGTGTGTGAAAGCCGTCCTTCACCTAGCTTATTGGGAACACAAATTTTCTTTTCAGTTGCAAACTCCATTCCATACATATATATGGGGATGTTCTGGCTCCAACTCGGTTTTACAGTGAAAACTGCAGGAACTTCAAACTGGCACTAGGAATCAGACTGAGAAAGCAGAGAAAAAGTGTCTCCTGCAACCTGTTCCCTTGGTGCTAGATGAACGATCGTCTCTCCACTTGCTCAGTTCCGAGAGATAAGTGTGTTTGAAAGCCGTCCTTCAACTAGCTTGTTGGGAACACAAAATTTCTTTTCAGTTGCAAACTCCATTCCATACATATATATGGGGAGGTACTAGCTCCAACTCGGTTTGACAGTGAAAACTGCAGGAACTTCAAACCGGCACTAGGAAACAGACTGAGAAAGCAGAGAAAAAGTGTCTCCTGCAACCCGTTCCCTTGGTCCTAGATGAACGAACGTCTCTCCGCTTGCTCAGTTCTGAGAGATAAGTGTGTGTGAAAGCCGCCCTTCACCTAGCTTGTTGGGAACACAAAGTTTCTTTTCAGTTGCAAACTCCATTCCATCTATATATATGGGGAGATACTAGCTCCAAACCGGTTTGACAGTGAAAACTGCAGGAACTTCAAACCGGCACTAGGAAACAGACTGAGAATGCAGAGAAAAAGTGTCTCCTGCAAACCGTTCCCTTGGTGCTAGATGAACGAACGTCTCTCCACTTGCTCAGTTCTGAGAATAAGTGTGTGTGAAAGCCGTCCTTCACCTAGCTTATTGGGAACACAAATTTTCTTTTCAGTTGCAAACTCCATTCCATACATATATATGGGGATGTTCTGGCTCCAATTCGGTTTTACAGTGAAAACTGCAGGAACTTCAAACTGGCACTAGGAATCAGACTGAGAAAGCAGAGAAAAAGTGTCTCCTGCAACCTGTTCCCTTGGTGCTAGATGAACGATCGTCTCTCCACTTGCTCAGTTCCGAGAGATAAGTGTGTTAGAAAGCCGTCCTTCAACTAGCTTGTTGGGAACACAAAATTTCTTTTCAGTTGCAAACTCCATTCCATACATATATATGGGGAGGTACTAGCTCCAACTCGGTTTGACAGTGAAAACTGCAGGAACTTCAAACCGGCACTAGGAAACAGACTGAGAAAGCAGAGAAAAAGTGTCTCCTGCAACCCGTTCCCTTGGTGCTAGATGAACGAACGTCTCTCCACTTGGTCAGTTACGAGATATAGTGTGTGTGTAAGCTGTCCTTCACCTAGCTTGTTGGGAACACAAAATTTCTTTTCAGTTGCAAACTCCCTTCCATACATATATATGGGGAGGTACTAGCTCCAACTCGGTTTGACAGTGAAAACTGCAGGAACATCCAACCGGCACTAGGAAACAGACTTAGAATGCAGCGAAAATGTGTCTCCTGCAACCCGTTCCCTTGGTGCTAGATGAACGATCGTCTCTCGACTTGCTCATTTCCGAGAGATAAGTGTGTGTGTAAGCCGTACTTCGCCTAGCTTGTTGTGAACACAAAGTTTCTTTTCAGTTGCAAACTCCAATCCATACATATATATGGGGAGGTACTAGCTCCAAATCTGTTTTACAGTGAAAACTGCAGGAACTTCAAACCGGCACTAGGAAACAGACTGAGAAAGCAGAGAAAATGTGTCTCCTGCAACCCGTTCCCTTGGTGCTAGATGAACGAACGTCTCTCCACTTGATCAGTTCTGAGAGATAAGAGTGTGTGAAGCCGTCCTTCACCTAGCTTGTTGGGAACACAAAGTTTCTTTTCAGTTGCAACCTCCCTTCCATACATATATATGGGGAAGTACTAGCTCCAAATCGGTTTGACAGTGAAAACTGCCGGAACTTCAAACCGGCAATAGGAAACAGACTGAGAAAGCAGAGAAAAAGTGTCTCCTGCAACCCGTTCCCTTGGTGCTAGATGAACGAACGTCTCTCCACTTGCTCAGTTCTGAGAGATAAGTGTGTGTGAAAGCCGTCCTTCACCTAGCTTGATGGGAACACAAAGTTTCTTTTTAGGTGCAAACTCCATTCCATACATATATATGGGGAGGTAGAAGCTCCTACTCGGTTTTACAGTGAAAACTGCACGAACTTCAAACCGGCACTAGGAAAAAGACTGAGAAACCAGAGAAAAAGTGTCTCCTGCAACCCGTTCCCTTGGTGCCAAATGAACGAACGTCTCTCCACTTGCTCAGTTCTGAGAGATAAGTGTGTGTGAAAGCCGTCCTTCACCTAGCTTGTTGGGAACACAAAGTTTCTTTTCAGTTGCAAACTCCATTCCATACATATATATGGGGAGGTACTAGCTCCAACTCGGTTTTACAGTGAAAACTGCAGGAACTTGAAACCGGCACTAGGAAACAGACTGAGAAAGCAGAGAAATAGTGTCTCCTGCAACCCGTTCCCTTGGTGCTAGATGAAAGAACGTCTCTCCACTTGCTCAGTTCTGAGAGATATGTGTGTGTGAAAGCCGTCCTTCAACTAGCTTTTTTGGAACACTAAGTTTCTTTTCAGTTGCAAACTCCATTCCATACATATATATGGGGAGGTACTAGCTCCAACTCGGTTTGACAGTGAAAACTGCAGGAACTTCAAACCGGCACTAGGAAACAGACTGAGAAAGCAGAGAAAAAGTGTGTCCTGCAACCCGTTCCCTTGGTGCTAGATGAACGAACGTCTCTCCACTTGCTCAGTTCTGAGAGATAACTGTGTGTGAAAGCCGTCCTTCACAAAGCTTGTTGGGAACACAAAGTTTCTTTTCAGTTGCAAACTCCATTCCATACATATATATGGGGAGGTAGAAGCTCCAACTCGGTTTTACACTGAAAACTGCAGGAAATTCAACCCGGCACTAGGAAACAAACTGAGAAAGCAGAGAAAATGTGTCTCCTGCAACCCGTTCCTTTCTTGCTAGATGAACGAACGTCTCTCCACTTGCTCAGTTCTGAGAGATAAGTGTGTGTGAAAGCCGTCCTTCACGTATCTTGTTGGGAACACAAAGCTTCTTTTCAGTTGCAAACTCCATTCCATACATATATATGGGGAGGTACTAGCTCCAACTCGGTTTGACAGGGAAAACTGTAGGAACTTCAAACCGGCACTAGGAAACAGTCTGAGAAAGAAGAGAAAAAGTGTCTCCTGCAACCCGTTCCCTTGGTGCTAGATGAACGAACGTCTCTCCACTTGCTCAGTTCTGAGAGATAAGTGTGTGTGAAAGCCGTCCTTCACCTAGCTTGTTGGGAACCCAAAGTTTCTTTTCAGTTGCAAACTCCATTCCATACATATATATGGGGAGGTACTAGCTCCAACTCGGTTTTACAGTGAAAACTGCAGGAACTTCACACCGGCACTAGGAAACAGACTGAGAAAGCAGAGAAAAAGTGTCTCCTGCAACCCGTTCCCTTGGTGCTAGATGAACGAACGTCTCTCCACTTGGTCAGTTCCGAGAGATAGTGTGTGTGTAAGCTGTCCTTCACCTAGCTTGTTGGGAACACAAAATTTCTTTTCAGTTGCAAACTCCCTTCCATACATATATATGGGGAGGTACTAGCTCCAACTCGGTTTGACAGTGAAAACTGCAAGAACATCCAACCGGCACTAGGAAACAGACTGAGAAAGCAGCGAAAATGTGTCTCCTGCAACCCGTTCCCTTGGTGCTAGATGAACGATCGTCTCTCGACTTGCTCATTTCCGAGAGATAATTGTGTGTGTAAGCCGTACTTCGCCTAGCTTGTTGTGAACACAAAGTTTCTTTTCAGTTGCAAACTCCAATCCATACATATATATGGGGAGGTACTAGCTCCAAATCTGTTTTACAGTGAAAACTGCAGGAACTTCAAACCGGCACTAGGAAACAGACTGAGAAAGCAGAGAAAATGTGTCTCCTGCAACCCGTTCCCTTGGTGCTAGATGAACGAACGTCTCTCCACTTGCTCAGTTCTGAGAGATAAGAGTGTGTGAAGCCGTCCTTCACCTAGCTTGTTGGGAACACAAAGTTTCTTTTCAGTTGCAACCTCCCTTCCATACATATATATGGGGAAGTACTAGCTCCAAATCGGTTTGACAGTGAAAACTGCCGGAACTTCAAACCGGCAATAGGAAACAGACTGAGAAAGCAGAGAAAAAGTGTCTCCTGCAACCCGTTCCCTTGGTGCTAGATGAACGAACGTCTCTCCACTTGCTCAGTTCTGAGAGATAAGTGTGTGTGAAAGCCGTCCTTCACCTAGCTTGATGGGAACACAAAGTTTCTTTTTAGGTGCAAACTCCATTCCATACATATATATGGGGAGGTAGAAGCTCCTACTCGGTTTTACAGTGAAAACTGCACGAACTTCAAACCGGCACTAGGAAAAAGACTGAGAAACCAGAGAAAAAGTGTCTCCTGCAACCCGTTCCCTTGGTGCCAAATGAACGAACGTCTCTCCACTTGCTCAGTTCTGAGAGATAAGTGTGTGTGAAAGCCGTCCTTCACCTAGCTTGTTGGGAACACAAAGTTTCTTTTCAGTTGCAAACTCCATTCCATACATATATATGGGGAGGTACTAGCTCCAACTCGGTTTTACAGTGAAAACTGCAGGAACTTGAAACCGGCACTAGGAAACAGACTGAGAAAGCAGAGAAATAGTGTCTCCTGCAACCCGTTCCCTTGGTGCTAGATGAAAGAACGTCTCTCCACTTGCTCAGTTCTGAGAGATATGTGTGTGTGAAAGCCGTCCTTCAACTAGCTTTTTTTTAACACTAAGTTTCTTTTCAGTTGCAAACTCCATTCCATACATATATATGGGGAGGTACTAGCTCCAACTCGGTTTGACAGTGAAAACTGCAGGAACTTCAAACCGGCACTAGGAAACAGACTGAGAAAGCAGAGAAAAAGTGTGTCCTGCAACCCGTTCCCTTGGTGCTAGATGAACGAACGTCTCTCCACTTGCTCAGTTCTGAGAGATAACTGTGTGTGAAAGCCGTCCTTCACAAAGCTTGTTGGGAACACAAAGTTTCTTTTCAGTTGCAAACTCCATTCCATACATATATATGGGGAGGTAGAAGCTCCAACTCGGTTTTACACTGAAAACTGCAGGAAATTCAACCCGGCACTAGGAAACAAACTGAGAAAGCAGAGAAAATGTGTCTCCTGCAACCCGTTCTTTCTTGCTAGATGAACGAACGTCTCTCCACTTGCTGAGTTCTGAGAGATAAGTGTGTGTGAAAGCCGTCCTTCACGTATCTTGTTGGGAACACAAAGCTTCTTTTCAGTTGCAAACTCCATTCCATACATATATATGGGGAGGTACTAGCTCCAACTCGGTTTGACAGGGAAAACTGTAGGAACTTCAAACCGGCACTAGGAAACAGTCTGAGAAAGAAGAGAAAAAGTGTCTCCTGCAACCCGTTCCCTTGGTGCTAGATGAACGAACGTCTCTCCACTTGCTCAGTTCTGAGAGATAAGTGTGTGTGAAAGCCGTCCTTCACCTAGCTTGTTGGGAACACAAAGTTTCTTTTCAGTTGCAAACTCCATTCCATACATATATATGGGGAGGTACTAGCTCCAACTCGGTTTTACAGTGAAAACTGCAGGAACTTCACACCGGCACTAGGAAACAGACTGAGAAAGCAGAGAAAAAGTGTCTCCTGCAACCCGTTCCCTTGGTGCTAGATGAAAGAACGTCTCTCCACTTGCTCAGTTCTGAGAGATAAGTGTGTGTGAAAGCCTTCCTTCACCTAGCTTGTTGGGAACACAAAGTTTCTTTTCAGTTGCAAACTCCATTCCATATATATATATGGGGAGGTACAAGCTCCAACTCGGTTTTACAGTGAAAATTGCAGGATCTTCAAACCGGCACTAGGAAACAGACTGAGAAAGCAGAGAAAAAGTGTCTCCTGCAACCCGTTCCCTTGGTGCTAGATGAACGAACGTCTCTCCACTTGCTCAGTTCTGAGAGATAAGTGTGTGTGAAAGCCGTGCTTCACCTAGCTTGATGGGAACACAAAGTTTCTTTTCAGTTGCAAACTCCATTCCATACATATATATGGGGAGGTAGAAGCTCCTACTCGTTTTTACACTGAAAACTGCAGGAACTTCAAACCGTCACTAGGAAAAATAATGAGAAAGCAGAGAAAATGTGTCTCCTGCAACCCGTTCCCTTGGTGCTAGATGAACGAACGTCTCTCCACTTGCTCAGTTCTGAAAGATAAGTGTGTTTGAAAGCCGTCCTTCACCTAGCTTGTTGGGAACACAAAGTGTCTTTTCAGTTGCAAACTCCACTCCAACCATATATATGGGGAGGTACAAGCTCCAACTCGGTTTACAGTGAAAACTGCAGGAACTTCAAACCGGCACTAGGAAAAAGACTGAGAAACCAGAGAAAAAGTGTCTCCTGCAACCCGTTCCCTTGGTGCCAAATGAACGAACGTCTCTCCACTTGCTCAGTTCTGAGAGATAAGTGTGTGTGAAAGCGGTCCTTCACCTGGCTTGTTGGGAACACAAAGTTTCTTTTCAGTTGCAAACTCCAATCCATACATATATATGGGGAGGTACTAGCTCCAACTCGGTTTTACAGTGAAAACTGCAGGAACTTGAAACCGGCACTAGGAAACAGACTGAGAAAGCAGAGAAATAGTGTCTCCTGCAACCCGTTCCCATGGTGCTAGATGAAAGAACGTCTCTCCACTTGCTCAGTTCTGAGAGATATGTGTGTGTGAAAGCCGTCCTTCAACTAGCTTTTTTGGAACACTAAGTTTCTTTTCAGTTGCAAACTCCATTCCATACATATATATGGGGAGGTACTAGCTCCAACTCGGTTTGACAGTGAAAACTGCAGGAACTTCAAACCGGCACTAGGAAACAGACTGAGAAAGCAGAGAAAAAGTGTGTCCTGCAACCCGTTCCCTTGGTGCTAGATGAACGAACGTCTCTCACTTGCTCAGTTCTGAGAGATAACTGTGTGTGAAAGCCGTCCTTCACAAAGCTTGTTGGGAACACAAAGTTTCTTTTCAGTTGCAAACTCCATTCCATACATATATATGGGGAGGTAGAAGCTCCAACTCGGTTTTACACTGAAAACTGCAGGAAATTCAACCCGGCACTAGGAAACAAATTGAGAAAGCAGAGAAAATGTGTCTCCTGCAACCCGTTCCTTTCTTGCTAGATGAACGAACGTCTCTCCACTTGCTGAGTTCTGAGAGATAAGTGTGTGTGAAAGCCGTCCTTCACGTATCTTGTTGGGAACACAAAGCTTCTTTTCAGTTTCAAACTCCATTCCATACATATATATGGGGAGGTACTAGCTCCAACTCGGTTTGACAGGGAAAACTGTAGGAACTTCAAACCGGCACTAGGAAACAGACTGAGAAAGAAGAGAAAAAGTGTCTCCTGCAACCCGTTCCCTTGGTGCTAGATGAACGAACGTCTCTCCACTTGCTCAGTTCTGAGAGATATGTGTGTGTGAAAGCCGTCCTTCACCTAGCTTGTTGGGAACACAAAGTTTCTTTTCAGTTGCAAACTCCATTCCATACATATATATTGGGAGGTACTAGCTCCAACTCGGTTTTACAGTGAAAACTGCAGGAACTTCACACCGGCACTAGGAAACAGACTGAGAAAGCAGAGAAAAAGTGTCTCCTGCAACCCGTTCCCTTGGTGCTAGATGAAAGAACGTCTCTCCACTTGCTCAGTTCTGAGAGATAAGTGTGTGTGAAAGCCTTCCTTCACCTAGCTTGTTGGGAACACAAAGTTTCTTTTCAGTTGCAAACTCCATTCCATATATATATATGGGGAGGTACAAGCTCCAACTCGGTTTTACAGTGAAAATTGCAGGATCTTCAAACCGGCACTAGGAAACAGACTGAGAAAGCAGAGAAAAAGTGTCTCCTGCAACCCGTTCCCTTGGTGGTAGATGAACGAACGTCTCTCCACTTGCTCAGTTCTGAGAGATAAGTGTGTGTGAAAGCCGTCCTTCACCTAGCTTGATGGGAACACAAAGTTTCTTTTCAGTTGCAAACTCCATTCCATACATATATATGGGGAGGTAGAAGCTCCTACTCGTTTTTACACTGAAAACTGCAGGAACTTCAAACCGGCACTAGGAAAAAGACTGAGAAACAGAGAAAATGTGTCTCCTGCAACCCGTTCCCTTGGTGCTAGATGAACGAACGTCTCTCCACTTGCTCAGTTCTGAAAGATAAGTGTGTGTGAAAGCCGTCCTTCACCTAGCTTGTTGGGAACACAAAGTGTCTTTTCAGTTGCAAACTCCACTCCAACCATATATATGGGGAGTTACAAGCTCCAACTCGGTTTACAGTGAAAACTGCAGGAACTTCAAACCGGCACTAGGAAACAGAATGAGAAAGCAGAGAAAAAGTGTCTCCTGCAACCCGTTAACTTGGTGCTAGATGAACGAACGTCTCTCCACTTGCTCAGTTCTGAGAGATAAGTGTGTGTGAAAGCCGTCCTTCACCTAGCTTGTTGGGAACACAAAGTTTCTTTTCAGTTGCAAAGTCCTTTCCATACATATATATGGGGAGGTACTAGCTCCAACTCGGTTTTACAGTGAAAACTGCAGGAACTTCAAACCGGCACTAGGAATCAGACTGAGAAAGCAGAGAAAAAGTGTCTCATGCAACCCGTTCCCTTGGTGCTAGATGAACGAACGTCTCTTCACTTGCTCAGTTCCGAGAGATATGTGTGTGTGTAAGCCGTCCTTCACCTAGCTTGTTGGGAACACAAAGTTTCTTTTCAGTTGCAAACTCCATTCCATACATATATAAGGGGAGGTACTAGCTCCAACTCGGTTTGACAGTGAAAACTGCAGGAACTTCAAACCGGCACTAGGGCACAGACTGAGAAAGCAGAGAAAAAGTGTCTCCTGCAACCCGTTAACTTGGTGCTAGATGAACGAACGTCTCTCCACTTGCTCAGTTCTGAGAGGAAAGTGTGTGTGAAAGCCGTCCTTCACCTAGCTTGTTGGGAACACAAAGTTTCTTTTCAGTTGCAAACTCCTTTCCATACATATATATGGGGAGGTACTTGCTCAAACTCGGTTTTACAGTGAAAATTGCAGGAACTTCAAACCGGCACTAGGACACAGACTGAGAATGCAGAGAAAAAGTGTCTCTTGCAACACGTTAACTTGGTGCTAGATGAACGAACGTCTCTCCACTTGCTCAGTTCTGAGAGATAAGTGTGTGTGAAAGCCGTACTTCACCTAGCTTGATGGGAACACAAAGTTTCTTTTCAGGTGCAAACTCCATTCCATACATATATATGGGGAGGTAGAAGCTCCTACTCGTTTTTACAGTGAAAACTGCACGAACTTCAAACCGGCACTAGGAAAAAGACTGAGAAACCAGAGAAAAAGTGTCTCCTGCAACCCGTTCCCTTGGTGCTAGATGAACGAACGTCTCTCCACTTGCTCAGTTCTGAGAGATAAGTGTGTGTGAAAGCCGTCCTTCACCTAGCTTGTTGGGAACACAAAGTTTCTTTTCAGTTGCAAACTCCATTCCATACATATATATGGGGAGGTACTAGCTCCAACTCGGTTTTACAGTGAAAACTGCTGGAACTTCAAACCGGCACTAGGAAACAGACTGAGAAAGCAGAGAAATAGTGTCTCCTGCAACCCGTTCCCTTGGTGCTAGATGAAAGAACGTCTCTCCACTTGCTCAGTTCTGAGAGATATGTGTGTGTGAAAGCCGTCCTTCAACTAGCTTGTTTGGAACACTAAGTTTCTTTTCAGTTGCAAACTCCATTCCATACATATATATGGGGAGGTACTAGCTCCAACTCGGTTTGACAGTGAAAACTGCAGGAACTTCAAACCGGCACTAGGAAACAGACTGAGAAAGCAGAGAAAAAGTGTGTCCTGCAACCCGTTTCCTTGGTGCTAGATGAACGAACGTCTCTCCACTTGCTCAGTTCTGAGAGATAACTGTGTGTGAAAGCCGTCCTTCACATAGCTTGTTGGGAACACAAAGTTTCTTTTCAGTTGCAAACTCCATTCCATACATATATATGGGGAGGTAGAAGCTCCAACTCGGTTTTACACTGAAAACTGCAGGAAATTCAACCCGGCACTAGGAAACAAACTGAGAAAGCAGAGAAAATGTGTCTCCTGCAACCCGTTCCATTCTTGCTAGATGAACGAACGTCTCTCCACTTGCTCAGTTCTGAGAGATAAGTGTGTGTGAAAGCCGTCCTTCACGTATCTTGTTGGGAACACAAAGCTTCTTTTCAGTTGCAAACTCCATTCCATACATATATATGTGGAGGTACTAGCTCCAACTCGGTTTGACAGGGAAAACTGTAGGAACTTCAAACCGGCACTAGGAAACAGACTGAGAAAGAAGAGAAAAAGTGTCTCCTGCAACCCGTTCCCTTGGTGCTAGATGAACGAACGTCTCTCCACTTGCTCAGTTCTGAAAGATAATTGTGTGTGAAAGCCGTCCTTCACCTAGCTTGTTGGGAACACAAAGTGTCTTTTCAGTTGCAAACTCCTTTCCATACATATATATGGGGAGGTACTAGCTCCAACTCGGTTTGACAGTGAAAACTGCAGGAACTTCAAACCAGCACTAGGAATCAGACTGAGAAAGCAGAGAAAAAGTTTCTCCTGCAACCCGTTCCCTTGGTGCTAGATGAACGAACGTCTCTTCACTTGCTCAGTTCCGAGAGATATGTGTGTGTGTAAGCCGTCCTTCACCTAGCTTGTTGGGAACAAAAAGTTTCTTTTCAGTTGCAAACTCCATTCCATCCATATATATGGGGAGGTACTAGCTCCAACTCGGTTTTACAGAGAAAACTGCAGGAACTTCAAACCGGCACTAGGACACAGACTGAGAAAGCAGAGAAAAAGTGCCTCCTGCAACCCGTTCCCTTGGTGCTAGATGAACGAACGTCTCTCCACTTGCTCAGTTCTGAGAGATAAGTGTGTGTGAAAGCCGTACTTCACCTAGCTTGCTGGGAACTCAAAGTTTCTTTTCAGTTGCAAACTCCATTCCATACATATATATGGGGAGGTAGAAGCTCCAACTCGGTTTTACACTGAAAACTGCAGGAAATTCATCCCGGCACTAGGAAACAAACTGAGAAAGCAGAGAAAAATTGTCTCCTGCAACACGTTCCCTTGGTGCTAGATGAACGAACGTCTCTCCACTTGCTGAGTTCTGAGAGATAAGTGTGTGTGAAAGCCGTCCTTCACCTAGCTTGTTGGGAACACAAAGTTTCTTTTCACTTGCAAACTCCTTTCCATACATATATATGGGGAGGTACTAGCTCCAACTCGGTTTTACAGTGAAAACTGCAGGAACTTCAAACCGTCACTAGGAAACAGACTGAGAAAGCAGAGAAAAAGTGTCTCCTGCAACCCGTTCCCTTGGTGCTAGATGAACGAACGTCTCTCCACTTGCTCAGTTCTGAGGGATAAGTGTGTGTGAAAGCAGTCCTTCACCTAGCTTCTTGGGAACACATAGTGTCTTTTCAGTTGCAAACTCCACTCCATCCATATATATGGGGAGGTACTAGCTCCAACTCGGTTTGACAGTGAAATCTGCAGGAACTTCAAACCGGCACTAGGAAACAGACTGAGAAAGCAGAGAAAAAGTGTCCCCTGCAACCCTTTCCCTTCGTGCTAGATGAACGAACGTCTCTCCACTTGCTCAGTTCTGAGAGATAAGTGTGTGTGAAAGCCGTCCTTCACCTAGCTTGTTGGGAACACAAAGTTTCTTTTCAGTTGCAAACTCCATTCCATACATATATATTGATAGGTACTAGCTCCAAATCCTTTTTACAGTGAAAACTGCAGGATCTTCAAACCGGCACTAGGAAACAGACTGAGAAAGCAGAGAAAAAGTGTCTCCTGCAACCCGTTCCCTTGGTGCTAGATGAACGAACGTCTCTCCACTTGCTCAGTTCTGAGAGATAAGTGTGTGTGAAAACCGTCCTTCACCTAGCTTGTTGGGAACACAAAGTTTCTTTTCATTTGCAAACTCCATTCCATACATATATATGGGGAGGTACAAGATCCAACTCGGTTTGACAGTGAAAACTGCAGGAACTTCAAACCGGCTCTAGGAAACAGACTGAGAAAGCAGAGATAAAGTGTCTCCTGCATCCCGTTCCCTTGGTGCTAGATGAACGAACGGCTCTCCACTTGCTCAGTACTGAGAGATAAATGTGTGTGAAAGCCGTCCTTCACCTAGCTTGTTGGGAACACAAAGTTTCTTTTCAGTTGCAAACTCCATTCCATACATATATATGGAGAGGTACTAGCTCCAACACGGTTTTACCGTGAAAACTGCAGGAACTTCAAACCGGCACTAGGAAACAGACTGAGAAAGCAGAGAAAAAGTGTCTCCTGCAACCCGTTCCCTTGGTGCTAGATGAACGAAAGTCTCTCCACTTGCTCAGTTCTGAGAGATAAGTGTGTGTGAAAGCCGTCCTTCACATAGCTTGTTGGGAACACAAAGTTTCTTTTCAGTTGCAAATTCCATTCCATACATATATAAGGGGAGGTACAAGCTCCAACTCGGTTTTACAGTGAAAACTGCAGGAACTTCAAACCGGCACTAGGAAACAGACTGAGAAAGCAGAGAAAAAGTGTCTCCTGCATCCCGTTCCCTTGGTGCTAGATGAACGAACGTCTCTCCACTTGCTCAGTTCTGAGAGATAAGTGTGTGTGAAAGCCGCCCTTCACCTAGCTTGTTGGGAACACAAAGTTTCTTTTCAGTTGCAAACTCCATTCCATACTTATATATGGGGAGGTACTAGCTCCAACTCGGTTTGACAGTGAAAACTGCAGGAAATTCAAACCGGCACTAGGAAACAGACTGAGAAAGCAGAGAATAAGTGTCTCCTGCAACCCGTTCCCTTGGTGCTAGATGAACGAACGTTTCTCCACTTGCTCAGTTCTGATAGATAAGTGTGTGTGAAAGCCGTCCTTCACCTAGCTTGTTGGGAACACAATGTTTCTTTTCAGTTGCAAACTCCATTCCATACATATATATGGGGAGGTACTAGCTCCAACTCGGTTTTACAGTGAAAACTGCAGGATCTTCAAACCGGCACTAGGAAACAGACTGAGAAAGCAGAGAAAAAGTGTCTCCTGCAACCCTTTCCCTTGGTGCTAGATGAACGAAGGTCTCTCCACTTGCTCTGTTCTGAGAGATATGTGTGTGTGAAAGCCGTCCTTCACCTAGCTTGTTGGGAACACAAAGATTCTTTTCAGTTGCAAACTCCATTGCATACATATATATGGGGAGGTACAAGCTCCAACTCGGTTTGACAGTGAAAACTGCAGGAACTTCAAACCGGCACTAGGAAACAGACTTAGAAAGCAGAGAAAAAGTGTGTCCTGCAACCCGTTCCCTTGGTGCTAGATGAACGAACGTCTCTCCACTTGCTCAGTTCTGAGAGATAAGTGTGTGTGAAAGCCGTCCTTCACCTAGCTTGTTGGGAACACAAAGTTTCTTTTCAGTTGCAAACTCCATTCCAAACATATATATGGGGAGGTACTAGCTCCAACTCGGTTTGACAGTGAAAACTGCAGGAACTTCAAACCGGCACTAGGAAACAGACTGAGAAAGCAGAGAAAAAGTGTCTCCCGCAACCCTTTCCCTTGGTGCTAGATGAACGAAAGTCTCTCCACTTGCTCAGTTCTGAGAGATAAGTGTGTGTGAACGCCGTCCTTCACCTAGCTTGTTGGGAACACAAAGTTTCTTTTCAGTTGCAAACTCCATTCCATACATATATATGGGCGGTACTAGCTCCAACTCCTTTTTACAGTGAAAACTGCAGGATATTCAAACCGGCACTAGGAAACAGACTGAGAAAGCAGAGAATAAGTGTCACCTGCAACCCGTTCCCTTGGTGCTAGATGAACGAACGTCTCTCCACTTGCTCTGTTCTGAGAGATAAGTGTGTGTGAAAACCGTCCTTCACCTAGCTTGTTGGGAACACAAAGTTTCTTTTCATTTGCAAACTCCATTCCATACATATATATGGGGAGGTACAAGCTCCAACTCGGTTTGACAGTGAAAACTGCAGGAACTTCAAACCGGCTCTAGGAAACAGAATGAGAAAGCAGAGATAAAGTGTCTCCAGCATCCCGTTCCTTTGGTGCTAAATGAACGAACGGCTCTCCACTTGCTCAGTTCTGAGAGATAAGTGTGTGTGAAAGTCGTCCTTCACCTAGCTTGTTGGGAACACAAAGTATCTTTTCAGTTGCAAACTCCATTCCATACATATATATGGGGAGGTACTAGCTCCAACTCGGTTTTACAGAGAAAACTGCAGGAACTTCAAACCGGCACTAGGACACAGACTGAGAAAGCAGAGAAAAAGTGCCTCCTGCAACCCGATCCCTTGGTGCTAGATGAACGAACGTCTCTCCACTTGCTCATTTCTGAGAGATAAGTGTGTGTGAAAGCCGTCCTTCACCTAGCTTGTTGGGAACTCAAAGTTTCTTTTCAGTTGCAAACTCCATTCCATACATATATATGGGGAGGTAGAAGCTCCAACTCGGTTTTACACTGAAAACTGCTGGAAATTCATCCCGGCACTAGGAAACAAACTGAGAAAGCAGAGAAAAATTGTCTCCTGCAACACGTTCCCTTGGTGCTAGATGAACGAACGTCTCTCCACTTGCTGAGTTCTGAGAGATAAGTGTGTGTGAAAGCCGTCCTTCACCTAGCTTGTTGGGAACACAAAGTTTCTTTTCAGTTGCAAACTCCATTCCATACATATTTATTGAGAGGTACTAGCTCCAAATCCTTTTTACAGTGAAAACTGCAGGATCTTCAAACCGGCACTAGGAAACAGACTGAGAATGCAGAGAAAAAGTGTGTCCTGCATCCCGTTCCCTTGGTGCTAGATGAACGAACGTCTCTCCACTTGCTCAGTTCTGAGAGATAAGTGTGTGTGAAAGCCGTCCTTCACCTATCTTGTTGGGAACACCAAGTTTCTTTTCAGTTGCAAACTCCATTCCATACATATATATGGGGAGGTACTAGCTCCAACTCGGTTTTACAGTGAAAACTGCAGGAACTTCAAACCGGCACTAGGAAACAGACTGAGAAAGCAGAGAAAAATTGTCTCCTGCAACCCGTTCCCTTGGTGCTAGATGAACGAACGTCTCTCCACTTGCTCAGTTCTGAGAGATAAGTGTGTGTGAAAGCCGTCCTTCACCTAGCTTGTTGGGAACACAAAGTTTCTTTTCAGTTGCAAACTCCATTCCATCTATATATATGGGGAGATACTAGCTCCAACCCGTTTTGACAGTGAAAACTGCAGGAACGTCAAACCGGCACTAGGAAACAGACTGAGAAAGCAGAGAAAAAGTGTCTCCTGAAACCGTTCTCTTGGTGCTAGTTGAACGAACGTCTCTGCACTTGCTCAGTTCTGAGAATAAGTGTGTGTGAAAGCCGTCCTTCACCTAGCTTGTTGGGAACACAAAGTTTCTTTTCAGTTGCAAACTCCATTCCATACATATATATGGGGAGGTACTAGCTCCAACTCGGTTTGACAGTGAAAACTGCAGGAACTTCAAACCGGCACTAGGAAACAGACTGAGAAAGCAGAGAAAAAGTGTCTACTGCAACCCGTTCCCTTGGTGCTAGATGAACGAACGTCTCTCCACTTGCTCAGTTCTGAGAGATAAGTGTGTGTGAAAGCCGTCCTTCAACTAGCTTGTTGGGAACACAAAATTTCTTTTCAGATGCAAACTCCATTCCATACATATATATGGGGAGGCACTAGCTCCAACTCGATTTGACAGTGAAAACTGCAGGAACTACAAACCGGCACTAGGAAACAGACTGAGAAAGCAGAGAAAAAGTGTCTCCTGCAACCCGTTCCCTTGGTGCTAGATGAACGAACATCTCTCCACTTGCTCAGTTCTGAGAGATAAGTGTGTGTGAAAGCCGTCCTTCACCTAGCTTGTTGGGAACACAAAGTTTCTTTTCAGTTGCAAACTCCACTCCATTCATATATATGGGGAGGTAGAAGCTCCAACTCGGTTTTACAGTGAAAATTGCAGGAACTTCAAACCGGCACTAGGAAACAGACTGAGAAAGCAGAGAAAAAGAATCTCCTGCAACCCGTTCCCTTGGTGCTAGATGAACGAACGTCTCTCCACTTGCTCAGTTCTGAGAGATAAGTGTGTGTGAAGCCGTCCTTCAACTAGCTTGTTGGGAACACAAAGTTTCTTTTCAGTTGCATCCTCCCTTCCATATATATATATGGGGAAGTACTAGCTCCAAATCGGTTTGACAGTGAAAACTGCCGGAACTTCAAACCGGCAATAGGAAACAGACTGAGAAAGCAGAGAAAAAGTGTCTCCTGCAACCCGTTCCCTTGGTGCTAGATGAACGAACGTCTCTCCACTTGCTCAGTTCTGAGAGATAAGTGTGTGTGAAAGCCGTCCTTCACCTAGCTTGATGGGAACACTAAGTTTCTTTTCAGGTGCAAAATCCATTCCATACGTATATATGGGGAGGTAGAAGCTCCTACTCGGTTTTACAGTGAAAACTGCAGGAACTTCAAACCGGCACTAGGAAAAAGACTGAGAATCCAGAGAAAAAGTGTCTAATGCAACCCGTTCCCTTGGTGCTAGATGAACGAACGTCTCTCCACTTGCTCAGTTCTGAGAGATAAGTGTGTTTGAAAGCCGTCCTTCACCTAGCTTGTTGGGAACACAAAGTTTCTTTTCAGTTGCAAACTCCATTCCATACATATATATGGGGATGTACTAGCTCCAACTCGGTTTTACAGTGAAAACTGCAGGAACTTCAAACCGGCACTAGGAAACAGACTGAGAAAGCAGAGAAATAGTGTCCCCTGCAACCCGTTCCCTTGGTGCTAGATGAAAGAACGTCTCTCCACTTGCTCAGTTCTGGGAGATATGTGTGTGTGAAAGCCGTCCTTCAACTTGCTTGTTTGGAACACTAAGTTTCTTTTCAGTTGCAAACTCCATTCCATACATATATTTGGGGAGGTACTAGCTCCAACTCGAATTGACAGTGAAAACTGCAGGAACTTCAAACCGGCACTAGGAAACAGACTGAGAAAGCAGAGAAAAAGTGTGTCCTGCAACCCGTTCCCTTGGTGCTAGATGAACGAACGTCTCTCCACTTGCTCAGTTCTGAGAGATAACTGTGTGTGAAAGCCGTCCTTCACCTAGCTTGTTGGGAACACAAAGTTTCTTTTCAGTTGCAAACTCCATTCCATACATATATATGGGGAGGTAGAAGCTCCAACTCTGTTTTACACTGAAAACTGCAGGAAATTCAACCCGGCACTAGGAAACAAACTGAGAAAGCAGAGAAAATGTGTCTCCTGCAACCCGTTCCCTTGGTGCTAGATGAACGAACGTCTCTCCACTTGCTCAGTTCTGAGAGATAAGTGTGTGTGAAAGCCGTCCTTCACCTAGCTTGTTGGGAACACAAAGTTTCTTTTCAGTTGCAAACTCCATTCAATACATATATATGGGGAGGTACAAGCTCCAACTCGGTTTTACAGTGCAAACTGCAGGAAATTCAAACCGGCACTAGGAAACTGACTGAGAAAGCAGAGTAAAATTGTCTCCTGCACCCCGTTCCCTTGGTGCTAGATGAACGAACGTCTCTTCACTTGCTCAGTTCTGAGAGATAATTGTGGGTGAAAGCAGGCCTTCACATAGCTTGTTGGGAACACAAAGTGTCTTTTCAGTTGCAAACTCCATTCCATACATATATATGGGGAGGTACAAGCTCCAACTCGGTTTTACAGTGAAAACTGCAGGAACTTCAAACCGGCACTAGGAAACAGACTGAGAAAGCAGAGAAAAAGTGTCTCCTGCATCCCGTTCCCTTGGTGCTAGATGAACGAACGTCTCTCCACTTGCTAAGTTCTGAGAGATAAGTGTGTGTGAAAGCCGCCCTTCACCTAGCTTGTTGGGAGCACAAAGTTTCTTTTCAGTTGCAAACTCCATTCCATACATATATATGGGGAGGTACTAGCTCCAACTCGGTTTTACAGTGAAAACTGCAGGAACTTCAAACCGGCACTAGGAAACAGACTGAGAAAGCAGAGAAAAAGTGTCTCCTGCAACCCGTTCCCTTGGTGCTAGATGAACGAACGTCTCTCCACTTGCTCTGTTCTGAGAGATATGTGTGTGTGAAAGCCGTCCTTCACCTAGCTTGTTGGGAACACAAAGTTTCTTTTCAGTTGCAAACTCCATTGCATACATATATATGGGGAGGTACAAGCTCCAACTCGGTTTGACAGTGAAAAGTGCAGGAACTTCAATCCGGCACTAGGAAACAGACTGAGAAAGCAGAGAAAAAGTGTGTCCTGAAACCCGTTCCCTTGGTGCTAGATGAACGAACGTCTCTCCACTTGCTCAGTTCTGAGAGATAAGTGTGTGTGAAAGCCGTCCTTCACCTAGCTTGTTGGGAACACATAGTTTCTTTTCAGTTGCAAACTCCATTCCATACATATATATGGGGAGGTACTAGCTCCAACTCGGTTTGACAGTGAAAACTGCAGGAACTTCAAACCGGCACTAGGAAACAGACTGAGAAAGCAGAGAAAAGTGTCTCCTGCAACCCTTTCTTTTGGTGCTAGATGAACGAAAGTCTCTCCACTTGCTCAGTTCTGAGAGATAAGTGTGTGTGAAAGCCGTCCTTCACCTAGCTTGTTGGGAACACAAAGTTTCTTTTCAGTTGCAAACTCCATTCCATACATATATATGGGGAGGTACTAGCTCCAACTCCTTTTTACAGTGAAAATTGCAGGATCTTCAAACCGGCACTTGGAAACAGACTGAGAAAGCAGAGAAAAAGTGTCTCCTGCAACCCGTTCCCTTGGTGCTAGATGAACGATCGTCTCTCCACTTGCTCTGTTCTGAGAGATAAGTGTGTGTGAAAACCGTCCTTCACCTAGCTTGTTGGGAACACAAAGTTTCTTTTCATTTGCAAACTCCATTCCATACATATATATGGGGAGGTACAAGCTCCAACTCGGTTTGACAGTGAAAACTGCAGGAACTTCAAACCGGCTCTAGGAAACAGACTGAGAAAGCAGAGATAAAGTGTCTCCTGCATCCCGTTCCCTTGGTGCTAGATGAACGAACGGCTCTCCACTTGCTCAGTTCTGAGAGATAAGTGTGTGTGAAAGCCGTCCTTCACCTAGGTTGTTGGGAACACAAAGTATCTTTTCAGTGGCAAACACCATTCCATACATATATATGGAGAGGTACTAGCTCCAACTCGGTTTTACCGTGAAAACTGCAGGAACATCAAACCGGCACTAGGAAACAGACTGAGAAAGCAGAGAAAAACTGTCTCCTGAAACCCGTTCCCTTGGAGCTAGATGAACGAATGTCTCTCCATTTCTTCAGTTCTGAGAGATAAGTGTGTGTGAAAGCCGTCCTTCACCTAGCTTGTTGGGAACACAAAGTTTCTTTTCAGTTGCAAACTTCATTCCATAAATATATATGGGGTTGTACAAGCTCCAACTCGGTTTTACAGTGAAAACTGCAGGAACTTCAAACCAGCACTAGGAAACAGACTGAGAAAGCAGAGAAAAATTGTCTCCTGCAACCCGTTCCATTGGTGCTAGATGAACGAACGTCTCTTCACTTGCTCAGTTCTGAGAGATAATTGTGGGTGAAAGCAGGCCTTCACATAGCTTGTTGGGAACACAAAGTGTCTTTTCAGTTGCAAACTCCATTCCATACATATATATGGGGAGGTACACGCTCCAACTCGGTTTTACAGTGAAAACTGCAGGAACTTCAAACCGGCACTAGGAAACAACTGAGAAAGCAGAGAAAAAGTGTCCCCTGCATCCCGTTCCCTTGGTGCTAGATGAACGAACGTCTCTCCACTTGCTCAGTTCTGAGAGATAAGTGTGTGTGAAAGCCGACATTCACCTAGCTTGTTGGGAACACAAAGTTTCTTTTCAGTTGCAAACTCCATTCCATACATATATATGGGGAGGTAATAGCTCCAACTCGGTTTTACAGTGAAAACTGCAGGAACTTCAAACCGGCACTAGGAAACAGACTGAGAAAGCAGAGAAAAAGTGTCTCCTGCAACCCGTTCCCTTGGTGCTAGATGAACGAACGTCTCTCCACTTGCTCTGTTGTGAGAGATATGTGTGTGTGAAAGCCGTCCTTCACCTAGCTTGTTGGGAACACAAAGTTTCTTTTCAGTTGCAAACTCCATTCCATACATATATATGGGGAGGTACTAGCTCCAAATCCTTTTTACAGTGAAAACTGCAGGATCTTCAAACCGGCACTAGGAAACAGACTGAGAAAGCAGAGAAAAAGTGTCTCCTGCAACCCGTTCCCTTGGTGCTAGATGAACGAACGTCTCTCCACTTGCTCTGTTCTGAGAGATAAGTGTGTGTGAAAACCGTCCTTCACCTAGCTTGTTGGGAACACAAAGTTTCTTTTCATTTGCAAACTCCATTCCATACATATATATGGGGAGGTACAAGCTCCAACTCGGTTTGACAGTGAAAACTGCAGGAACTTCAAACCGGCTCTAGGAAACAGACTGAGAAAGCAGAGATAAAGTGTCTCCTGCATCCCGTTCCCTTGGTGCTAGATGAACGAACGGCTTTCCACTTGCTCAGTTCTGAGGGATAAGTGTGTGTGAAAGCCGTCCTTCACCTAGCTTGTTGGGAACACAAAGTATCTTTTCAGTTGCAAACTCGATTCCATACATATATATGGAGAGGTACTAGCTCCAACTCGGTTTTACCGTGAAAACTGCAGGAACTTCAAACCGGCACTAGGAAACAGACTGAGATAGCAGAGAAAAAGTGTCTCCTGCAACCCGTTCCCTTGGTGCTAGATGAACGAAAGTCTCTCCACTTGCTCAGTTCTGAGAGATAAGTGTGTGTGAAAGCCGTTCTTCAACTAGCTTGTTGGGAACACAAAGTTTCTTTTCAGTTGCAAACTCCATTCCATACATATATATGGGGAGGTACAAGCTCCAAATCGGTTTTACAGTGAAAACTGCAGGAACTTCAAACCGGCACTAGGAAACAGACTGAGAAAGCAGAGAAAAATTGTCTCCTGCAACCCGTTCCCTTGGTGCTAAATGAACGAACGTCTCTTCAATTGCTCAGTTCTGAGAGATAATTGTGGGTGAAAGCAGGCATTCACATAGCTTGTTGGGAACACAAAGTGTCTTTTCAGTTGCAAACTACATTCCATACATATATATGGGGAGGTTCTAGCTCCAACTCGGTTTTACAGTGAAAACTGCAGGAACTTCAAACCGGCACTAGGAAACAGACTGAGAAAGCAGAGAAAAAGTGTCCCCTGCATCCCGTTCCCTTGGTGCTAGATGAACGAACGTCTCTCCACTTGCTCAGTTCTGAGAGATAAGTGTGTGTGAAAGCCGCCCTTCACCTAGCTTGTTGGGAACACAAAGTTTCTTTTCAGTTGCAAACTCCATTCCATACATATGTATGGGGAGGTACTAGCTCCAACTCGGTTTTACAGTGAAAACTGCAGGATCTTCAAACCGGCACTAGGAAACAGACTGAGAATGCAGAGAAAAAGTGTCTCCTGCAACCCGTTCCCTTGGTGCTAGATGAACGAACGTCTCTCCACTTGCTCTGTTGTGAGAGATATGTGTGTGTGAAAGCCGTCCTTCACCTAGCTTGTTGGGAACACAAAGTTTCTTTTCAGTTGCAAACTCCATTCCATACATATATATGGGGAGGTACAAGCTCCAAATCGGTTTGACAGTGAAAACTGCAGGAACTTCAAACCGGCACTAGGAAACAGACTGAGAAAGCAGAGAAAAAGTGCGTCCTGCAACCCGTTCCCTTGGTGCTAGATGAACGAAAGTCTCTCCACTTGCTCAGTTCTGAGAGATAAGTGTGTGTGAAAGCCGTCCTTCACCTAGCTTGTTGGGAACACAAAGTTTCTTTTCAGTTGCAAACTCCATTCCATACATATATATGGGGAGGTACTAGCTCCAACTCGGTTTGACAGTGAAAACTGCAGGAACTTCAAACCGGCACTAGGAAACAGACTGAGAAAGCAGAGAAAAAGTGTCTCCTGCAACCCGTTCCCTTGGTGCTAGATGAACGAACGTCTCTCCACTAGCTCAGTTCTGAGAGATAAGTGTGTGTGAAAGCCGTCCTTCATCTAGCTTGTTGGTAACACAAAGTTTCTTTTCAGTTGCAAACTCCATTCAATCTATATATATGGGGAGATACTAGCTCCAACCCGGTTTGACAGTGAAAACTGCAGGAACTTCAAACCGGCACTAGGAAACAGACTGAGAAAGCAGAGAAAAAGTGTCTCCTGCAACCCGTTCCCTTGGTGCTAGATGAACGAACGTCTCTCCACTTGCTCAGTTCTGAGAATAAGTGTGTGTGAAAGCCGTCCTTCACCTAGCTTGTTGAGAACACAAAGTTTCTTTTCAGTTGCAAACTCCATTCCATATATATATATGGGGATGTTCTGGCTCCAACTCGGTTTTACAGTGAAAACGCAGGAACTTCAAACTGGCACTAGGAATCAGACTGAGAAAGCAGAGAAAAAGTGTCTCCTGCAACCTGTTCCCTTGGTGCTAGATGAACGATCGTCTCTCCACTTGCTCAGTTCCGAGAGATAAGTGTGTGTGAAAGACGTCCTTCAACTAGCTTGTTGGGAACACAAAATTTCTTTTCAGTTGCAAACTCCATTCCATACATATGTATGGGGAGGTACTAGCTCCAACTCGTTTTGACAGTGAAAACTGCAGGAACTTCAAACCAGCACTAGGAAACAGACTGAGAAAGCAGAGAAAAAGTGTCTCCTGCAACCCGTTCCCTTGGTGCTAGATGAACGAACGTCTCTCCACTTGCTCAGTTCTGAGGGATAAGTGTGTGTGAAAGCAGTCCTTCACCTAGCTTCTTGGGAACACATAGTGTCTTTTCAGTTGCAAACTCCACTCCATCCATATATATGGGGAGGTACTAGCTCCAACTCGGTTTGACAGTGAAATCTGCAGGAACTTCAAACCGGCACTAGGAAACAGACTGAGAAAGCAGAGAAAAAGTGTCCCCTGCAACCCTTTCCCTTCGTGCTAGATGAACGAACGTCTCTCCACTTGCTCAGTTCTGAGAGATAAGTGTGTGTGAAAGCCGTCCTTCACCTAGCTTGTTGGGAACACAAAGTTTCTTTTCAGTTGCAAACTCCATTCCATACATATATATTGATAGGTACTAGCTCCAAATCCTTTTTACAGTGAAAACTGCAGGATCTTCAAACCGGCACTAGGAAACAGACTGAGAAAGCAGAGAAAAAGTGTCTCCTGCAACCCGTTCCCTTGGTGCTAGATGAACGAACGTCTCTCCACTTGCTCAGTTCTGAGAGATAAGTGTGTGTGAAAACCGTCCTTCACCTAGCTTGTTGGGAACACAAAGTTTCTTTTCATTTGCAAACTCCATTCCATACATATATATGGGGAGGTACAAGATCCAACTCGGTTTGACAGTGAAAACTGCAGGAACTTCAAACCGGCTCTAGGAAACAGACTGAGAAAGCAGAGATAAAGTGTCTCCTGCATCCCGTTCCCTTGGTGCTAGATGAACGAACGGCTCTCCACTTGCTCAGTACTGAGAGATAAATGTGCGTGAAAGCCGTCCTTCACCTAGCTTGTTGGGAACACAAAGTTTCTTTTCAGTTGCAAACTCCATTCCATACATATATATGGAGAGGTACTAGCTCCAACACGGTTTTACCGTGAAAACTGCAGGAACTTCAAACCGGCACTAGGAAACAGACTGAGAAAGCAGAGAAAAAGTGTCTCCTGCAACCCGTTCCCTTGGTGCTAGATGAACGAAAGTCTCTCCACTTGCTCAGTTCTGAGAGATAAGTGTGTGTGAAAGCCGTCCTTCACATAGCTTGTTGGGAACACAAAGTTTCTTTTCAGTTGCAAATTCCATTCCATACATATATAAGGGGAGGTACAAGCTCCAACTCGGTTTTACAGTGAAAACTGCAGGAACTTCAAACCGGCACTAGGAAACAGACTGAGAAAGCAGAGAAAAAGTGTCTCCTGCATCCCGTTCCCTTGGTGCTAGATGAACGAACGTCTCTCCACTTGCTCAGTTCTGAGAGATAAGTGTGTGTGAAAGCCGCCCTTCACCTAGCTTGTTGGGAACACAAAGTTTCTTTTCAGTTGCAAACTCCATTCCATACTTATATATGGGGAGGTACTAGCTCCAACTCGGTTTGACAGTGAAAACTGCAGGAAATTCAAACCGGCACTAGGAAACAGACTGAGAAAGCAGAGAATAAGTGTCTCCTGCAACCCGTTCCCTTGGTGCTAGATGAACGAACGTTTCTCCACTTGCTCAGTTCTGATAGATAAGTGTGTGTGAAAGCCGTCCTTCACCTAGCTTGTTGGGAACACAATGTTTCTTTTCAGTTGCAAACTCCATTCCATACATATATATGGGGAGGTACTAGCTCCAACTCGGTTTTACAGTGAAAACTGCAGGATCTTCAAACCGGCACTAGGAAACAGACTGAGAAAGCAGAGAAAAAGTGTCTCCTGCAACCCTTTCCCTTGGTGCTAGATGAACGAAGGTCTCTCCACTTGCTCTGTTCTGAGAGATATGTGTGTGTGAAAGCCGTCCTTCACCTAGCTTGTTGGGAACACAAAGATTCTTTTCAGTTGCAAACTCCATTGCATACATATATATGGGGAGGTACAAGCTCCAACTCGGTTTGACAGTGAAAACTGCAGGAACTTCAAACCGGCACTAGGAAACAGACTGAGAAAGCAGAGAAAAAGTGTGTCCTGCAACCCGTTCCCTTGGTGCTAGATGAACGAACGTCTCTCCACTTGCTCAGTTCTGAGAGATAAGTGTGTGTGAAAGCCGTCCTTCACCTAGCTTGTTGGGAACACAAAGTTTCTTTTCAGTTGCAAACTCCATTCCAAACATATATATGGGGAGGTACTAGCTCCAACTCGGTTTGACAGTGAAAACTGCAGGAACTTCAAACCGGCACTAGGAAACAGACTGAGAAAGCAGAGAAAAAGTGTCTCCCGCAACCCTTTCCCTTGGTGCTAGATGAACGAAAGTCTCTCCACTTGCTCAGTTCTGAGAGATAAGTGTGTGTGAACGCCGTCCTTCACCTAGCTTGTTGGGAACACAAAGTTTCTTTTCAGTTGCAAACTCCATTCCATACATATATATGGGCGGTACTAGCTCCAACTCCTTTTTACAGTGAAAACTGCAGGATATTCAAACCGGCACTAGGAAACAGACTGAGAAAGCAGAGAATAAGTGTCACCTGCAACCCGTTCCCTTGGTGCTAGATGAACGAACGTCTCTCCACTTGCTCAGTTCTGAGAGATAAGTGTGTGTGAAAACCGTCCTTCACCTAGCTTGTTGGGAACACAAAGTTTCTTTTCATTTGCAAACTCCATTCCATACATATATATGGGGAGGTACAAGCTCCAACTCGGTTTGACAGTGAAAACTGCAGGAACTTCAAACCGGCTCTAGGAAACAGAATGAGAAAGCAGAGATAAAGTGTCTCCAGCATCCCGTTCCTTTGGTGCTAAATGAACGAACGGCTCTCCACTTGCTCAGTTCTGAGAGATAAGTGTGTGTGAAAGTCGTCCTTCACCTAGCTTGTTGGGAACACAAAGTATCTTTTCAGTTGCAAACTCCATTCCATACATATATATGGGGAGGTACTAGCTCCAACTCGGTTTTACAGAGAAAACTGCAGGAACTTCAAACCGGCACTAGGACACAGACTGAGAAAGCAGAGAAAAAGTGCCTCCTGCAACCCGATCCCTTGGTGCTAGATGAACGAACGTCTCTCCACTTGCTCATTTCTGAGAGATAAGTGTGTGTGAAAGCCGTCCTTCACCTAGCTTGTTGGGAACTCAAAGTTTCTTTTCAGTTGCAAACTCCATTCCATACATATATATGGGGAGGTAGAAGCTCCAACTCGGTTTTACACTGAAAACTGCTGGAAATTCATCCCGGCACTAGGAAACAAACTGAGAAAGCAGAGAAAAATTGTCTCCTGCAACACGTTCCCTTGGTGCTAGATGAACGAACGTCTCTCCACTTGCTGAGTTCTGAGAGATAAGTGTGTGTGAAAGCCGTCCTTCACCTAGCTTGTTGGGAACACAAAGTTTCTTTTCAGTTGCAAACTCCATTCCATACATATTTATTGAGAGGTACTAGCTCCAAATCCTTTTTACAGTGAAAACTGCAGGATCTTCAAACCGGCACTAGGAAACAGACTGAGAATGCAGAGAAAAAGTGTGTCCTGCATCCCGTTCCCTTGGTGCTAGATGAACGAACGTCTCTCCACTTGCTCAGTTCTGAGAGATAAGTGTGTGTGAAAGCCGTCCTTCACCTATCTTGTTGGGAACACCAAGTTTCTTTTCAGTTGCAAACTCCATTCCATACATATATATGGGGAGGTACTAGCTCCAACTCGGTTTTACAGTGAAAACTGCAGGAACTTCAAACCGGCACTAGGAAACAGACTGAGAAAGCAGAGAAAAATTGTCTCCTGCAACCCGTTCCCTTGGTGCTAGATGAACGAACGTCTCTCCACTTGCTCAGTTCTGAGAGATAAGTGTGTGTGAAAGCCGTCCTTCACCTAGCTTGTTGGGAACACAAAGTTTCTTTTCAGTTGCAAACTCCATTCCATCTATATATATGGGGAGATACTAGCTCCAACCCGTTTTGACAGTGAAAACTGCAGGAACGTCAAACCGGCACTAGGAAACAGACTGAGAAAGCAGAGAAAAAGTGTCTCCTGAAACCGTTCTCTTGGTGCTAGTTGAACGAACGTCTCTGCACTTGCTCAGTTCTGAGAATAAGTGTGTGTGAAAGCCGTCCTTCACCTAGCTTGTTGGGAACACAAAGTTTCTTTTCAGTTGCAAACTCCATTCCATACATATATATGGGGAGGTACTAGCTCCAACTCGGTTTGACAGTGAAAACTGCAGGAACTTCAAACCGGCACTAGGAAACAGACTGAGAAAGCAGAGAAAAAGTGTCTACTGCAACCCGTTCCCTTGGTGCTAGATGAACGAACGTCTCTCCACTTGCTCAGTTCTGAGAGATAAGTGTGTGTGAAAGCCGTCCTTCAACTAGCTTGTTGGGAACACAAAATTTCTTTTCAGATGCAAACTCCATTCCATACATATATATGGGGAGGCACTAGCTCCAACTCGATTTGACAGTGAAAACTGCAGGAACTTCAAACCGGCACTAGGAAACAGACTGAGAAAGCAGAGAAAAAGTGTCTCCTGCAACCCGTTCCCTTGGTGCTAGATGAACGAACATCTCTCCACTTGCTCAGTTCTGAGAGATAAGTGTGTGTGAAAGCCGTCCTTCACCTAGCTTGTTGGGAACACAAAGTTTCTTTTCAGTTGCAAACTCCACTCCATTCATATATATGGGGAGGTAGAAGCTCCAACTCGGTTTTACAGTGAAAATTGCAGGAACTTCAAACCGGCACTAGGAAACAGCCTGAGAAAGCAGAGAAAAAGAATCTCCTGCAACCCGTTCCCTTGGTGCTAGATGAACGAACGTCTCTCCACTTGCTCAGTTCTGAGAGATAAGTGTGTGTGAAGCCGTCCTTCAACTAGCTTGTTGGGAACACAAAGTTTCTTTTCAGTTGCATCCTCCCTTCCATATATATATATGGGGAAGTACTAGCTCCAAATCGGTTTGACAGTGAAAACTGCCGGAACTTCAAACCGGCAATAGGAAACAGACTGAGAAAGCAGAGAAAAAGTGTCTCCTGCAACCCGTTCCCTTGGTGCTAGATGAACGAACGTCTCTCCACTTGCTCAGTTCTGAGAGATAAGTGTGTGTGAAAGCCGTCCTTCACCTAGCTTGATGGGAACACTAAGTTTCTTTTCAGGTGCAAAATCCATTCCATACGTATATATGGGGAGGTAGAAGCTCCTACTCGGTTTTACAGTGAAAACTGCAGGAACTTCAAACCGGCACTAGGAAAAAGACTGAGAATCCAGAGAAAAAGTGTCTAATGCAACCCGTTCCCTTGGTGCTAGATGAACGAACGTCTCTCCACTTGCTCAGTTCTGAGAGATAAGTGTGTTTGAAAGCCGTCCTTCACCTAGCTTGTTGGGAACACAAAGTTTCTTTTCAGTTGCAAACTCCATTCCATACATATATATGGGGATGTACTAGCTCCAACTCGGTTTTACAGTGAAAACTGCAGGAACTTCAAACCGGCACTAGGAAACAGACTGAGAAAGCAGAGAAATAGTGTCCCCTGCAACCCGTTCCCTTGGTGCTAGATGAAAGAACGTCTCTCCACTTGCTCAGTTCTGGGAGATATGTGTGTGTGAAAGCCGTCCTTCAACTTGCTTGTTTGGAACACTAAGTTTCTTTTCAGTTGCAAACTCCATTCCATACATATATTTGGGGAGGTACTAGCTCCAACTCGAATTGACAGTGAAAACTGCAGGAACTTCAAACCGGCACTAGGAAACAGACTGAGAAAGCAGAGAAAAAGTGTGTCCTGCAACCCGTTCCCTTGGTGCTAGATGAACGAACGTCTCTCCACTTGCTCAGTTCTGAGAGATAACTGTGTGTGAAAGCCGTCCTTCACCTAGCTTGTTGGGAACACAAAGTTTCTTTTCAGTTGCAAACTCCATTCCATACATATATATGGGGAGGTAGAAGCTCCAACTCTGTTTTACACTGAAAACTGCAGGAAATTCAACCCGGCACTAGGAAACAAACTGAGAAAGCAGAGAAAATGTGTCTCCTGCAACCCGTTCCCTTGGTGCTAGATGAACGAACGTCTCTCCACTTGCTCAGTTCTGAGAGATAAGTGTGTGTGAAAGCCGTCCTTCACCTAGCTTGTTGGGAACACAAAGTTTCTTTTCAGTTGCAAACTCCATTCAATACATATATATGGGGAGGTACAAGCTCCAACTCGGTTTTACAGTGCAAACTGCAGGAACTTCAAACCGGCACTAGGAAACTGACTGAGAAAGCAGAGAAAAATTGTCTCCTGCACCCCGTTCCCTTGGTGCTAGATGAACGAACGTCTCTTCACTTGCTCAGTTCTGAGAGATAATTGTGGGTGAAAGCAGGCCTTCACATAGCTTGTTGGGAACACAAAGTGTCTTTTCAGTTGCAAACTCCATTCCATACATATATATGGGGAGGTACAAGCTCCAACTCGGTTTTACAGTGAAAACTGCAGGAACTTCAAACCGGCACTAGGAAACAGACTGAGAAAGCAGAGAAAAAGTGTCTCCTGCATCCCGTTCCATTGGTGCTAGATGAACGAACGTCTCTCCACTTGCTAAGTTCTGAGAGATAAGTGTGTGTGAAAGCCGCCCTTCACCTAGCTTGTTGGGATCACAAAGTTTCTTTTCAGTTGCAAACTCCATTCCATACATATATATGGGGAGGTACTAGCTCCAACTCGGTTTTACAGTGAAAACTGCAGGAACTTCAAACCGGCACTAGGAAACAGACTGAGAAAGCAGAGAAAAAGTGTCTCCTGCAACCCGTTCCCTTGGTGCTAGATGAACGAACGTCTCTCCACTTGCTCTGTTCTGAGAGATATGTGTGTGTGAAAGCCGTCCTTCACCTAGCTTGTTGGGAACACAAAGTTTCTTTTCAGTTGCAAACTCCATTGCATACATATATATGGGGAGGTACAAGCTCCAACTCGGTTTGACAGTGAAAAGTGCAGGAACTTCAATCCGGCACTAGGAAACAGACTGAGAAAGCAGAGAAAAAGTGTGTCCTGAAACCCGTTCCCTTGGTGCTAGATGAACGAACGTCTCTCCACTTGCTCAGTTCTGAGAGATAAGTGTGTGTGAAAGCCGTCCTTCACCTAGCTTGTTGGGAACACATAGTTTCTTTTCAGTTGCAAACTCCATTCCATACATATATATGGGGAGGTACTAGCTCCAACTCGGTTTGACAGTGAAAACTGCAGGAACTTCAAACCGGCACTAGGAAACAGACTGAGAAAGCAGAGAAAAGTGTCTCCTGCAACCCTTTCTTTTGGTGCTAGATGAACGAAAGTCTCTCCACTTGCTCAGTTCTGAGAGATAAGTGTGTGTGAAAGCCGTCCTTCACCTAGCTTGTTGGGAACACAAAGTTTCTTTTCAGTTGCAAACTCCATTCCATACATATATATGGGGAGGTACTAGCTCCAACTCCTTTTTACAGTGAAAATTGCAGGATCTTCAAACCGGCACTTGGAAACAGACTGAGAAAGCAGAGAAAAAGTGTCTCCTGCAACCCGTTCCCTTGGTGCTAGATGAACGATCGTCTCTCCACTTGCTCTGTTCTGAGAGATAAGTGTGTGTGAAAACCGTCCTTCACCTAGCTTGTTGGGAACACAAAGTTTCTTTTCATTTGCAAACTCCATTCCATACATATATATGGGGAGGTACAAGCTCCAACTCGGTTTGACAGTGAAAACTGCAGGAACTTCAAACCGGCTCTAGGAAACAGACTGAGAAAGCAGAGATAAAGTGTCTCCTGCATCCCGTTCCCTTGGTGCTAGATGAACGAACGGCTCTCCACTTGCTCAGTTCTGAGAGATAAGTGTGTGTGAAAGCCGTCCTTCACCTAGGTTGTTGGGAACACAAAGTATCTTTTCAGTGGCAAACACCATTCCATACATATATATGGAGAGGTACTAGCTCCAACTCGGTTTTACCGTGAAAACTGCAGGAACATCAAACCGGCACTAGGAAACAGACTGAGAAAGCAGAGAAAAACTGTCTCCTGAAACCCGTTCCCTTGGAGCTAGATGAACGAATGTCTCTCCATTTCTTCAGTTCTGAGAGATAAGTGTGTGTGAAAGCCGTCCTTCACCTAGCTTGTTGGGAACACAAAGTTTCTTTTCAGTTGCAAACTTCATTCCATAAATATATATGGGGTTGTACAAGCTCCAACTCGGTTTTACAGTGAAAACTGCAGGAACTTCAAACCAGCACTAGGAAACAGACTGAGAAAGCAGAGAAAAATTGTCTCCTGCAACCCGTTCCATTGGTGCTAGATGAACGAACGTCTCTTCACTTGCTCAGTTCTGAGAGATAATTGTGGGTGAAAGCAGGCCTTCACATAGCTTGTTGGGAACACAAAGTGTCTTTTCAGTTGCAAACTCCATTCCATACATATA
The DNA here is from genome assembly GCF_036321535.1 of Camelus dromedarius. Lineage (NCBI taxonomy): Eukaryota > Metazoa > Chordata > Mammalia > Artiodactyla > Camelidae > Camelus > Camelus dromedarius. The sequence goes on along the minus strand of NW_026989811.1, from coordinate 273,984 downwards.
TATGGGGAGGTACACGCTCCAACTCGGTTTTACAGTGAAAACTGCAGGAACTTCAAACCGGCACTAGGAAACAACTGAGAAAGCAGAGAAAAAGTGTCCCCTGCATCCCGTTCCCTTGGTGCTAGATGAACGAACGTCTCTCCACTTGCTCAGTTCTGAGAGATAAGTGTGTGTGAAAGCCGACATTCACCTAGCTTGTTGGGAACACAAAGTTTCTTTTCAGTTGCAAACTCCATTCCATACATATATATGGGGAGGTAATAGCTCCAACTCGGTTTTACAGTGAAAACTGCAGGAACTTCAAACCGGCACTAGGAAACAGACTGAGAAAGCAGAGAAAAAGTGTCTCCTGCAACCCGTTCCCTTGGTGCTAGATGAACGAACGTCTCTCCACTTGCTCTGTTGTGAGAGATATGTGTGTGTGAAAGCCGTCCTTCACCTAGCTTGTTGGGAACACAAAGTTTCTTTTCAGTTGCAAACTCCATTCCATACATATATATGGGGAGGTACTAGCTCCAAATCCTTTTTACAGTGAAAACTGCAGGATCTTCAAACCGGCACTAGGAAACAGACTGAGAAAGCAGAGAAAAAGTGTCTCCTGCAACCCGTTCCCTTGGTGCTAGATGAACGAACGTCTCTCCACTTGCTCTGTTCTGAGAGATAAGTGTGTGTGAAAACCGTCCTTCACCTAGCTTGTTGGGAACACAAAGTTTCTTTTCATTTGCAAACTCCATTCCATACATATATATGGGGAGGTACAAGCTCCAACTCGGTTTGACAGTGAAAACTGCAGGAACTTCAAACCGGCTCTAGGAAACAGACTGAGAAAGCAGAGATAAAGTGTCTCCTGCATCCCGTTCCCTTGGTGCTAGATGAACGAACGGCTTTCCACTTGCTCAGTTCTGAGGGATAAGTGTGTGTGAAAGCCGTCCTTCACCTAGCTTGTTGGGAACACAAAGTATCTTTTAGGTTGCAAACTCGATTCCATACATATATATGGAGAGGTACTAGCTCCAACTCGGTTTTACCGTGAAAACTGCAGGAACTTCAAACCGGCACTAGGAAACAGACTGAGATAGCAGAGAAAAAGTGTCTCCTGCAACCCGTTCCCTTGGTGCTAGATGAACGAAAGTCTCTCCACTTGCTCAGTTCTGAGAGATAAGTGTGTGTGAAAGCCGTCCTTCAACTAGCTTGTTGGGAACACAAAGTTTCTTTTCAGTTGCAAACTCCATTCCATACATATATATGGGGAGGTACAAGCTCCAAATCGGTTTTACAGTGAAAACTGCAGGAACTTCAAACCGGCACTAGGAAACAGACTGAGAAAGCAGAGAAAAATTGTCTCCTGCAACCCGTTCCCTTGGTGCTAAATGAACGAACGTCTCTTCAATTGCTCAGTTCTGAGAGATAATTGTGGGTGAAAGCAGGCATTCACATAGCTTGTTGGGAACACAAAGTGTCTTTTCAGTTGCAAACTACATTCCATACATATATATGGGGAGGTTCTAGCTCCAACTCGGTTTTACAGTGAAAACTGCAGGAACTTCAAACCGGCACTAGGAAACAGACTGAGAAAGCAGAGAAAAAGTGTCCCCTGCATCCCGTTCCCTTGGTGCTAGATGAACGAACGTCTCTCCACTTGCTCAGTTCTGAGAGATAAGTGTGTGTGAAAGCCGCCCTTCACCTAGCTTGTTGGGAACACAAAGTTTCTTTTCAGTTGCAAACTCCATTCCATACATATGTATGGGGAGGTACTAGCTCCAACTCGGTTTTACAGTGAAAACTGCAGGATCTTCAAACCGGCACTAGGAAACAGACTGAGAATGCAGAGAAAAAGTGTCTCCTGCAACCCGTTCCCTTGGTGCTAGATGAACGAACGTCTCTCCACTTGCTCTGTTGTGAGAGATATGTGTGTGTGAAAGCCGTCCTTCACCTAGCTTGTTGGGAACACAAAGTTTCTTTTCAGTTGCAAACTCCATTCCATACATATATATGGGGAGGTACAAGCTCCAAATCGGTTTGACAGTGAAAACTGCAGGAACTTCAAACCGGCACTAGGAAACAGACTGAGAAAGCAGAGAAAAAGTGCGTCCTGCAACCCGTTCCCTTGGTGCTAGATGAACGAAAGTCTCTCCACTTGCTCAGTTCTGAGAGATAAGTGTGTGTGAAAGCCGTCCTTCACCTAGCTTGTTGGGAACACAAAGTTTCTTTTCAGTTGCAAACTCCATTCCATACATATATATGGGGAGGTACTAGCTCCAACTCGGTTTGACAGTGAAAACTGCAGGAACTTCAAACCGGCACTAGGAAACAGACTGAGAAAGCAGAGAAAAAGTGTCTCCTGCAACCCGTTCCCTTGGTGCTAGATGAACGAACGTCTCTCCACTAGCTCAGTTCTGAGAGATAAGTGTGTGTGAAAGCCGTCCTTCATCTAGCTTGTTGGTAACACAAAGTTTCTTTTCAGTTGCAAACTCCATTCAATCTATATATATGGGGAGATACTAGCTCCAACCCGGTTTGACAGTGAAAACTGCAGGAACTTCAAACCGGCACTAGGAAACAGACTGAGAAAGCAGAGAAAAAGTGTCTCCTGCAACCCGTTCCCTTGGTGCTAGATGAACGAACGTCTCTCCACTTGCTCAGTTCTGAGAATAAGTGTGTGTGAAAGCCGTCCTTCACCTAGCTTGTTGAGAACACAAAGTTTCTTTTCAGTTGCAAACTCCATTCCATATATATATATGGGGATGTTCTGGCTCCAACTCGGTTTTACAGTGAAAACGCAGGAACTTCAAACTGGCACTAGGAATCAGACTGAGAAAGCAGAGAAAAAGTGTCTCCTGCAACCTGTTCCCTTGGTGCTAGATGAACGATCGTCTCTCCACTTGCTCAGTTCCGAGAGATAAGTGTGTGTGAAAGACGTCCTTCAACTAGCTTGTTGGGAACACAAAATTTCTTTTCAGTTGCAAACTCCATTCCATACATATGTATGGGGAGGTACTAGCTCCAACTCGTTTTGACAGTGAAAACTGCAGGAACTTCAAACCAGCACTAGGAAACAGACTGAGAAGTAGAGAAAAAGTGTCTCCTGCAACCCGTTCCCTTGGTGCTAGATGAACGAACGTCTCTCCACTTGCTCAGTTCTGAGAGATAAGTGTGTGTGAAAGCCGTCCTTCACCTAGCTTGTTGGGAACACAAAGTTTCTTTTCAGTTGCAAACTCCACTCCATCCATATATATGGGGAGGTAGAAGCTCCAACTCGGTTTTACAGTGAAAATTGCAGGAAATTCAAACCGGCACTAGGAAACAGACTGAGAATGCAGACAAAAAGTGTCTCCTGCAACCCGTTCCCTTGGTGCTAGATGAACGAACGTCTCTCCACTTGGTCAGTTCCGAGAGATAGTATGTGTGTAAGCTGTCCTTCACCTAGCTTGTTGGGAACACAAAACTTCTTTTCAGTTGCAAACTCCCTTCCATACATATATATGGGGAGGTACTAGCTCCAACTCGGTTTCACAGTGAAAACTCCAGGAACATCAAACCGGCACTAGGAAACAGACTGAGAAAACAGCGAAAAAGTGTCTCCTGCAACCCGTTCCCTTGGTGCTAGATGAACGATCGTCTCTCGACTTGCTCAGTTCCGAGAGATAAGTGTGTGTGTAAGCCGTCCTTCGCCTAGCTTGTTGTGAACACAAAGTTTCTTTTCAGTTGCAAACTCCAATCCATACATATATATGGGGAGGTACTAGCTCCAACTCTGTTTTACAGTGAAAACTGCAGGAACTTCAAACCGGCACTAGGAAACAGACTGAGAAAGCAGAGAAAAAGTGTCTCCTGCAACCCGTTCCCTTGGTGCTAGATGAACGAACGTCTCTCCACTTGCTCAGTTCTGAGAGATAAGTGTGTGTGAAGCCGTCCTTCACATAGCTTGTTGGGAACACAAAGATTCTTTTCAGTTGCAACCTCCCTTCCATACATATATATGGGGAAGTACTAGCTCCAAATCGGTTTGACAGTGAAAACTGCCGGAACTTCAAACCGGCAATAGGAAACAGACTGAGAAAGCAGAGAAAAACTGTCTCCTGCAACCCGTTCCCTTGGTGCTAGATGAACGAACGTCTCTCCACTTGCTCAGTTCTGAGAGATAAGTGTGTGTGAAAGCCGTCCTTCATCTAGCTTGATGGGAACACAAAGTTTCTTTTCAGGTGCTAACTCCATTCCATACATATATATGGGTAGGTAGAAGCTCCTACTCGGTTTTACAGTGAAAACTGCACGAACTTCTAACCGGCACTAGGAAAAAGACTGAGAAAACAGAGAAAAAGTGTCTCCTGCAACCCGTTCCCTTGGTGCTAGATGAACGAACGTCTCTCCACTTGCTGAGTTCTGAGAGATAAGTGTGTGTGAAAGCCGTCCTTCACCTAGCTTGTTGGGAACACAAAGTTTCTTTTCACTTGCAAACTCCTTTCCATACATATATATGGGGAGGTACTAGCTCCAACTCGGTTTTACAGTGAAAACTGCAGGAACTTCAAACCGGCACTAGGAAACAGACTGAGAAAGCAGAGAAAAAGTGTGTCCTGCAACCCGTTCCCTTGGTGCTAGATGAACGAACGTCTCTCCACTTGCTCAGTTCTGAGAGATAACTGTGTGTGAAAGCCGTCCTTCACCTAGCTTGTTGGGAACACAAAGTTTCTTTTCAGTTGCAAACTCCATTCCATACATATATATGGGGAGGTAGAAGCTCCAACTCGGTTTTACACTGAAAACTGCAGGAAATTCAACCCGGCACTAGGAAACAAACTGAGAAAGCAGAGAAAATGTGTCTCCTGCAACCCGTTCCCTTGGTGCTAGATGAACGAACGTCTCTCCACTTGCTCAATTCTGAGAGATAAGTGTGTGTGAAAGCCGTCCTTCACCTAGCTTGATGGGAACACAAAGTTTCTTTTCAGTTGCAAACTCCACTCCATCCATATATATGGGGAGGTATAAGCTCCAACTCGGTTTTACAGTGAAAACTGCAGGAACTTCAAACCGGCACTAGGAAACAGACTGAGAAAGCAGAGAAAAAGTGTCTCCTGCAACCCGTTCCCTTGGTGCTAGATGAACGAACATCTCTCCACATGCTCAGTTCTGAGAGATAAGTGTGTGTTAAAGCCGTCCTTCACGTATCTTGTTGGGAACACAAAGCTTCTTTTCAGTTGCAAACTCCATTCCATACATATATATGGGGAGGTACTAGCTCCAACTCGGTTTTACAGTGAAAATTGCAGGATCTTCAAACCGGCACTAGGAAACAGACTGAGAAAGCAGAGAAAAAGTGTCTCCTGCAACCCGTTCCCTTGGTGCTAGATGAACGAACGTCTCTCCACTTGCTCAGTTCTGAGAGATAAGTGTGTTTGAAAGCCGTCCTTCACCTAGCTTGATGGGAACACAAAGTTTCTTTTCAGTTGCAAACTCCATTCCATACATATATATGGGGAGGTAGAAGCTCCTATTCGTTTTTACAGTGAAAACTGCAGGAACTTCAAATCGGCAATAGGAAAAAGACTGAGAAAGCAGAGAAAAAGTGTCTCCTGCAACCCGTTCCCTTGGTGCTAGATGAACGAACGTCTCTCCACTTGCTCAGTTCTGAATGATAAGTGTGTGTGAAAGCCGTCCTTCACCTAGCTTGTTGGGAACACAAAGTTTCTTTTCAGTTGCAAACTCCACTCCATCCATATATATGGGGAGGTATAAGCTCCAACTTGGTTTTACAGTGAAAACTGCAGGAACTTCAAACCGGCACTAGGAAACAGACTGAGAAATCAGAGAAAAAGTGTCTCCTGCAACCCGTTCCCTTGGTGCTAGATGAACGAACGTCTCTCCACTTGCTCAGTTCTGAGAGATAAGTGTGTGTTAAAGCCGTCCTTCACGTATCTTGTTGGGAACACAAAGCTTCTTTTCAGTTGCAAAATCCATTAAATACATATATATGGGGAGGTAGAAGCTCCAACTCGGTTTTACATTGAAAACTGCAGGAACTTCAAACCGGCACTAGGAAACAGACTGAGAAAGCAGAGAAAAAGTGTCTCCTGCAACCCGTTCCCTTGGTGCTAGATGAACGAACGTCTCTCCACTTGCTCAGTTCTGAGAGATAAGTGTGTGTGAAAGCCGTCCTTCATCTAGCTTGATGGGAACACAAAGTTTCTTTCCAGGTGCTAACTCCATTCCATACATATATATGGGTAGGTAGAAGCTCCTACTCGGTTTTACAGTGAAAACTGCACGAACTTCAAACCGGCACTAGGAAAAAGACTGAGAAAACAGAGAAAAAGTGTCTCCTGCAACCCGTTCCCTTGGTGCTAGATGAACGAACGTCTCTCCACTTGCTGAGTTCTGAGAGATAAGTGTGTGTGAAAGCCGTCCTTCACCTAGCTTGTTGGGAACACAAAGTTTCTTTTCACTTGCAAACTCCTTTCCATACATATATATGGGGAGGTACTAGCTCCAACTCGGTTTTACAGTGAAAACTGCAGGAACTTCAAACCGGCACTAGGAAACAGACTGAGAAAGCAGAGAAAAAGTGTGTCCTGCAACCCGTTCCCTTGGTGCTAGATGAACGAACGTCTCTCCACTTGCTCAGTTCTGAGAGATAAGTGTGTGTGAAAGCCGTCCTTCACGTATCTTGTTGGGAACACAAAGTTTCTTTTCAGTTGCAAACTCCATTCCATACATATATATGGGGAGGTAGAAGCTCCAACTCGGTTTTACACTGAAAACTGCAGGAAATTCAACCCGGCACTAGGAAACAAACTGAGAAAGCAGAGAAAATGTGTCTCCTGCAACCCGTTCCCTTGGTGCTAGATGAACGAACGTCTCTCCACTTGCTCAATTCTGAGAGATAAGTGTGTGTGAAAGCCGTCCTTCACCTAGCTTGATGGGAACACAAAGTTTCTTTTCAGTTGCAAACTCCAATCCATCCATATATATGGGGAGGTATAAGCTCCAACTCGGTTTTACAGTGAAAACTGCAGGAACTTCAAACCGGCACTAGGAAACAGACTGAGAAAGCAGAGAAAAAGTGTCTCCTGCAACCCGTTCCCTTGGTGCTAGATGAACGAACGTCTCTCCACTTGCTCAGTTCTGAGAGATAAGTGTGTGTTAAAGCCGTCCTTCACGTATCTTGTTGGGAACACAAAGCTTCTTTTCAGTTGCAAACTCCATTCCATACATATATATGGGGAGGTACTAGCTCCAACTCGGTTTTACAGTGAAAATTGCAGGATCTTCAAACCGGCACTAGGAAACAGACTGAGAAAGCAGAGAAAAAGTGTCTCCTGCAACCCGTTCCCTTGGTGCTAGATGAACGAACGTCTCTCCACTTGCTCAGTTCTGAGAGATAAGTGTGTTTGAAAGCCGTCCTTCACCTAGCTTGATGGGAACACAAAGTTTCTTTTCAGTTGCAAACTCCATTCCATACATATATATGGGGAGGTAGAAGCTCCTACTCGTTTTTACAGTGAAAACTGCAGGAACTTCAAATCGGCACTAGGAAAAAGACTGAGAAAGCAGAGAAAAAGTGTCTCCTGCAACCCGTTCCCTTGGTGCTAGATGAACGAACGTCTCTCCACTTGCTCAGTTCTGAATGATAAGTGTGTGTGAAAGCCGTCCTTCACCTAGCTTGATGGGAACACAAAGTTTCTTTTCAGTTGCAAACTCCACTCCATCCATATATATGGGGAGGTATAAGCTCCAACTCGGTTTTACAGTGAAAACTGCAGGAACTTCAAACCGGCACTAGGAAACAGACTGAGAAATCAGAGAAAAAGTGTCTCCTGCAACCCGTTCCCTTGGTGCTAGATGAACGAACGTCTCTCCACTTGCTCAGTTCTGAGAGATAAGTGTGTGTTAAAGCCGTCCTTCACGTATCTTGTTGGGAACACAAAGCTTCTTTTCAGTTGCAAAATCCATTAAATACATATATATGGGGAGGTAGAAGCTCCAACTCGGTTTTACATTGAAAACTGCAGGAACTTCAAACCGGCACTAGGAAACAGACTGAGAAAGCAGAGAAAAAGTGTCTCCTGCTACCCGTTCCCTTGGTGCTAGGAGAACGAACGTCTCTCCACTTGCTCAGTTCTGAGAGATAAGTGTGTGTGAAAGCCGTCCTTCACCTAGGTTGTTGGGAACACAAAGTATCTTTTCAGTGGCAAACACCATTCCATACATATATATGGAGAGGTACTAGCTCCAACTCGGTTTTACCGTGAAAACTGCAGGAACATCAAACCGGCACTAGGAAACAGACTGAGAAAGCAGAGAAAAAGTGTCTCCTGAAACACGTTCCCTTGGAGCTAGATGAACGAATGTCTCTCCATTTCCTCAGTTCTGAGATATAAGTGTGTGTGAAAGCCGTCCTTCACCTAGCTTGTTGGGAACACAAAGTTTCTTTTCAGTTGCAAACTCCATTCCATAAATATATATGGGGAGGTACAAGCTCCAACTCGGTTTTACAGTGAAAACTGCAGGAACTTCAAACCAGCACTAGGAAACAGACTGAGAAAGCAGAGAAAAATTGTCTCCTGCAACCCGTTCCATTGGTGCTAGATGAACGAACGTCTCTTCACTTGCTCAGTTCTGAGAGATAATTGTGGGTGAAAGCAGGCCTTCACATAGCTTGTTGGGAACACAAAGTGTCTTTTCAGTTGCAAACTCCATTCCATACATATATATGGGGAGGTACACGCTCCAACTCGGTTTTACAGTGAAAACTGCAGGAACTTCAAACCGGCACTAGGAAACAACTGAGAAAGCAGAGAAAAAGTGTCCCCTGCATCCCGTTCCCTTGGTGCTAGATGAACGAACGTCTCTCCACTTGCTCAGTTCTGAGAGATAAGTGTGTGTGAAAGCCGACATTCACCTAGCTTGTTGGGAACACAAAGTTTCTTTTCAGTTGCAAACTCCATTCCATACATATATATGGGGAGGTAATAGCTCCAACTCGGTTTTACAGTGAAAACTGTAGGAACTTCAAACCGGCACTAGGAAACAGACTGAGAAAGCAGAGAAAAAGTGTCTCCTGCAACCCGTTCCCTTGGTGCTAGATGAACGAACGTCTCTCCACTTGCTCTGTTGTGAGAGATATGTGTGTGTGAAAGCCGTCCTTCACCTAGCTTGTTGGGAACACAAAGTTTCTTTTCAGTTGCAAACTCCATTCCATACATATATATGGGGAGGTACTAGCTCCAACTCGGTTTGACAGTGAAAACTGCAGGAACTTCAAACCGGCACTAGGAAACATACTGAGAAAGCAGAGAAAAAGTGTCTCCTGCAACCCTTTCCCTTGGTGCTAGATGAACGAAAGTCTCTCCACTTGCTCAGTTCTGAGAGATAAGTGTGTGTGAAAGCCGTCCTTCACCTAGCTTGTTGGGAACACAAAGTTTCTTTTCAGTTGCAAACTCCATTCCATACATATATATGGGGAGGTACTAGCTCCAAATCCTTTTTACAGTGAAAACTGCAGGATCTTCAAACCGGCACTAGGAAACAGACTGAGAAAGCAGAGAAAAAGTGTCTCCTGCAACCCGTTCCCTTGGTGCTAGATGAACGAACGTCTCTCCACTTGCTCTGTTCTGAGAGATAAGTGTGTGTGAAAACCGTCCTTCACCTAGCTTGTTGGGAACACAAAGTTTCTTTTCATTTGCAAACTCCATTCCATACATATATATGGGGAGGTACAAGCTCCAACTCGGTTTGACAGTGAAAACTGCAGGAACTTCAAACCGGCTCTAGGAAACAGACTGAGAAAGCAGAGATAAAGTGTCTCCTGCATCCCGTTCCCTTGGTGCTAGATGAACGAACGGCTTTCCACTTGCTCAGTTCTGAGAGATAAGTGTGTGTGAAAGCCGTCCTTCACCTAGCTTGTTGGGAACACAAAGTATCTTTTCAGTTGCAAACTCGATTCCATACATATATATGGAGAAGTACTAGCTCCAACTCGGTTTTACCGTGAAAACTGCAGGAACTTCAAACCGGCACTAGGAAACAGACTGAGATAGCAGAGAAAAAGTGTCTCCTGCAACCCGTTCCCTTGGTGCTAGATGAACGAAAGTCTCTCCACTTGCTCAGTTCTGAGAGATAAGTGTGTGTGAAAGCCGTCCTTCAACTAGCTTGTTGGGAACACAAAGTTTCTTTTCAGTTGCAAACTCCATTCCATACATATATATGGGGAGGTACAAGCTCCAAATCGGTTTTACAGTGAAAACTGCAGGAACTTCAAACCGGCACTAGGAAACAGACTGAGAAAGCAGAGAAAAATTGTCTCCTGCAACCCGTTCCCTTGGTGCTAAATGAACGAACGTCTCTTCAATTGCTCAGTTCTGAGAGATAATTGTGGGTGAAAGCAGGCATTCACATAGCTTGTTGGGAACACAAAGTGTCTTTTCAGTTGCAAACTACATTCCATACATATATATGGGGAGGTTCTAGCTCCAACTCGGTTTTACAGTGAAAACTGCAGGAACTTCAAACCGGCACTAGGAAACAGACTGAGAAAGCAGAGAAAAAGTGTCCCCTGCATCCCGTTCCCTTGGTGCTAGATGAACGAACGTCTCTCCACTTGCTCAGTTCTGAGAGATAAGTGTGTGTGAAAGCCGCCCTTCACCTAGCTTGTTGGGAACACAAAGTTTCTTTTCAGTTGCAAACTCCATTCCATACATATGTATGGGGAGGTACTAGCTCCAACTCGGTTTTACAGTGAAAACTGCAGGATCTTCAAACCGGCACTAGGAAACAGACTGAGAATGCAGAGAAAAAGTGTCTCCTGCAACCCGTTCCCTTGGTGCTAGATGAACGAACGTCTCTCCACTTGCTCTGTTGTGAGAGATATGTGTGTGTGAAAGCCGTCCTTCACTTAGCTTGTTGGGAACACAAAGTTTCTTTTCAGTTGCAAACTCCATTCCATACATATATATGGGGAGGTACAAGCTCCAACTCGGTTTGACAGTGTAAACTGCAGGAACTTCAAACCGGCACTAGGAAACAGACTGAGAAAGCAGAGAAAAAGTGCGTCCTGCAACCCGTTCCCTTGGTGCTAGATGAACGAAAGTCTCTCCACTTGCTCAGTTCTGAGAGATAAGTGTGTGTGAAAGCCGTCCTTCACCTAGCTTGTTGGGAACACAAAGTTTCTTTTCAGTTGCAAACTCCATTCCATACATATATATGGGGAGGTACTAGCTCCAACTCGGTTTGACAGTGAAAACTGCAGGAACTTCAAACCGGCACTAGGAAACAGACTGAGATAGCAGAGAAAAAGTGTCTCCTGCAACCCGTTCCCTTGGTGCTAGATGAACGAACGTCTCTCCACTAGCTCAGTTCTGAGAGATAAGTGTGTGTGAAAGCCGTCCTTCATCTAGCTTGTTGGTAACACAAAGTTTCTTTTCAGTTGCAAACTCCATTCAATCTATATATATGGGGAGATACTAGCTCCAAACCGGTTTGACAGTGAAAACTGCAGGAACTTCAAACCGGCACTAGGAAACAGACTGAGAAAGCAGAGAAAAAGTGTCTCCTGCAACCCGTTCCCTTGGTGCTAGATGAACGAACGTCTCTCCACTTGCTCAGTTCTGAGAGATAAGTGTGTGTGAAGCCGTCCTTCACATAGCTTGTTGGGAACACAAAGATTCTTTTCAGTTGCAACCTCCCTTCCATACATATATATGGGGAAGTACTAGCTCCAAATCGGTTTGACAGTGAAAACTGCCGGAACTTCAAACCGGCAATAGGAAACAGACTGAGAAAGCAGAGAAAAACTGTCTCCTGCAACCCGTTCCCTTGGTGCTAGATGAACGAACGTCTCTCCACTTGCTCAGTTCTGAGAGATAAGTGTGTGTGAAAGCCGTCCTTCACCTAGCTTGTTGGGAACACAAAGTTTCTTTTCAGTTGCAAACTCCATTCCATACATATATATGGGGAGGTAGAAGCTCCAACTCGGTTTTACACTGAAAACTGCAGGAAATTCAACCCGGCACTAGGAAACAAACTGAGAAAGCAGAGAAAATGTGTCTCCTGCAACCCGTTCCCTTGGTGCTAGATGAACGAACGTCTCTCCACTTGCTCAATTCTGAGAGATAAGTGTGTGTGAAAGCCGTCCTTCACCTAGCTTGATGGGAACACAAAGTTTCTTTTCAGTTGCAAACTCCACTCCATCCATATATATGGGGAGGTATAAGCTCCAACTCGGTTTTACAGTGAAAACTGCAGGAACTTCAAACCGGCACTAGGAAACAGACTGAGAAAGCAGAGAAAAAGTGTCTCCTGCAACCCGTTCCCTTGGTGCTAGATGAACGAACGTCTCTCCACTTGCTCAGTTCTGAGAGATAAGTGTGTGTTAAAGCCGTCCTTCACGTATCTTGTTGGGAACACAAAGCTTCTTTTCAGTTGCAAACTCCATTCCATACATATATATGGGGAGGTACTAGCTCCAACTCGGTTTTACAGTGAAAATTGCTGGATCTTCAAACAGGCACTAGGAAACAGACTGAGAAAGCAGAGAAAAAGTGTCTCCTGCAACCCGTTCCCTTGGTGCTAGATGAACGAACGTCTCTCCACTTGCTCAGTTCTGAGAGATAAGTGTGTTTGAAAGCCGTCCTTCACCTAGCTTGATGGGAACACAAAGTTTCTTTTCAGTTGCAAACTCCATTCCATACATATATATGGGGAGGTAGAAGCTCCTACGCGTTTTTACAGTGAAAACTGCAGGAACTTCAAATCGGCACTAGGAAAAAGACTGAGAAAGCAGAGAAAAAGTGTCTCCTGCAACCCGTTCCCTTGGTGCTAGATGAACGAACGTCTCTCCACTTGCTCAGTTCTGAATGATAAGTGTGTGTGAAAGCCGTCCTTCACCTAGCTTGATGGGAACACAAAGTTTCTTTTCAGTTGCAAACTCCACTCCATCCATATATATGGGGAGGTATAAGCTCCAACTCGGTTTTACAGTGAAAACTGCAGGAACTTCAAACCGGCACTAGGAAACAGACTGAGAAATCAGAGAAAAAGTGTCTCCTGCAACCCGTTCCCTTGGTGCTAGATGAACGAACGTCTCTCCACTTGCTCAGTTCTGAGAGATAAGTGTGTGTTAAAGCCGTCCTTCACGTATCTTGTTGGGAACACAAAGCTTCTTTTCAGTTGCAAAATCCATTAAATACATATATATGGGGAGGTAGAAGCTCCAACTCGGTTTTACATTGAAAACTGCAGGAACTTCAAACCGGCACTAGGAAACAGACTGAGAAAGCAGAGAAAAAGTGTCTCCTGCAACCCGTTCCCTTGGTGCTAGATGAACGAACGTCTCTCCACTTGCTCAGTTCTGAGAGATAAGTGTGTGTGAAAGCCGTCCTTCATCTAGCTTGATGGGAACACAAAGTTTCTTTTCAGGTGCTAACTCCATTCCATACATATATATGGGTAGGTAGAAGCTCCTACTCGGTTTTACAGTGAAAACTGCACGAACTTCAAACCGGCACTAGGAAAAAGACTGAGAAAACAGAGAAAAAGTGTCTCCTGCAACCCGTTCCCTTGGTGATAGATGAACGAACGTCTCTCCACTTGCTGAGTTCTGAGAGATAAGTGTGTGTGAAAGCCGTCCTTCACCTAGCTTGTTGGGAACACAAAGTTTCTTTTCACTTGCAAACTCCTTTCCATACATATATATGGGGAGGTACTAGCTCCAACTCGGTTTTACAGTGAAAACTGCAGGAACTTCAAACCGGCACTAGGAAACAGACTGAGAAAGCAGAGAAAAAGTGTGTCCTGCAACCCGTTCCCTTGGTGCTAGATGAACGAACGTCTCTCCACTTGCTCAGTTCTGAGAGATAACTGTGTGTGAAAGCCGTCCTTCACCTAGCTTGTTGGGAACACAAAGTTTCTTTTCAGTTGCAAACTCCATTCCATACATATATATGGGGAGGTATAAGCTCCAACTCGGTTTTACACTGAAAACTGCAGGAAATTCAACCGGGCACTAGGAAACAAACTGAGAAAGCAGAGAAAATGTGTCTCCTGCAACCCGTTCCCTTGGTGCTAGATGAACGAACGTCTCTCCACTTGCTCAATTCTGAGAGATAAGTGTGTGTGAAAGCCGTCCTTCACCTAGCTTGATGGGAACACAAAGTTTCTTTTCAGTTGCAAACTCCACTCCATCCATATATATGGGGAGGTATAAGCTCCAACTCGGTTTTACAGTGAAATCTGCAGGAACTTCAAACCGGCACTAGGAAACAGACTGAGAAAGCAGAGAAAAAGTGTCTCCTGCAACCCGTTCCCTTGGTGCTAGATGAACGAACGTCTCTCCACTTGCTCAGTTCTGAGAGATAAGTGTGTGTTAAAGCCGTCCTTCACGTATCTTGTTGGGAACACAAAGCTTCTTTTCAGTTGCAAACTCCATTCCATACATATATATGGGGAGGTACTAGCTCCAACTCGGTTTTACAGTGAAAATTGCAGGATCTTCAAACCGGCACTAGGAAACAGACTGAGAAAGCAGAGAAAAAGTGTCTCCTGCAACCCGTTCCCTTGGTGCTAGATGAACGAACGTCTCTCCACTTGCTCAGTTCTGAGAGATAAGTGAGTTTGAAAGCCGTCCTTCACCTAGCTTGATGGGAACACAAAGTTTCTTTTCAGTTGCAAACTCCATTCCATACATATATATGGGGAGGTAGAAGCTCCTACTCGTTTTTACAGTGAAAACTGCAGGAACTTCAAATCGGCACTAGGAAAAAGACTGAGAAAGCAGAGAAAAAGTGTCTCCTGCAACCCGTTCCCTTGGTGCTAGATGAACGAACGTCTCTCCACTTGCTCAGTTCTGAATGATAAGTGTGTGTGAAAGCCGTCCTTCACCTAGCTTGATGGGAACACAAAGTTTCTTTTCAGTTGCAAACTCCACTCCATCCATATATATGGGGAGGTATAAGCTCCAACTCGGTTTTACAGTGAAAACTGCAGGAACTTCAAACCGGCACTAGGAAACAGACTGAGAAATCAGAGAAAAAGTGTCTCCTGCAACCCGTTCCCTTGGTGCTAGATGAACGAACGTCTCTCCACTTGCTCAGTTCTGAGAGATAAGTGTGTGTTAAAGCCGTCCTTCACGTATCTTGTTGGGAACACAAAGCTTCTTTTCAGTTGCAAAATCCATTAAATACATATATATGGGGAGGTAGAAGCTCCAACTCGGTTTTACATTGAAAACTGCAGGAACTTCAAACCGGCACTAGGAAACAGACTGAGAAAGCAGAGAAAAAGTGTCTCCTGCTACCCGTTCCCTTGGTGCTAGATGAACGAACGTCTCTCCACTTGCTCAGTTCTGAGAGGTAAGTGTGTGTGAAAGCCGTCCTTCACCTAGCTTGTAGGGAACACAAAGTTTCTTTTCAGTTGCAAAGTCCTTTCCATACATATATATGGGGAGGTACTAGCTCCAACTCGGTTTTACATTGAAAACTGCAGGAACTTCAAACCGGCACTAGGAATCAGACTGAGAAAGCAGAGAAAAAGTGTCTCCTGCAACCCGTTCCCTTGGTTCTAGATGAACGAACGTCTCTTCACTTGCTCAGTTCCGAGAGATATGTGTGTATGTAAGCCGTCCTTCACCTAGCTTGTTGGGAACACAAAGTTTCTTTTCAGTTGCCAACTCCATTCCATACATATATAAGGGGAGGTACTAGCTCCAACTCGGTTTGACAGTGAAAACTGCAGGAACTTTAAACCGGCACTAGGACACAGACTGAGAAAGCAGAGAATAAGTGTCTCCTGCAACCCGTTAACTTGGTGCTAGATGAACGAACGTCTCTCCACTTGCTCAGTTCTGAGAGGTAAGTGTGTGTGAAAGCCGTCCTTCACCTAGCTTGTTGGGAACACAAAGTTTCTTTTCAGTTGCAAACTCCTTTCCATACATATATATTGGGAGGTTCTAGCTCCAACTCGATTTTACAGTGAAAACTGCAGGAACTTCAAAACGGCAGTAGGAAACAGACTGAGAAAGCAGAGAAAAAGTGTCTCCTGTAACCCGTTCCCTTGGTGCTAGATGAACGAATGTCTCTCCACTTGCTCAGTTCTGAGAGATAAGTGTGTGTGAAAGCCGTCCTTCACCTAGCTTGTTGGGAACACAAAGTTTCTTTTCAGTTGCAAACTCCTTTCCATACATATATATTGGGAGGTACTAGCTCCAACTCGATTTTACAGTGAAAACTGCAGGAACTTCAAAACGGCACTAGGAAACAGACTGAGAAAGCAGAGAAAAAGTGTCTCCTGTAACCCGTTCCCTTGGTGCTAGATGAACGAATGTCTCTCCACTTGCTCAATTCTGAGAGATAAGTGTGTGTGAAAGCCGTCCTTCACGTAGCTTGTTGGGAACACAAAGCTTCTTTTTAGTTGCAAACCCCATTCCATACATATATATGGGGAGGTACTAGCTCCAACTCGGTTTGACAGGGAAAACTGTAGGAACTTCAAACCGGCACTAGGAAACAGACTGAGAAAGCAGAGAAAAAGTGACTCCTACAACCCGTTCCCTTGGTGCTAGATGAACGTACGTCTCTCCACTTGCTCAGTTCTGAGAGATAAGTGTGTTTGAAAGCCGTCCTTCACCTTGCTTGATGGGAACACAAAGTTTCTTTTCAGTTGCAAACTCCTTTCCATACATATATATTGGGAGGTACTAGCTCCAACTCGATTTTACAGTGAAAACTGCAGGAACTTCAAACCAGCACTAGGAAACAGACTGAGAAAGCAAAGAAAAAGTGTCTCCTGTAACCCGTTCCCTTGGTGCTAGATGAACGAATGTCTCTCCACTTGCTCAGTTCTGAGAGATAAGTGTGTGTGAAAGCCGTCCTTCACCTAGCTTGTTGGGAACACAAAGCTTCTTTTTAGTTGCAAACCCCATTCCATACATATATATGGGGAGGTACTAGCTCCAACTCGGTTTGACAGGGAAAACTGTAGGAACTTCAAACAGGCACTAGGAAACAGACTGAGAAAGCAGGGAAAAAGTGACTCCTACAACCCGTTCCCTTGGTGCTAGATGAACGTACGTCTCTCCACTTGCTCAGTTCTGAGAGATAAGTGTGTTTGAAAACAGTCCTTCAATTGGCTTGATGGGAACACAAAGTTTCTTTTCAGTTGCAAACTCCATTCCATACATATATATGGGGAGGTACAAGCTCCAACTCGGTTTTACAGTGAAAACTGCAAGAACTTCAAACCGGCACTAGGAAACAGACTGAGGAAGCAGAGAAAATGTGTCTCCTGCAACCCGTTCCCTTGGTGCTAGATGAACGAACGTTTCTTCACTTGCTCAGTTCCAGGAGATAAGTGTGTGTGTAAGCCGTCCTTCACCTAGCTTGTTGGGAACACAAAGTTTCTTTTCAGTTGCAAACTCCATTCCATACATATATATGGGGAGGTACTAGCTCCAACTCGGTTTTACAGTGAAAACTGCAGGAACTTCAAACCGGCACTAGGAAACAGACTGAGAAAGCAGAGAAAATGTGTCTCCTGCAACCCGTTTCCTTGGTGCTAGATGAACGAACGTCTCTCCACTTGCTCAGTTCTGAGAGATAAGTGTGTGTGAAGCCGTCCTTCACCTAGCTTGTTGGGAACACAAAGTTTCTTTTCAGTTGAAATCTCCCTTCCATACATATATATTGGGAGGTACTAGCTCCAACTCGATTTTAAAGTGAAAACTGCAGGAACTTCAAACCGGCACTAGGAAACAGACTGAGAAAGCAGAGAAAAAGTGTCTCCTGCAACCCGTTCCCTTGTTGCTAGATGAACGAACGTCTCTCCACTTGCTCAGTTCTGAGAGAAAAGTGTGTGTGAAAGCCGTCCTTCACCTAGCTTGTTGGGAACACAAAGTTTCTTTTCAGTTGCAAACTCCATTCCATACATATATATGGGGAGGTAGAAGCCCTTACTCGGATGTACTGTGAAAACTGCAGGAACTTCAAACCGGCACTAGGAAACAGACTGAGAATGCAGAGAAAAAGTGTCTCCTGCAACCCGTTCCCTTGGTGCTAGATGAACGAACGTCTCTCCACCTGCTCATTTCTGAGAGAAAAGTGTGTTTGAAAGCCGTCCTTCATCTAGCTTGTTGGGAACACAGTTTCTTTTCAGTTGCAAACTCCACTCCATCCATATATATGGGGAGGTAGAAGCTCCAACTCGGTTTTACACTGAAAACTGCAGGAACTTCAAAACGGCACTAGGAAACAGACTGAGAAAGCAGAGAAAAGTTTTCCCTGCAACCCGTTCCCTTGGTGCTAGATGAACGAACGTCTCTGTACTTGCTCAGTTCCGAGAGATAAGTGTGTGTGTAAGCCGTCCTTCACCTAGATTGTTGGGAACACAAAGTTTCTTTTCAGTTGCAAACTCCATTCCATACATATATATGGGGAGGTACTAGCTCCAACACGGTTTTACATTGAAAACTGCAGGAACTTCAAACCGGCACTAGGAAACAGACTGAGAAAGCAGGGAAAAAGTGACTCCTACAACCCGTTCCCTTGGTGCTAGATGAATGTACGTCTCTCCACTTGCTCAGTTCTGAGAGATAAGTGTGTTTGAAAGCCGTCCTTCACCTAGCTTGATGGGAACACAAAGTTTCTTTTCAGTTGCAAACTCCATTCCATACATATATATGGGGAGGTACAAGCTCCAACTCGGTTTTACAGTGAAAACTGCAGGAACTTCAAACCGGCACTAGGAAACAGACTGAGAAAGCAGAGAAAATGTGTCTCCTGCAACCCGTTCCCTTGGTGCTAGAGGAACGAACGTTTCTTCACTTGCTCAGTTCCAAGAGATAAGTGTGTGTGTAAGCCGTCCTTCACCTAGCTTGTTGGGAACACAAAGTTTCTTTTCAGTTGCAAACTCCATTCCATACATATATATGGGGAGGTACTAGCTCCAACTCGGTTTTACAGTGAAAACTGAAGGAACTTCAAACCGGCACTAGGAAACAGACTGAGAAAGCAGAGAAAATGTGTCTCCTGCAACCCGTTCCCTTGGTGCTAGATGAACGAACGTCTCTCCACTTGCTCAGTTCTGAGAGATAAGTGTGTGTGAAGCCGTCCTTCACCTAGCTTGTTGGGAACACAAAGTTTCTTTTCAGTTGAAATCTCCCTTCCATACATATATATTGGGAGGTACTAGCTCCAACTCGATTTTACAGTGAAAACTGCAGGAACTTCAAACCGGCACTAGGAAACAGACTGAGAAAGCAGAGAAAAAGTGTCTCCTGCAACCCGTTCCCTTGTTGCTAGATGAACGAACGTCTCTCCACTTGCTCAGTTCTGAGAGAAAAGTGTGTGTGAAAGCCGTCCTTCACCTAGCTTGATGGGAACACAAAGTTTCTTTTCAGTTGCAAACTCCATTCCATACATATATATGGGGAGGTAGAAGCCCTTACTCGGATGTACTGTGAAAACTGCAGGAACTTCAAACCGGCACTAGGAAACAGACTGAGAATGCAGAGAAAAAGTGTCTCCTGCAACCCGTTCCCTTGGTGCTAGATGAACGAAAGTCTCTCCACCTGCTCATTTCTGAGAGAAAAGTGTGTTTGAAAGCCGTCCTTCATCTAGCTTGTTGGGAACACAAAGTTTCTTTTCAGTTGCAAACTAAACTCCATCCATATATATGGGGAGGTAGAAGCTCCAACTCGGTTTTACACTGAAAACTGCAGGAACTTCAAACCGGCACTAGGAAACAGACTGAGAAAGCAGAGAAAAAGTTTTCCCTGCAACCCGTTCCCTTGGTGCTAGATGAACGAACGTCTCTGCACTTGCTCAGTTCCGAGAGATAAGTGTGTGTGTAAGCCGTACTTCACCTAGCTTGTTGGGAACACAAAGTTTCTTTTCAGTTGCAAACTCCATTCCATACATATATATGGGGAGGTACTAGCTCCAACACGGTTTTACACTTAAAACTGAAGGAACTTCAAACCGGCACTAGGAAACAGACTGAGAAAGCAGAGAAAAAGTGTCCCTTGCAACCCGTTAACTTTGTGCTAGATGAACGAACGCCTCTTCACTTGCTCAGTTCTGAGAGATAAGTGTGTGTGAAAGCCGTCCTTCACCTAGCTTGTTGGGAACACAAAGTTTCTTTTCAGTTGCAAATTCCATTACATACATATATATGGGGAGGTACAAGCTCCAACTCTGTCTTACAGTGAAAACTGCAGTAACTTCAAACCGGCACTAGGAAACAGACTGAGAAAGCAGAGAAAAAGTGTCTCCTGCAACCCTTTCCCTTGGTGCTAGATGAACGAAAGTCTCTCCACTTGCTCAGTTCTGAGAGATAAGTGTGTGTGTAAGCCGTCCTTCACCTAGCTTGTTGGGAACACAAAGTTTCTTTTCAGTTGCAAACCCCATTCCATACATATATATGGGGAGGTAGAAGCCCTTACTCGGATGTACTGTGAAAACTGCAGGAACTTCAAACCGGCACTAGGAAACAGACTGAGAATGCAGAGAAAAAGTGTCTCCTGCAACCCGTTCCCTTGGTGCTAGATGAACGAACGTCTCTCCACCTGCTCATTTCTGAGAGAAAAGTGTGTTTGAAAGCCGTCCTTCATCTAGCTTGTTGGGAACACAGCTTCTTTTCAGTTGCAAACTCCACTCCATCCATATATATGGGGAGGTAGAAGCTCCAACTCGGTTTTACACTGAAAACTGCAGGAACTTCAAACCGGCACTAGGAAACAGACTGAGAAAGCAGAGATAAAGTTTTCCCTGCAACCCGTTCCCTTGGTGCTAGATGAACGAACGTCTCTGCACTTGCTCAGTTCCGAGAGATATGTGTGTGTGTAAGCCGTCCTTCACCTAGCTTGTTGGGAACACAAAGTTTCTTTTCAGTTGCAAACTCCATTCCATACATATATATGGGGAGGTACTAGCTCCAACACGGTTTTACACTGAAAACTGCAGGAACTTCAAACCGGCACTAGGAAACAGACTGAGAAAGCAGGGAAATAGTGACTCCTACAACCCGTTCCCTTGGTGCTAGATGAACGTACGTCTCTCCACTTGCTCAGTTCTGAGAGATAAGTGTGTTTGAAAGCCGTCCTTCACCTAGCTTGATGGGAACACAAAGTTTCTTTTCAGTTGCAAACTCCATTCCATACATATATATGGGGAGGTACAAGCTCCAACTCGGTTTTACAGTGAAAACTGCAGGAACTTCAAACCGGCACTAGGAAACAGACTGAGAATGCAGAGAAAAAGTGTCTCCTGCAACCCGTTCCCTTGGTGCTAGATGAACGAACGTCTCTCCACCTGCTCATTTCTGAGAGAAAAGTGTGTTTGAAAGCCGTCCTTCATCTAGCTTGTTGGGAACACAAAGTTTCTTTTCAGTTGCAAACTACACTCCATCCATATATATGGGGAGGTAGAAGCTCCAACTCGGTTTTACACTGAAAACTGCAGGAACTTCAAACCGGCACTAGGAAACAGACTGAGAAAGCAGAGAAAAATTTTCCCTGCAACCCGTTCCCTTGGTGCTAGATGAACGAACGTCTCTGCACTTGCTCAGTTCCGAGAGGTAAGTGTGTGTGTAAGCCGTACTTCACCTAGCTTGTTGGGAACACAAAGTTTCTTTTCAGTTGCAAACTCCATTCCATACATATATATGGGGAGGTACTAGCTCCAACTCTTTTTACACTGAAAACTGCAGGAACTTCAAGCCGGCACTACTAAACAGACTGAGAAAGCAGATAAAAAGTGTCTCCTGCAACCCGTTCCCTTGGTGCTAGATGAACGAACGTCTCTCCACTTGCTCAGTTCTGAGAGATAAGTGTGTGTGAAAGCCGTCCTTCACCTAGCTTGTTGGGAACACAAAGTTCCTTTTCAGTTGCAAACTCCATTTCATACATATATATGGGGAGGTACTAGCTCCAACTAGGTTTGACAGTGAAAACTGCAGGAACTTCAAAACGGCACTAGGAAACAGACTGACAAAGCAGAGAAAAAGTGTCTCCTGCAACCCATTCCCTTGGTGCTAGATGAACGAACGTCTCTCCACTTGCTCAGTTCTGAGAGATAATTGTGTGTGAAAGCCGTCCTTTACCTAGCTTGTTGGGAACACAAAGTTTCTTTTCAGTTGCAAACTCCACTCCATCCATATATATGGGGAGGTAGAAGCTCCAACTCGGTTTTACAGTGAAAATTGCAGGAACTTCAAACCGGCACTAGGAAACAGACTGAGAAAGCAGAGAAAAACTGTCTACTGCAAACCGGTCCCTTGGTGCTAGACGAACGAACGTCTCTTCACTTGCTCAGTTCCGAGAGATAAGTGTGTGTGTAAGCCGTCCTACACCTAGCTTGTTGGGAACACAAAGTTTCTTTTCAGTTGCAAACTCCAATCCATACATATATATGGGGAGGTACTAGCTCCAACTCGGTTTTACAGTGAAAACTGCAGGAACTTCAAACCGGCACTAGGAAACAGACTGAGAAAGCAGAGAAAATGTGTCTCCTGCAACCCGTTCCCTTGGTGCTAGATGAACGAACGTCTCTCCACTTGCTCAGTTCTGAGAGATAAGTGTGTGTGTAAGCCGTCCTTCACCTAGCTTGATGGGAACACAAAGTTTCTTTTCAGGTGCAAACTCCATTCCATACATATATATGGGGAGGTAGAAGCTCCTACTCGGTTTTACTGTGAAAACTGCAGGAACTTCAAACCGGCACTAGGAAAAAGACTGAGAAAGCAGAGAAAAAGTGTCTCCAGCAACCCGTTCCCTTGGTGCTAGATGAACGAACGTCTCTCCACTTGCTCAGTTCTGAGAGATAAGTGTGTGTGAAAGCAGTCCTTCACCTAGCTTGTTGGGAACACATAGTGTCTTTTCAGTTGCAAACTCCACTCCATCCATATATATGGGGAGGTACTAACTCCAACTCTGTTTTACAGTGAAAACTGCAGGAACTTCAAACCGGCACTAGGAAACAGACTGAGAAAGCAGAGAAAAAGTGTCTCCTGCAACCAGTTAACTTGGTGCTAGATGAACGAACGTCTCTCCACTTGATCAGTTCTGAGAGGTAAGTGTGTGTGAAAGCCGTCCTTCACCTAGCTTGTTGGGAACACAAAGTTTCTTTTCAGTTGCAAACTCCAATCCATACATATATATGGGGAGGTACTAGCTCCAACTCGGTTTTACAGTGAAAACTGCAGGAACTTCAAACCGGCACTAGGAAACAGACTGAGAAAGCAGAGAAAATGTGTCTCCTGCAACCCGTTCCCTTGGTGCTAGATGAACGAACGTCTCTCCACTTGCTCAGTTCTGAGAGATAAGTGTGTGTGTAAGCCGTCCTTCACCTAGCTTGATGGGAACACAAAGTTTCTTTTCAGGTGCAAACTCCATTCCATACATATATATGGGGAGGTAGAAGCTCCTACTCGGTTTTACTGTGAAAACTGCAGGAACTTCAAACCGGCACTAGGAAAAAGACTGAGAAAGCAGAGAAAAAGTGTCTCCTGCAACCCGTTCCCTTGGTGCTAGATGAACGAACGTCTCTCCACTTGCTCAGTTCTGAGAGATAAGTGTGTGTGAAAGCAGTCCTTCACCTAGCTTGTTGGGAACACATAGTGTCTTTTCAGTTGCAAACTCCACTCCATCCATATATATGGGGAGGTACTAACTCCAACTCTGTTTTACAGTGAAAACTGCAGGAACTTCAAACCGGCACTAGGAAACAGACTGAGAAAGCAGAGAAAAAGTGTCTCCTGCAACCAGTTAACTTGGTGCTAGATGAACGAACGTCTCTCCACTTGATCAGTTCTGAGAGGTAAGTGTGTGTGAAAGCCGTCCTTCACCTAGCTTGTTGGGAACACAAAGTTTCTTTTCAGTTGCAAACTCCTTTCCATACACATATATGGGGAGGTACTAGCTCCAACACGGTTTTACAGTGAAAACTGCAGGAACTTCAAAACGGCACTAGGAAACAGACTGAGAAAGCAGAGAAAATGTGTCTCCTGCAACCCGTTCCCTTGGTGCTAGAGGAACGAACGTTTCTTCACTTGCTCAGTTCCAAGAGATAAGTGTGTGTGTAAGCCGTCCTTCACCTAGCTTGTTGGGAACACAAAGTTTCTTTTCAGTTGCAAACTCCATTCCATACATATATATGGGGAGGTACTAGCTCCAACTCGGTTTTACAGTGAAAACTGCAGGAACTTCAAACCGGCACTAGGAAACAGACTGAGAAAGCAGAGAAAATGTGTCTCCTGCAACCCGTTCCCTTGGTGCTAGATGAACGAACGTCTCTCCACTTGCTCAGTTCTGAGAGATAAGTGTGTGTGAAGCCGTCCTTCACCTAGCTTGTTGGGAACACAAAGTTTCTTTTCAGTTGAAATCTCCCTTCCATACATATATATTGGGAGGTACTAGCTCCAACTCGATTTTACAGTGAAAACTGCAGGAACTTCATACCGGCACTAGGAAACAGACTGAGAAAGCAGAGAAAAAGTGTCTCCTGCAACCCGTTCCCTTGTTGCTAGATGAACGAACGTCTCTCCACTTGCTCAGTTCTGAGAGATAAGTGTGTGTGAAAGCCGTCCTTCACCTAGCTTGATGGGAACACAAAGTTTCTTTTCAGTTGCAAACTCCATTCCATACATATATATGGGGAGGTAGAAGCCCTTACTCGGATGTACTGTGAAAACTGCAGGAACTTCAAACCGACACTAGGAAACAGACTGAGAATGCAGAGAAAAAGTGTCTCCTGCAACCCGTTCCCTTGGTGCTAGATGAACGAACGTCTCTCAACCTGCTCATTTCTGAGAGAAAAGTGTGTTTGAAAGCCGTCCTTCACCTAGCTTGTTGGGAACACAAAGTTTCTTTTCAGTTGCAAACTCCACTCCATCCATATATATGGGGAGGTAGAAGCTCCAACTCGGTTTTACACTGAAAACTGCAGGAACTTCAAACCGGCACTAGGAAACAGACTGAGAAAGCAGAGAAAAAGTTTTTCCTGCATCCCGTTCCCTTGGTGCTAGATGAACGAACGTCTCTGCACTTGCTCAGTTCCGAGAGATAAGTGTGTGTGTAAGCCGTCCTTCACCTAGCTTGTTGGGAACACAAAGTTTCTTTTCAGTTGCAAACTCCATTCCATACATATATATGGGGAGGTACTAGCTCCAACTCGGTTTTACACTGAAAACTGCAGGCACTTCAAACCGGCACTAGGAAACAGACTGAGAAAGCAGAGGAAAAGTGTCCCTTGCAACCCGTTAACTTGGTGCTAGATGAACGAACGTCTCTTCACTTGCTCAGTTCTGAGAGATAAGTGTGTGTGAAAGCCGTCCTTCACCTAGCTTGTTGGGAACACAAAGTTTCTTTTCAGTTGCAAATTCCATTACATACATATATATGGGGAGGTACAAGCTCCAACTCTGTCTTACAGTGAAAACTGCAGTAACTTCAAACCGGCACTAGGAAACAGACTGAGAAAGCAGAGAAAAAGTGTCTCCTGCAACCCGTTCCCTTGGTGCTAGATGAACGATAGTCTCTCCACTTGCTCAGTTCTGAGAGATAAGTGTGTGTGAAAGCCGTCCTTCACCTAGCTTGATGGGAACACAAAGTTTCTTTTCAGTTGCAAACTCCATTCCATACATATATATGGGGAGGTAGAAGCTCCTACTCGGTTTTACTGTGAAAACTGCAGGAACATCAAACCGGCACTAGGAAACAGACTGAGAATGCAGAGAATGAGGGTCTCCGGCAACCCGTTCCCTTGGTGCTAGATGAACGAACGTCTCTCCACTTGCTCAGTTCTGAGAGATAAGTGTGTGTGAAAGCCGTCCTTCACCTAGCTTGTTGGGAACACAAAGTTTCTTTTCAGTTGCAAACTCCATTCCATACATATATATGGGGAGGTACTAGCTCCAAAACTTTTTACAATGAAAACTGCAGGAACTTCAAGCCGGCACTACTAAACAGACTGAGAAAGCAGAGAAAAAGTGTCTCCTGCAACCCGTTCCCTTGGTGCTAGATGAACGTACGTCTCTCCACTTGCTCAGTTCTGAGAGATAAGTGTGTGTGAAAGCCGTCCTTCACCTAGCTTGTTGGGAACACAAAGTTTCTTTTCAGTTGCAAACTCCATTTCATACATATATATGGTGAGGTACTAGCTCCAACTAGGTTTGACAGTGAAAACTGCAGGAACTTCAAACCGGCACTAGGAAACAGACTGACAAAGCAGAGAAAGAGTGTCTCCTGCAACCCGTTCCCTTGGTGCTAGACGAACGAACGTCTCTTCACTTGCTCAGTTCCGAGAGATAAGTGTGTGTGTAAGCCGTCCTTCACCTACCTTGTTGGGAACACAAAGTTTCTTTTCAGTTGCAAACTCCAATCCATACATATATATGGGGAGGTACTAGCTCCAACTCGGTTTTACAGTGAAAACTGCAGGAACTTCAAACCGGCACTAGGAAACAGACTGAGAAAGCGGAGAAAATGTGTCTCCTGCAACCCGTTCCCTTGGTGCTAGATGAACGAACGTCTCTCCACTTGCTCAGTTCTGAGAGATAAGTGTGTGTGTAAGCCGTCCTTCACCTAGCTTGATGGGAACACAAAGTTTCTTTTCAGGTGCAAACTCCATTCCATACATATATATGGGGAAGTAGAAGCTCCTACTCGGTTTTACTGTGAAAACTGCAGGAACTTCAAACCGGCACTAGGAAAAAGACTGAGAAAGCACAGAAAAAGTGTCTCCTGCAACCCGTTCCCTTGGTGCTAGATGAACGAACGTCTCTCCACTTGCTCAGTTCTGAGAGATAAGTGTGTGTGAAAGCCGTTCTTCACCTAGCTTGTTGGGAACACAAAGTTTCTTTTCAGTTGCAAACTCCATTCCATACATATATATGGGGAGCTACAAGCTCCCACTCGGTTTTACAGTGAAAACTGCAGGAACTTCAAACCGGCACTAGGAAACAGACTGAGAAAGCAGGGAAAAACTGTCTCCTGCAACCCGTTCCCTTGCTGCTAGATGAACGAACGTCTCTCCACTTGCTAAGTTCTGAGAGATAAGTGTGTGTGAAAGCCGTCCTTCACCTAACTTGTTGGGAGCACAAAGTTTCTTTTCAGTTGCAAACCCCACTCCATCCATATATATGGGGAGGTAGAAGCTCCAACTCGGTTTTACAGTGAAAACTGCAGGAACTTCAAAACGGCACTAGGAAACAGACTGAGAAAGCAGAGAAAAAGTGTCTCCTGCAACCCGTTCCCTTGGTGCTAGATGAACGAACGTCTCTCCACTTGCTCAGTTCTGAGAGATAAGTGTGTGTGAAAGCAGTCCTTCACCTAGCTTGTTGGGAACACATAGTGTCTTTTCAGTTGCAAACTCCACTCCATCCATATATATGGGGAGGTACTAACTCCAACTCTGTTTTACAGTGAAAACTGCAGGAACTTCAAACCGGCACTAGGAAACAGACTGAGAAAGCAGAGAAAAAGTGTCTCCTGCAACCAGTTAACTTGGTGCTAGATGAACGAACGTCTCTCCACTTGATCAGTTCTGAGAGGTAAGTGTGTGTGAAAGCCGTCCTTCACCTAGCTTGTTGGGAACACAAAGTTTCTTTTCAGTTGCAAACTCCTTTCCATACACATATATGGGGAGGTACTAGCTCCAACACGGTTTTACAGTGAAAACTGCAGGAACTTCAAAACGGCACTAGGAAACAGACTGAGAAAGCAGAGAAAATGTGTCTCCTGCAACCCGTTCCCTTGGTGCTAGAGGAACGAACGTTTCTTCACTTGCTCAGTTCCAAGAGATAAGTGTGTGTGTAAGCCGTCCTTCACCTAGCTTGTTGGGAACACAAAGTTTCTTTTCAGTTGCAAACTCCATTCCATACATATATATGGGGAGGTACTAGCTCCAACTCGGTTTTACAGTGAAAACTGCAGGAACTTCAAACCGGCACTAGGAAACAGACTGAGAAAGCAGAGAAAATGTGTCTCCTGCAACCCGTTCCCTTGGTGCTAGATGAACGAACGTCTCTCCACTTGCTCAGTTCTGAGAGATAAGTGTGTGTGAAGCCGTCCTTCACCTAGCTTGTTGGGAACACAAAGTTTCTTTTCAGTTGAAATCTCCCTTCCATACATATATATTGGGAGGTACTAGCTCCAACTCGATTTTACAGTGAAAACTGCAGGAACTTCATACCGGCACTAGGAAACAGACTGAGAAAGCAGAGAAAAAGTGTCTCCTGCAACCCGTTCCCTTGTTGCTAGATGAACGAACGTCTCTCCACTTGCTCAGTTCTGAGAGATAAGTGTGTGTGAAAGCCGTCCTTCACCTAGCTTGATGGGAACACAAAGTTTCTTTTCAGTTGCAAACTCCATTCCATACATATATATGGGGAGGTAGAAGCCCTTACTCGGATGTACTGTGAAAACTGCAGGAACTTCAAACCGACACTAGGAAACAGACTGAGAATGCAGAGAAAAAGTGTCTCCTGCAACCCGTTCCCTTGGTGCTAGATGAACGAACGTCTCTCAACCTGCTCATTTCTGAGAGAAAAGTGTGTTTGAAAGCCGTCCTTCACCTAGCTTGTTGGGAACACAAAGTTTCTTTTCAGTTGCAAACTCCACTCCATCCATATATATGGGGAGGTAGAAGCTCCAACTCGGTTTTACACTGAAAACTGCAGGAACTTCAAACCGGCACTAGGAAACAGACTGAGAAAGCAGAGAAAAAGTTTTTCCTGCATCCCGTTCCCTTGGTGCTAGATGAACGAACGTCTCTGCACTTGCTCAGTTCCGAGAGATAAGTGTGTGTGTAAGCCGTCCTTCACCTAGCTTGTTGGGAACACAAAGTTTCTTTTCAGTTGCAAACTCCATTCCATACATATATATGGGGAGGTACTAGCTCCAACTCGGTTTTACACTGAAAACTGCAGGCACTTCAAACCGGCACTAGGAAACAGACTGAGAAAGCAGAGGAAAAGTGTCCCTTGCAACCCGTTAACTTGGTGCTAGATGAACGAACGTCTCTTCACTTGCTCAGTTCTGAGAGATAAGTGTGTGTGAAAGCCGTCCTTCACCTAGCTTGTTGGGAACACAAAGTTTCTTTTCAGTTGCAAATTCCATTACATACATATATATGGGGAGGTACAAGCTCCAACTCTGTCTTACAGTGAAAACTGCAGTAACTTCAAACCGGCACTAGGAAACAGACTGAGAAAGCAGAGAAAAAGTGTCTCCTGCAACCCGTTCCCTTGGTGCTAGATGAACGAAAGTCTCTCCACTTGCTCAGTTCTGAGAGATAAGTGTGTGTGAAAGCCGTCCTTCACCTAGCTTGATGGGAACACAAAGTTTCTTTTCAGTTGCAAACTCCATTCCATACATATATATGGGGAGGTAGAAGCTCCTACTCGGTTTTACTGTGAAAACTGCAGGAACATCAAACCGGCACTAGGAAACAGACTGAGAATGCAGAGAATGAGGGTCTCCGGCAACCCGTTCCCTTGGTGCTAGATGAACGAACGTCTCTCCACTTGCTCAGTTCTGAGAGATAAGTGTGTGTGAAAGCCGTCCTTCACCTAGCTTGTTGGGAACACAAAGTTTCTTTTCAGTTGCAAACTCCATTCCATACATATATATGGGGAGGTACTAGCTCCAAAACTTTTTACAATGAAAACTGCAGGAACTTCAAGCCGGCACTACTAAACAGACTGAGAAAGCAGAGAAAAAGTGTCTCCTGCAACCCGTTCCCTTGGTGCTAGATGAACGTACGTCTCTCCACTTGCTCAGTTCTGAGAGATAAGTGTGTGTGAAAGCCGTCCTTCACCTAGCTTGTTGGGAACACAAAGTTTCTTTTCAGTTGCAAACTCCATTTCATACATATATATGGTGAGGTACTAGCTCCAACTAGGTTTGACAGTGAAAACTGCAGGAACTTCAAACCGGCACTAGGAAACAGACTGACAAAGCAGAGAAAGAGTGTCTCCTGCAACCCGTTCCCTTGGTGCTAGACGAACGAACGTCTCTTCACTTGCTCAGTTCCGAGAGATAAGTGTGTGTGTAAGCCGTCCTTCACCTACCTTGTTGGGAACACAAAGTTTCTTTTCAGTTGCAAACTCCAATCCATACATATATATGGGGAGGTACTAGCTCCAACTCGGTTTTACAGTGAAAACTGCAGGAACTTCAAACCGGCACTAGGAAACAGACTGAGAAAGCGGAGAAAATGTGTCTCCTGCAACCCGTTCCCTTGGTGCTAGATGAACGAACGTCTCTCCACTTGCTCAGTTCTGAGAGATAAGTGTGTGTGTAAGCCGTCCTTCACCTAGCTTGATGGGAACACAAAGTTTCTTTTCAGGTGCAAACTCCATTCCATACATATATATGGGGAAGTAGAAGCTCCTACTCGGTTTTACTGTGAAAACTTCAGGAACTTCAAACCGGCACTAGGAAAAAGACTGAGAAAGCACAGAAAAAGTGTCTCCTGCAACCCGTTCCCTTGGTGCTAGATGAACGAACGTCTCTCCACTTGCTCAGTTCTGAGAGATAAGTGTGTGTGAAAGCCGTTCTTCACCTAGCTTGTTGGGAACACAAAGTTTCTTTTCAGTTGCAAACTCCATTCCATACATATATATGGGGAGCTACAAGCTCCCACTCGGTTTTACAGTGAAAACTGCAGGAACTTCAAACCGGCACTAGGAAACAGACTGAGAAAGCAGGGAAAAACTGTCTCCTGCAACCCGTTCCCTTGCTGCTAGATGAACGAACGTCTCTCCACTTGCTAAGTTCTGAGAGATAAGTGTGTGTGAAAGCCGTCCTTCACCTAACTTGTTGGGAGCACAAAGTTTCTTTTCAGTTGCAAACCCCACTCCATCCATATATATGGGGAGGTAGAAGCTCCAACTCGGTTTTACAGTGAAAACTGCAGGAACTTCAAAACGGCACTAGGAAACAGACTGAGAAAGCAGAGAAAAAGTGTCTCCTGCAACCCGTTCCCTTGGTGCTAGATGAACGAACGTCTCTCCACTTGCTCAGTTCTGAGAGATAAGTGTGTGTGAAGCCGTCCTTCACCTAGCTTGTTGGGAACACAAAGTTTCTTTTCAGTTGCAAACTCCCTTCCATACATATATATGGGGAGGTACAAGCTCCAACTCGGTTTGACAGTGAAAACTGCAGGAACTTCAAACCGGCACTAGGAAACAGACTGAGAAAGCAGAGAAAAAGTGTCTCCTGCAACCCGTTCCCTTGGTTCTAGATGAAATAACGTCTCTCCTCTTGCTCAGTTCTGAGAGATAAGTGTGTGTGAAAGCCGTCCTTCCCCTATCTTGTTGGGAACACAAAGTTTCTTTTCAGTTGCAAACTCCATTCCATACATATATATGGGGAGGTAGAAGCTCCTACTCTGTTTTACTGTGAAAACTGCAGGAACTTCAAACCGGCACTAGGAAACAGACTGAGAAAGCAGAGAAAAAGTGTCTCCTGCAACCCGTTCCCTTCTTGCTAGATGAACGAACGTCTCTCCACTTGCTCAGTTCTGAGAGGTAAGTGTGTGTGAAAGCCATCCTTCACCTAGCTTGATGGGAACACAAAGTTTCTTTTCAGTTGCAAACTCCATTCCATACATATATATGGGGAGGTAGAAGCTCCTACTCGGTTTTACTGTGAAAACTGCAATAACTTCAAACCGGCACTAGGAAACAGACAGAGAAAGCAGAGAAAAAGTGTCTCCTGCAACCCGTTCCCTTCGTGCTAGATGAACGAACGTCTCTCCACTTGCTCAGTTCTGAGAGATAAGTGTGTGTGAAAGCCGTCCTTCACCTAGCTTGTTGGGAACACAAAGTTTCTTTTCAGTTGCAAACTCCATTCCATACATATATATGGGGAGGTACTAGCTCCAACTCGGTTTAACAATGAAAACTGCAGGAACTTCAAACCGGCACTAGGAAACAGACTGAGAAAGCAGAGAAAATGTGTCTCCTGCAACCCGTTCCCTTGGTGCTAGATGAACGAACGTCTCTCCACTTGCTCAGTTCTGAGAGATAAGTGTGTGTGAAAGCCGTCCTTCACCTAGCTTGTTGGGAACACAAAGTTTCTTTTCAGTTGCAAACTCCACCCCATCCATATATATATGAAATTAGAAGCTCCAACTCGGTTTTATAGTGAAAACTGCAGGAACTTCAAACCGGCACTAGGAAACAGACTGAGAAAGCAGAGAAAATATGTCTTCTGCAACCCGTTCCCTGGGTGCTAGATGAACGAACGTCTCTCCACTTGCTCAGTTCTGAGAGATGAGTGTGTGTGTACGCCGTCCTTCACCTAGCTTGTTGGGAACACAAAGTTTCTTTTCAGTTGCAAACTCCAATCCATACATATATATGGGGAGATACTAGCTCCAACTCGGTTTTACAGTGAAAACTGCAGGAACTTCAAAACGGCACTAGGAAACAGACTGAGAAAGCAGAGAAAATGTGTCTCCTGCAACCCGTTCCCTTGGTGCTAGATGAACGAACGTCTCTCCACTTGCTCAGTTCTGAGAGATAAGTGTGTGTGAAGCCATTCTTCACCTAGCTTGTTGGGAACACAAAGTTTCTTTTCAGTTGCAAACTCCCTTCCATACATATATATGGGGAGGTACCAGCTCCAACTCGGTTTGACAGTGAAAACTGCAGGAACTTCAAACCGGCACTAGGAAACAGACTGAGAAAGCAGAGAAAAAGTGTCCCCTGCAACCCGTTCCCTTGGTGCTAGATGAACGAACGTCTCTCCACTTGCTCAGTTCTGAGAGATAAGTGTGTGTGAAAGCCGTCCTTCACCTAGCTTGATGGGAACACAATGTTTCTTTTCAGTTGCAAACTCCATTCCATACATATATATGGGGAGGTAGAAGCTCCTACTCGGTTTTACTGTGAAAAATGCAGGAACTTCAAACCGGCACTAGGAAACAGACTGAGAAAGCAGAGAAAATGTGTCTCCTGCAACCCGTTAACTTGGTGCTAGATGAACGAACGTCTCTCCACTTGCTCAGTTCTGAGAGATTAGTGTGTGTGAAAGCCGTCCTTCACCTAGCTTGTTTGGAACACAAAGTTTCTTTTCAGTTGTAAACTCCATTCCATACATATATATGGGGAGGTACAAGCTCCAACTCGATTTTACAGTGAAAACTGCAGGAACTTCAAACTGGCACTAGGAAACAGACTGAGAAAGCAGAGAAAAAGTGTCTCCTGGAACCCGTTCCCTTGGTGCTAGATGAACGAACGTCTCTCCACTTGCTAAGTTCTGAGAGATAAGTGTGTGTGAAAGCCGTCCTTCACCTAAATTGTTGGGAACACAAAGTTTCTTTTCAGTTGCAAACTCCACTCCATCCATATATATGGGGATGTAGAAGCTCCAACTCGGTTTTACAGTGAAAACTGCAGGAACTTCAAACCGGCACTAGGAAACAGACTGAGAAAGCAGAGAAAAAGTGTCTCCTGCAACCCGTTCCCTTCTTGCTAGATGAACGAACGTCTCTCCACTTGCTCAGTTCTGAGAGGTAAGTGTGTGTGAAAGCCATTCTTCACCTAGCTTGATGGGAACACAAAGTTTCTTTTCAGTTGCAAACTCCATTCCATACATATATATGGGGAGGTAGAAGCTCCTACTCGGTTTTACTGTGAAAAATTCAGGAACTTCAAACCGGCACTAGGAAACAGACTGAGAAAGCAGAGAAAAAGTGTCTCCTGCAACCCGTTCCCTTGGTGCTAGATGAACGAACGTCTCTCCACTTGCTCAGTTCTGAGAGATTAGTGTGTGTGAAAGCCGTCCTTCACCTAGCTTGTTTGGAACACAAAGTTTCTTTTCAGTTGTAAACTCCATTCCATACATATATATGGGGAGGTACAAGCTCCAACTCGATTTTACAGTGAAAACTGCAGGAACTTCAAACCGGCACTAGGAAACAGACTGAGAAAGCAGAGAAAAAGTGTCTCCTGCAACCCGTTCCCTTGGTGCTAGATGAACGAACGTCTCTCCACTTGCTAAGTTCTGAGAGATAAGTGTGTGTGAAAGCCGTCCTTCAACTAAATTGTTGGGAACACAAAGTTTCTTTTCAGTTGCAAACTCCACTCCATCCATATATATGGGGAGGTAGAAGCTCCAACTCGGTTTTACAGTGAAAACTGCAGGAACTTCAAACCGGCACTAGAAAACAGACTGAGAAAGCAGAGAAAAAGTGTCTCCTGCAACCCGTTCCCTTCTTGCTAGATGAACGAACGTCTCTCCACTTGCTAAGTTCTGAGAGATAAGTGTGTGTGAAAGCCGTCCTTCACCTAAATTGTTGGGAACACAAAGTTTCTTTTCAGTTGCAAACTCCACTCCATACATATATATGGGGAGGTAGAAGCTCCTACTCGGTTTTACTGTGAAAACTGCAGGAACTTCAAACCGGCACTAGGAAACAGACTGAGAAAGCAGAGAAAAAGTGTCTCCGGCAACCCTTTCCCTTCTTGCTAGATGAACGAACGTCTCTCCACTTGCTCAGTTCTGAGAGATAAGTGTGTGTGAAAGCCGTCCTTCACCTATCCTGTTGGGAACACAAAGTTTCTTTTCAGTTGCAAACTCCATTCCATACATATATATGGGGATGTACTAGCTCCAACTAGGTTTAACACTGAAAACTGCAGGAACTTCAAACCGGCACTAGGAAACAGACTGAGAAAGCAGAGAAAATGTGTCTCCTGCAAACCGTTCCCTTGGTGCTAGAAGAACGAACGTCTCTGCACTTGCTCAGTTCCGAGAGATAAGTGTGTGTGTAAGCCGTCCTTCACCTAGCTTGTTGGGAACACAAAGTTTCTTTTCAGTTGCAAACACCATTCAGTACATATATATGGGGAGGTACTAGCTCCAACTCGGTTTTACAGTGAAAACTGCAGGAACTTCAAACCGGCACTAGGAAACAGACTGAGAAATCAGATAAAAAGTGTATCCTGCAACCCGTTAACTTGGTGCTAGATGAACGAACGTCTCTCCAATTGCTCAGTTCTTTGAGATAATTGTGTGTGGAAGGCGTCCTTCACATAGCTTGATTGGAACACAAAGTTTCTTTTCAGTTGCAAACTCCATTCCATATATATATATGGGGAGGTAGAAGCTCTTACTCGGTTTTACTGTGAAAACTGCAGGAACTTCAAACCGGCACTAGGAAACAGACAGAGAAAGCAGAGAAAAAATGTCTCCTGCCACCCTTTCCCTTGGTGCTAAATGAACGAACTCTCTCCATCTGCTCATTTCTGAGAGATAAGTGTGTGTGAAAGCCGTCCTTCACCTAGCTTGTTGGGAACACAAAGATTCTTTTCAGTTGCAAACTCCACTCCATCCATATATATGGGGATGTAGAAGCTTCAACTCTGTTTTAAAGTTAAAACTGCAGGAACTTCAAACCGGCACTAGGAAACAGACTGAGAAAGCAGAGAAAAAGTGTCTCCTGCAACCCGTTCCCTTGGTGCTAGATGAACGAACGTCTCTCCACTTGCTAAGTTCTGAGAGATAAGTGTGTGTGAAAGCCGTCCTTCACCTAAATTGTTGGGAACACAAAGTTTCTTTTCAGTTGCAAACTCCACTCCATCCATATATATGGGGAGGTAGAAGCTCCAACTCGGTTTTACAGTGAAAACTGCAGGAACTTCAAACCGGCACTAGGAAACAGACTGAGAAAGTAGAGAAAAAGTGTCTCCTGCAACCCGTTCCCTTCTTGCTAGATGAACGAAAGTCTCTCCACTTGCTAAGTTCTGAGAGATAAGTGTGTGTGAAAGCCGTCCTTCACCTAAATTGTTGGGAACACAAAGTTTCTTTTCAGTTGCAAACTCCACTCCATACATATATATGGGGATGTAGAAGCTCCTACTCGGTTTTACTGTGAAAACTGCAGGAACTTCAAACCGGCACTAGGAAACAGACTGAGAAAGCAGAGAAAATGTGTCTCCTGCAACCCGTTCCCTTGGTGCTAGAAGAACGAAAGTCTCTGCACTTGCTCAGATCCAAGAGATAAGTGTGTGTGTAAGCCGTCCTTCACCTAGCTTGTTGGGAACACAAAGTTTCTTTTCAGTTGCAAACACCATTCAGTACATATATATGGGGAGGTACTAGCTCCAACTCGGTTTTACAGTGAAAACTGCAGGAACTTCAAACCGGCACTAGGAAACAGACTGAGAAATCAGAGAAAAAGTGTCTCGTGCAACCCGTTAACTTGGTGCTAGATGAACGAACGTCTTTCCAATTGCTCAGTTCTTTGAGATAATTGTGTGTGGAAGGCGTCCTTCACCTAGCTTGATTGGAACACAAAGTTTCTTTTCAGTTGCAAACTCCATTCCATATATATATATGGGGAGGTAGAAGCTCTTACTCGGTTTTACTGTGAAAACTGCAGGAACTTCAAACCGGCACTAGGAAACAGACAGAGAAAGCAGAGAAAAAATGTCTCCTGCAACCCTTTCCCTTGGTGCTAAATGAACGAACTCTCTCCATCTGCTCATTTCTGAGAGATAAGTGTGTGTGAAAGCCGTCCTTCACCTAGCTTGTTGGGAACACAAAGTTTCTTTTCAGTTGCATACTCCACTCCATCCATATATATGGGGAGGTAGAAGCTCCAACTCTGTTTTACAGTGAAAACAGCAGGAACTTCAAAACGGCACTAGGAAACAGACTGAGAAAGCAGAGAAAATGTGTCTCCTGCAACCCGTTCCCTTGGTGCTAGATGAACGAACGTCTCTCCACTTGCTCAGTTCTGAGAGATAAGTGTGTGTGAAGCCATCCTTCACCTAGCTTGTTGGGAACACAAAGTTTCTTTTCAGTTGCAAACTCCCTTCCATACATATATAAGGGGAGGTACTAGCTCCAACTCGGTTTGACAGTGAAAACTGCAGGAACTTCAAACCGGCACTAGGAAACAGACTGAGAAAGCAGAGAAAAAGTGTCCCTTGCAACCCGTTCCCTTGGTGCTAGATGAACGAACGTCTCTCCACTTGCTCAGTTCTGAGAGATAAGTGTGTGTGAAAGCCGTCCTTCACCTAGCTTGATGGGAACACAATGTTTCTTTTCAGTTGCAAACTCCATTCCATACATATATATGGGGAGGTAGAAGCTCCTACTCGGTTTTACTGTGAAAAATGCAGGAACTTCAAACCGGCACTAGGAAACAGACTGAGAAAGCAGAGAAAAAGTGTCTCCTGCAACCCGTTCCCTTGGTGCTAGATGAACGAACGTCTCTCCACTTGCTCAGTTCTGAGAGATTAGTGTGTGTGAAAGCCGTCCTTCACCTAGCTTGTTTGGAACACAAAGTTTCTTTTCAGTTGTAAACTCCATTCCATAATTATATATGGGGAGGTACAAGCTCCAACTCGATTTTACAGTGAAAACTGCAGGAACTTCAAACCGGCACTAGGAAACAGACTGAGAAAGCAGAGAAAAAGTGTCTCCTGCAACCAGTTCCCTTGGTGCTAGATGAACGAACGTCTCTCCACTTGCTAAGTTCTGAGAGATAAGTGTGTGTGAAAGCCGTCCTTCACCTAAATTGTTGGGAACACAAAGTTTCTTTTCAGTTGCAAACTCCACTCCATCCATATATATGGGGAGGTAGAAGCTCCAACTCGGTTTTACAGTGAAAACTGCAGGAACTTCAAACCGGCACTAGGAAAGAGACTGAGAAAGCAGAGAAAAAGTGTCTCCTGCAACCCGTTCCCTTCTTGCTGGATGAACGAACGTCTCTCCACTTGCTAAGTTCTGAGAGATAAGTGTGTGTGAAAGCCGTCCTTCACCTAAATTGTTGGGAACACAAAGTTTCTTTTCAGTTGCAAACTCCACTCCATACATATATATGGGGAGGTAGAAGCTCCTACTCGGTTTTACTGTGAAAACTGCAGGAACTTCAAACCGGAACTAGGAAACAGACTGAGAAAGCAGAGAAAAAGTGTCTCCGGCAACCCTTTCCCTTCTTGCTAGATGAACGAACGTCTCTCCACTTGCTCAGTTCTGAGAGATAAGTGTGTGTGAAAGCCGTCCTTCACCTATCTTGTTGGGAACACAAAGTTTCTTTTCAGTTGCAAACTCCATTCCATAGATATATATGGGGATGTACTAGCTCCAACTCGGTTTAACACTGAAAACTGCAGGAACTTCAAACCGGCACTAGGAAACAGACTGAGAAAGCAGAGAAAAAGTGTCTCCTGCAACCCGTTCCCTTGGTGCTAGAAGAACGAACGTCTCTGCACTTGCTCAGTTCCGAGAGATAAGTGTGTGTGTAAGCCGTCCTTCACCTAGCTTGTTGGGAACACAAAGTTTCTTTTCAGTTGCAAACACCATTCAGTACATATATATGGGGAGGTACTAGCTCCAACTCGGTTTTACAGTGAAAACTGCAGGAACTTCAAACCGGCACTAGGAAACAGACTGAGAAATCAGAGAAAAAGTGTCTCCTGCAACCCGTTAACTTGGTGCTAGATGAACGAACGTCTCTCCAATTGCTCAGTTCTTTGAGATAATTGTGTGTGGAAGGCGTCCTTCACCTAGCTTGATTGGAACACAAAGTTTCTTTTCAGTTGCAAACACCATTCCATACATATATATGGGGAGGTAGAAGCTCTTACTCGGTTTTACTGTGAAAACTGCAGGAACTTCAAACCGGCACTAGGAAACAGACAGAGAAAGCAGAGAAAAAATGTCTCCTGCAACCCTTTCCCTTGGTGCTAAATGAACGAACTCTCTCCATCTGCTCATTTCTGAGAGATAAGTGTGTGTGAAAGCCGTCCTTCACCTAGCTTGTTGGGAACACAAAGTTTCTTTTCAGTTGCATACTCCACTCCATCCATATATATGGGGAGGTAGAAGCTCCAACTCTGTTTTACAGTGAAAACTGCAGGAACTTCAAACCGGCACTTGGAAACAGACTGAGAAAGCAGAGAAAAAGTTTCTCCTGCAACCCGTTCCCTTGGTGCTAGATGAACGAACGTCTCTGCACTTGCTCAGTTCTGAGAGATAACTGTGTGTGAAAGCCGTCCTTCACCTAGCTTGTTGGGAACACAAAGTTTCTTTTCAGTTGCAAACCCCATTTCATACATATATATGGGGAGGTACTAGCTCCAACTCGGTTTTACAGTGTAAACTGCAGGAACTTCAAACCGGCACTAGGAAACAGACTGAGAAAGCAGAGAAAATGTGTCTCCTGCAACCCGTTACCTTGGTGCTAGATGAACGAACGTCTCTCCACATGCTCAGTTCTGAGAGATAAGTGTGTGTGAAAGCCGTCCTTCACCTAGCTTGTTGGGAACACAAAGTTTCTTTTCAGTTGCAAACTCCATTTCATACATATATATGGGGAGGTACTAGCTCCAACTAGTTTTGACAGTGAAAACTGCAGGAACTTCAAACCGGCACTAGGAAACAGACTGAGATAGCAGAGAAAAAGTGTCTCCTGCAACCCGTTCCCTTGGTGCTAGATGAACGAACGTCTCTCCACTTGCTCAGTTCTGAGAGAAAAGTGTGTGTGAAAGCCGTCCTTCACCTAACTTGTTGGGAACACAAAGATTCTTTTCAGTTGCAAACTCCACTCCATCCATATATATGGGGATGTAGAAGCTTCAACTCTGTTTTAAAGTTAAAACTGCAGGAACTTCAAACCGGCACTAGGAAACAGACTTAGAAAGCAGAGAAAAAGTGTCTCCTGCAACCCGTTCCCTTCTTGCTAGATGAACGAACGTCTCTCTACTTGCTCAGTTCTGAGAGATAAGTGTGTGTGAAAGCCGTCCTTCACCTAGCTTGTTGGGAACACAAAGTTTCTTTTCAGTTGCAAACTCCATTCCATACATATATATGGGGATGTACTAGCTCCAACTCGGTTTAACACTGAAAACTGCAGGAACTTCAAACCGGCACTAGGAAACAGACTGAGAAAGCAGAGAAAATGTGTCTCCTGCAACCCGTTCCCTTGGTGCTAGATGAACGAACGTCTCTCCACTTGCTCAGTTCTGAGAGATAAGTGTGTGTAAGCCGTCATTCACCTAGCTTGTTGGGAACACAAAGTTTCTTTTCAGTTGCAAACTCCACTCCATCCATATATATGGGGAGGTAGAAGCTCCAACACGATTTTACAGTGAAAACTGCAGGAACTTCAAACCGGCACTAGGAAACAGACTGAGAAAGCAGAGAACAATTGTCTCCTGCAACCCGTTCCCTTGGTGCTAGATGAACGAACGTCTCTGCACTTGCTCA
The DNA here is from genome assembly GCF_036321535.1 of Camelus dromedarius. NCBI lineage: Eukaryota > Metazoa > Chordata > Mammalia > Artiodactyla > Camelidae > Camelus > Camelus dromedarius. The sequence goes on along the minus strand of NW_026989811.1, from coordinate 233,771 downwards.
GTTCCGAGAGATAAGTGTGTGTGTAAGCCGTCCTTCACCTAGCTTGTTGGGAACACAAAGTTTCTTTTCAGTTGCAAACTCCCTTCCATACATATATATGGGGAGGTACTAGCTCCAACTCGGTTTGACAGTGAAAACTGCAGGAACTTCAAACCGGCACTAGGAAACAGACTGAGAAAGCAGAGAAAAAGTGTCTCCTGCAACCCGTTCCCTTGGTGCTAGATGAACGAAGGTCTCTCCACTTGCTCAGTTCTGAGAGAAAAGTGTGTGTGTAAGCCGTCCTTCACCTAGCTTGATGGGAACACAAAGTTTCTTTTCAGGTGCAAACTCCATTCCATACATATATATGGGGAGGTAGAAGCTCCTACTCGGTTTTACTGTGAAAACTGCAGGAACTTCAAACCGGCACTAGGAAAAAGACTGAGAAAGCAGAGAAAAATGTCTCCTGCAACCCGTTCCCTTGGTGCTAGATGAACGAACGTCTCTCCACTTGCTCAGTTCTGAGAGATAAGTGTGTGTGAAAGCCGTCCTTCACCTAGCTTGATGGGAACACAAAGTTTCTTTTCAGTTGCAAACTCCATTCCATACATATATATGGGGAGGTACAAGCTCCAACTCGGTTTTACAGTGAAAACTGCAGGACTTCAAACCGGCACTAGGAAACAGACTGAGAAAGCAGGGAAAAAGTGTCTTCTGCAACCCGTTCCCTTGCTGCTAGATGAACGAACGTCTCTCCACTTGCTAAGTTCTGAGAGATAAGTGTGTGTGAAAGCCGTCCTTCACCTAACTTGTTGGGAACACAAAGTTTCTTTTCAGTTGCAAACTCCACTCCATCCATATATATGGGGAGGTAGAAGCTCCAACTCGGTTTTACAGTGAAAACTGCAGGAACTTCAAAACGGCACTAGGAAACAGACTGAGAAAGCAGAGAAAAAGTGTCTCCTGCAACCCGTTCCCTTGGTGCTAGATGAACGAAAGTCTCTCCACTTGCTCAGTTCTGAGAGATAAGTGTGTGTGAAGCCGTCCTTCACCTAGCTTGTTGGGAACACAAAGTTTCTTTTCAGTTGCAAACTCCCTTCCATACATATATATGGGGAGGTACTAGCTCCAACTCGGTTTGACAGTGAAAACTGCAGGAACTTCAAACCGGCACTAGGAAACAGACTGAGAAAGCAGAGAAAAAGTGTCTCCTGCAACCCGTTCCCTTGGTTCTAGATGAACCAACGTCTCTCCACTTGCTCAGTTCTGAGAGATAAGTGTGTGTGAAAGCCGTCCTTCCCCTAGCTTGTTGGGAACACAAAGTTTCTTTTCAGTTGCAAACTCCATTCCATACATATATATGGGGAGGTAGAAGCTCCTAATCGGTTTTACTGTGAAAACTGCAGGAACTTCAAACCGGCACTAGGAAACAGACTGAGAAAGCAGAGAAAAAGTGTCTCCTGCAACCCGTTCCCTTCTTGCTAGATGAACGAACGTCTCTCCACTTGCTCAGTTCTGAGAGGTAATTGTGTGTGAAAGCCATCCTTCACCTAGCTTGATGGGAACACAAAGTTTCTTTTCAGTTGCAAACTCCATTCCATACATATATATGGGGAGGTAGAAGCTCCTACTCGGTTTTACTGTGAAAACTGCAATAACTTCAAACCGGCACTAGGAAACAGACAGAGAAAGCAGAGAAAAAGTGTCTCCTGCAACCCGTTCCCTTCGTGCTAGATGAACGAACGTCTCTCCACTTGCTCAGTTCTGAGAGATAAGTGTGTGTGAAAGCCGTCCTTCACCTAGCTTGTTGGGAACACAAAGTTTCTTTTCAGTTGCAAACTCCATTCCATACATATATATGGGGAGGTACTAGCTCCAACTCGGTTTAACAATGAAAACTGCAGGAACTTCAAACCGGCACTAGGAAACAGACTGAGAAAGCAGAGAAAATGTGTCTCCTGCAACCCGTTCCCTTGGTGCTAGATGAACGAACGTCTCTCCACTTGCTGAATTCTGAGAGATAAGTGTGTGTGAAAGCCGTCCTTCACCTAGCTTGTTGGGAACACAAAGTTTCTTTTCAGTTGCAAACTCCACTCCATCCATATATATGGGAAAGTAGAAGCTCCAACTCGGTTTTATAGTGAAAACTGCAGGAAATTCAAACCGGCACTAGGAAACAGACTGAGAAAGCAGAGAAAATGTGTCTCCTGCAACCCGTTCCCTGGGTGCTAGATGAACGAACGTCTCTCCACTTGCTCAGTTCTGAGAGATTAGTGTGTGTGTAAGCCGTCCTTCACCTAGCTTGTTGGGAACACAAAGTTTCTTTTCAGTTGCAAACTCCATTCCATACATATATATGGGGAGGTACTAGCTCCAACTCGGTTTTACAGTGAAAACTGCAGGAACTTCAAAACGGCACTAGGAAACAGACTGAGAAAGCAGAGAAAATGTGTCTCCTGCAACCCGTTCCCTTGGTGCTAGATGAACGAACGTCTCTCCACTTGCTCAGTTCTGAGAGATAAGTGTGTGTGAAGCCATCCTTCACCTAGCTTGTTGGGAACACAAAGTTTCTTTTCAGTTGCAAACTCCCTTCCATACATATATATGGGGAGGTACTAGCTCCAACTCGGTTTGACAGTGAAAACTGCAGGAACATCAAACCGGCACTAGGAAACATACTGAGAAAGCAGTGAAAAAGTGTCCCCTGCAACCCGTTCCCTTGGTGCTAGATGAACTAACGTCTCTCCACTTGCTCAGTTCTGAGAGATGTGTGTGTGAAAGCCGTCCTTCCCCTAGCTTGTTGGGAACACAAAGTTTCTTTTCAGTTGCAAACTCCATTCCATACATATATATGGGGAGGTAGAAGCTCCTACTCGGTTTTACTGTGAAAACTGCAGGAACTTCAAACCGGCACTAGGAAACAGACTGAGAAAGCAGAGAAAAAGTGTCTCCTGCAACCCGTTCCCTTCTTGCTAGATGAACGAACGTCTCTCCACTTGCTCAGTTCTGAGAGGTAAGTGTGTGTGAAAGCCATCCTTCACCTAGCTTGATGGGAACACAAAGTTTCTTTTCAGTTGCAAACTCCATTCCATACATATATATGGGGAGGAAGAAGCTCCTACTCAGTTTTACTGTGAAAACTGCAATAACTTCAAACCGGCACTAGGAAACAGACAGAGAAAGCAGAGAAAAAGTGTCTCCTGCAACCCGTTCCCTTCGTGCTAGATGAACGAACGTCTCTCCACTTGCTCAGTTCTGAGAGATAAGTGTGTGTGAAAGCCGTCCTTCACCTAGCTTGTTGGGAACACAAAGTTTCTTTTCAGTTGCAAACTCCATTCCATACATATATATGGGGAGGTACTAGCTCCAACTCGGTTTAACAATGAAAACTGCAGGAACTTCAAACCGGCACTAGGAAACAGACTGAGAAAGCAGAGAAAATGTGTCTCCTGCAACCCGTTCCCTTGGTGCTAGATGAACGAACGTCTCTCCACTTGCTGAATTCTGAGAGATAAGTGTGTGTGAAAGCCGTCCTTCACCTAGCTTGTTGGGAACACAAAGTTTCTTTTCAGTTGCAAACTCCACTCCATCCATATATATGGGAAAGTAGAAGCTCCAACTCGGTTTTATAGTGAAAACTGCAGGAAATTCAAACCGGCACTAGGAAACAGACTGAGAAAGCAGAGAAAATGTGTCTCCTGCAACCCGTTCCCTGGGTGCTAGATGAACGAACGTCTCTCCACTTGCTCAGTTCTGAGAGAAAAGTGTGTGTGTAAGCCGTCCTTCACCTAGCTTGTTGGGAACACAAAGTTTCTTTTCAGTTGCAAACTCCATTCCATACATATATATGGGGAGGTACTAGCTCCAACTCGGTTTTACAGTGAAAACTGCAGGAACTTCAAAACGGCACTAGGAAACAGACTGAGAAAGCAGAGAAAATGTGTCTCCTGCAACCCGTTCCCTTGGTGCTAGATGAACGAACGTCTCTCCACTTGCTCAGTTCTGAGAGATAAGTGTGTGTGAAGCCATCCTTCACCTAGCTTGTTGGGAACACAAAGTTTCTTTTCAGTTGCAAACTCCCTTCCATACATATATATGGGGAGGTACTAGCTCCAACTCGGTTTGACAGTGAAAACTGCAGGAACATCAAACCGGCACTAGGAAACATACTGAGAAAGCAGTGAAAAAGTGTCCCCTGCAACCCGTTCCCTTGGTGCTAGATGAACTAACGTCTCTCCACTTGCTCAGTTCTGAGAGATAAGTGTGTGTGAAAGCCGTCCTTCACCTAGCTTGATGGGAACACAATGTTTCTTTTCAGTTGCAAACTCCATTCCATACATATATATGGGGAGGTAGAAGCTCCTACTCGGTTTTACTGTGAAAAATGCAGGAACTTCAAACCGGCACTAGGAAACAGACTGAGAAAGCAGAGAAAAAGTGTCTCCTGCAACCCGTTCCCTTGGTGCTAGATGAACGAACGTCTCTACACTTGCTCAGTTCTGAGAGGTAATTGTGTGTGAAAGCCATCCTTCACCTAGCTTGATGGGAACACAAAGTTTCTTTTCAGTTGCAAACTCCATTCCATACATATATATGGGGAGGTAGAAGCTCCTACTCGGTTTTACTGTGAAAACTGCAATAACTTCAAACTGGCACTAGGAAACAGACAGAGAAAGCAGAGAAAAAGTGTCTCCTGCAACCCGTTCCCTTCGTGCTAGATGAACGAACGTCTCTCCACTTGCTCAGTTCTGAGAGATAAGTGTGTGTGAAAGCCGTCCTTCACCTAGCTTGTTGGGAACACAAAGTTTCTTTTCAGTTGCAAACTCCATTCCATACATATATATGGGGAGGTACTAGCTCCAACTCGGTTTAACAATGAAAACTGCAGGAACTTCAAACCGGCACTAGGAAACAGACTGAGAAAGCAGAGAAAATGTGTCTCCTGCAACCCGTTCCCTTGGTGCTAGATGAACGAACGTCTCTCCACTTGCTGAATTCTGAGAGATAAGTGTGTGTGAAAGCCGTCCTTCACCTAGCTTGTTGGGAACACAAAGTTTCTTTTCAGTTGCAAACTCCACTCCATCCATATATATGGGAAAGTAGAAGCTCCAACTCGGTTTTATAGTGAAAACTGCAGGAAATTCAAACCGGCACTAGGAAACAGACTGAGAAAGCAGAGAAAATGTGTCTCCTGCAACCCGTTCCCTGGGTGCTAGATGAACGAACGTCTCTCCACTTGCTCAGTTCTGAGAGATTAGTGTGTGTGTAAGCCGTCCTTCACCTAGCTTGTTGGGAACACAAAGTTTCTTTTCAGTTGCAAACTCCATTCCATACATATATATGGGGAGGTACTAGCTCCAACTCGGTTTTACAGTGAAAACTGCAGGAACTTCAAAACGGCACTAGGAAACAGACTGAGAAAGCAGAGAAAATGTGTCTCCTGCAACCCGTTCCCTTGGTGCTAGATGAACGAACGTCTCTCCACTTGCTCAGTTCTGAGAGATAAGTGTGTGTGAAGCCATCCTTCACCTAGCTTGTTGGGAACACAAAGTTTCTTTTCAGTTGCAAACTCCCTTCCATACATATATATGGGGAGGTACTAGCTCCAACTCGGTTTGACAGTGAAAACTGCAGGAACATCAAACCGGCACTAGGAAACATACTGAGAAAGCAGTGAAAAAGTGTCCCCTGCAACCCGTTCCCTTGGTGCTAGATGAACTAACGTCTCTCCACTTGCTCAGTTCTGAGAGATGTGTGTGTGAAAGCCGTCCTTCCCCTAGCTTGTTGGGAACACAAAGTTTCTTTTCAGTTGCAAACTCCATTCCATACATATATATGGGGAGGTAGAAGCTCCTACTCGGTTTTACTGTGAAAACTGCAGGAACTTCAAACCGGCACTAGGAAACAGACTGAGAAAGCAGAGAAAAAGTGTCTCCTGCAACCCGTTCCCTTCTTGCTAGATGAACGAACGTCTCTCCACTTGCTCAGTTCTGAGAGGTAAGTGTGTGTGAAAGCCATCCTTCACCTAGCTTGATGGGAACACAAAGTTTCTTTTCAGTTGCAAACTCCATTCCATACATATATATGGGGAGGAAGAAGCTCCTACTCAGTTTTACTGTGAAAACTGCAATAACTTCAAACCGGCACTAGGAAACAGACAGAGAAAGCAGAGAAAAAGTGTCTCCTGCAACCCGTTCCCTTCGTGCTAGATGAACGAACGTCTCTCCACTTGCTCAGTTCTGAGAGATAAGTGTGTGTGAAAGCCGTCCTTCACCTAGCTTGTTGGGAACACAAAGTTTCTTTTCAGTTGCAAACTCCATTCCATACATATATATGGGGAGGTACTAGCTCCAACTCGGTTTAACAATGAAAACTGCAGGAACTTCAAACCGGCACTAGGAAACAGACTGAGAAAGCAGAGAAAATGTGTCTCCTGCAACCCGTTCCCTTGGTGCTAGATGAACGAACGTCTCTCCACTTGCTGAATTCTGAGAGATAAGTGTGTGTGAAAGCCGTCCTTCACCTAGCTTGTTGGGAACACAAAGTTTCTTTTCAGTTGCAAACTCCACTCCATCCATATATATGGGAAAGTAGAAGCTCCAACTCGGTTTTATAGTGAAAACTGCAGGAAATTCAAACCGGCACTAGGAAACAGACTGAGAAAGCAGAGAAAATGTGTCTCCTGCAACCCGTTCCCTGGGTGCTAGATGAACGAACGTCTCTCCACTTGCTCAGTTCTGAGAGAAAAGTGTGTGTGTAAGCCGTCCTTCACCTAGCTTGTTGGGAACACAAAGTTTCTTTTCAGTTGCAAACTCCATTCCATACATATATATGGGGAGGTACTAGCTCCAACTCGGTTTTACAGTGAAAACTGCAGGAACTTCAAAACGGCACTAGGAAACAGACTGAGAAAGCAGAGAAAATGTGTCTCCTGCAACCCGTTCCCTTGGTGCTAGATGAACGAACGTCTCTCCACTTGCTCAGTTCTGAGAGATAAGTGTGTGTGAAGCCATCCTTCACCTAGCTTGTTGGGAACACAAAGTTTCTTTTCAGTTGCAAACTCCCTTCCATACATATATATGGGGAGGTACTAGCTCCAACTCGGTTTGACAGTGAAAACTGCAGGAACATCAAACCGGCACTAGGAAACATACTGAGAAAGCAGTGAAAAAGTGTCCCCTGCAACCCGTTCCCTTGGTGCTAGATGAACTAACGTCTCTCCACTTGCTCAGTTCTGAGAGATAAGTGTGTGTGAAAGCCGTCCTTCACCTAGCTTGATGGGAACACAATGTTTCTTTTCAGTTGCAAACTCCATTCCATACATATATATGGGGAGGTAGAAGCTCCTACTCGGTTTTACTGTGAAAAATGCAGGAACTTCAAACCGGCACTAGGAAACAGACTGAGAAAGCAGAGAAAAAGTGTCTCCTGCAACCCGTTCCCTTGGTGCTAGATGAACGAACGTCTCTACACTTGCTCAGTTCTGAGAGATAAGTGTGTGTGAAAGCCGTCCTTCCCCTAGCTTGTTGGGAACACAAAGTTTCTTTTCAGTTGCAAACTCCATTCCATACATATATATGGGGAGGTAGAAGCTCCTACTCGGTTTTACTGTGAAAACTGCAGGAACTTCAAACCGGCACTAGGAAACAGACTGAGAAAGCAGAGGAAAAGTGTCTCCTGCAACCCGTTCCCTTCTTGCTAGATGAACGAACGTCTCTCCACTTGCTCAGTTCTGAGAGGTAAGTGTGTGTGAAAGCCATCCTTCACCTAGCTTGATGGGAACACAAAGTTTCTTTTCAGTTGCAAACTCCATTCCATATATATATATGGGGAGGTAGAAGCTCCTACTCGGTTTTACTGTGAAAACTGCAATAACTTCAAACCGGCACTAGGAAACAGACAGAGAAAGCAGAGAAAAAGTGTCTCCTGCAACCCGTTCCCTTCGTGCTAGATGAACGAACGTCTCTCCACTTGCTCAGTTCTGAGAGATAAGTGTGTGTGAAAGCCGTCCTTCACCTAGCTTGTTGGGAACACAAAGTTTCTTTTCAGTTGCAAACTCCATTCCATACATATATATGGGGAGGTACTAGCTCCAACTCGGTTTAACAATGAAAACTGCAGGAACTTCAAACCGGCACTAGGAAACAGACTGAGAAAGCAGAGAAAATGTGTCTCCTGCAACCCGTTCCCTTGGTGCTAGATGAACGAACGTCTCTCCACTTGCTGAGTTCTGAGAGATAAGTGTGTGTGAAAGCCGTCCTTCACCTAGCTTGTTGGGAACACAAAGTTTCTTTTCAGTTGCAAACTCCACTCCATCCATATATATGGGAAAGTAGAAGCTCCAACTCGGTTTTATAGTGAAAACTGCAGGAACTTCAAACCGGCACTAGGAAACAGACTGAGAAAGCAGAGAAAATGTGTCTCCTGCAACCCGTTCCCTGGGTGCTAGATGAACGAACGTCTCTCCACTTGCTCAGTTCTGAGAGATTAGTGTGTGTGTAAGCCGTCCTTCAACTAGCTTGTTGGGAACACAAAGTTTCTTTTCAGTTGCAAACTCCAATCCATACATATATATGGGGAGGTACTAGCTCCAACTCGGTTTTACAGTGAAAACTGCAGGAACTTCAAAACGGCACTAGGAAACAGACTGAGAAAGCAGAGAAAATGTGTCTCCTGCAACCCGTTCCCTTGGTGCTAGATGAACGAACGTCTCTCCACTTGCTCAGTTCTTAGAGATAAGTGTGTGTGAAGCCATCCTTCACCTAGCTTGTTGGGAACACAAAGTTTCTTTTCAGTTGCAAACTCCCTTCCATACATATATATGGGGAGGTACTAGCTCCAACTCGGTTTGACAGTGAAAACTGCAGGAACATCAAACCGGCACTAGGAAACATACTGAGAAAGCAGTGAAAAGTGTCCCCTGCAACCCGTTCCCTTGGTGCTAGATGAACTAACGTCTCTCCACTTGCTCAGTTCTGAGAGATAAGTGTGTGTGAAAGCCGTCCTTCACCTAGCTTGATGGGAACACAATGTTTCTTTTCAGTTGCAAACTCCATTCCATACATATATATGGGGAGGTAGAAGCTCCTACTCGGTTTTACTGTGAAAAATGCAGGAACTTCAAACCGGCACTAGGAAACAGACTGAGAAAGCAGAGAAAAAGTGTCTCCTGCAACCCGTTCCCTTGGTGCTAGATGAACGAACGTCTCTACACTTGCTCAGTTCTGAGAGATAAGTGTGTGTGAAAGCCGTCCTTCACCTAGCTTGTTTGGAACACAAAGTTTCTTTTCAGTTGTAAACTCCATTCCATACATATATATGGGGAGGTACAAGCTCCAACTCGATTTTACAGTGAAAACTGCAGGAACTTCAAACCGGCACTAGGAAACAGACTGAGAAAGCAGAGAAAAAGTGTCTCCTGCAACCCGTTCCCTTGGTGCTAGATGAACGAACGTCTCTCCACTTGCTCAGTTCTGAGAGATAAGTGTGTGTGAAAGCCGTCCTTCACCTAAATTGTTGGGAACACAAAGTTTCTTTTCAGTTGCAAACTCCACTCCATCCATATATATGGGGAGGTAGAAGCTCCAACTCGGTTTTACAGTGAAAACTGCAGGAACTTCAAACCGGCACTAGGAAACAGACTGAGAAAGCAGAGAAAAAGTGTCTCCTGCAACCCGTTCCCTTCTTGCTAGATGAACGAACGTCTCTCCACTTGCTAAGTTCTGAGAGATAAGTGTGTGTGAAAGCCGACCTTCACCTAAAATGTTGGGAACACAAAGTTTCTTTTCAGTTGCATAGTCCACTCCATCCATATATATGGGGAGGTAGAAGCTCCAACTCGGTTTTACAGTGAAAACTGCAGGAACTTCAAAACGGCACTAGGAAACAGACTGAGAAAGCAGAGAAAAAGTGTCTCCTGCAACCCGTTCCCTTGGTGCTAGATGAACGAAAGTCTCTCCACTTGCTCAGTTCTGAGAGATAAGTGTGTGTGAAGCCATCCTTCACCTAGCTTGTTGGGAACACAAAGTTTCTTTTCAGTTGCAAACTCCCTTCCATACATATATATGGGGAGGTACTAGCTCCAACTCGGTTTGACAGTGAAAACTGCAGGAACTTCAAACCGGCACTAGGAAACAGACTGAGAAAGCAGAGAAAAAGTGTCTCCTGCAACCCGTTCCCTTGGTTCTAGATGAACTAACGTCTCTCCACTTGCTCAGTTCTGAGAGATAAGTGTGTGTGAAAGCCGTCCTTCCCCTAGCTTGTTGGGAACACAAAGTTTCTTTTCAGTTGCAAACTCCATTCCATACATATATATGGGGAGGTAGAAGCTCCTACTCGGTTTTACTGTGAAAACTGCAGGAACTTCAAACCGGCACTAGGAAACAGACTGAGAAAGCAGAGAAAAAGTGTCTCCTGCAACCCGTTCCCTTCTTGCTAGATGAACGAACGTCTCTCCACTTGCTCAGTTCTGAGAGGTAAGTGTGTGTGAAAGCCATCCTTCACCTAGCTTGATGGGAACACAAAGTTTCTTTTCAGTTGCAAACTCCATTCCATACATATATATGGGGAGGTAGAAGCTCCTACTCGGTTTTACTGTGAAAACTGCAATAACTTCAAACCGGCACTAGGAAACAGACAGAGAAAGCAGAGAAAAAGTGTCTCCTGCAACCCGTTCCCTTCGTGCTAGATGAACGAACGTCTCTCCACTTGCTCAGTTCTGAGAGATAAGTGTGTGTGAAAGCCGTCCTTCACCTAGCTTGTTGGGAACACAAAGTTTCTTTTCAGTTGCAAACTCCATTCCATACATATATATGGGGAGGTACTAGCTCCAACTCGGTTTAACAATGAAAACTGCAGGAACTTCAAACCGGCACTAGGAAACAGACTGAGAAAGCAGAGAAAATGTGTCTCCTGCAACCCGTTCCCTTGGTGCTAGATGAACGAACGTCTCTCCACTTGCTGAGTTCTGAGAGATAAGTGTGTGTGAAAGCCGTCCTTCACCTAGCTTGTTGGGAACACAAAGTTTCTTTTCAGTTGCAAACTCCACTCCATCCATATATATGGGAAAGTAGAAGCTCCAACTCGGTTTTATAGTGAAAACTGCAGGAACTTCAAACCGGCACTAGGAAACAGACTGAGAAAGCAGAGAAAATGTGTCTCCTGCAACCCGTTCCCTGGGTGCTAGATGAACGAACGTCTCTCCACTTGCTCAGTTCTGAGAGATTAGTGTGTGTGTAAGCCGTCCTTCACCTAGCTTGTTGGGAACAAAAAGTTTCTTTTAAGTTGCAAACTCCAATCCATACATATATATGGGGAAGTACTAGCTCCAACTCGGTTTTACAGTGAAAACTGCAGGAACTTCAAAACGGCACTAGGAAACAGACTGAGAAAGCAGAGAAATTGTGTCTCCTGCAACCCGTTCCCTTGGTGCTAGATGAACGAAAGTCTCTCCACTTGCTCAGTTCTGAGAGATAAGTGTGTGTGAAGCCATCCTTCACCTAGCTTGTTGGGAACACAAAGTTTCTTTTCAGTTGCAAACTCCCTTCCATACATATATATGGGGAGGTACTAACTCCAACTCGGTTTGACAGTGAAAACTGCAGGAACATCAAACCGGCACTAGGAAACATACTGAGAAAGCAGTGAAAAAGTGTCCCCTGCAACCCGTTCCCTTGGTGCTAGATGAACTAACGTCTCTCCACTTGCTCAGTTCTGAGAGATAAGTGTGTGTGAAAGCCGTCCTTCAACTAGCTTGATGGGAACACAATGTTTCTTTTCAGTTGCAAACTCCATTCCATACATATATATGGGGAGGTAGAAGCTCCTACTCGGTTTTACTGTGAAAAATGCAGGAACTTCAAACCGGCACTAGGAAACAGACTGAGAAAGCAGAGAAAAAGTGTCTCCTGCAACCCGTTCCCTTGGTGCTAGATGAACGAACGTCTCTACACTTGCTCAGTTCTGAGAGTTAAGTGTGTGTGAAAGCCATCCTTCACCTAGCTTGATGGGAACACAAAGTTTCTTTTCAGTTGCAAACTCCATTCCATACATATATATGGGGAGGTAGAAGCTCCTACTCGGTTTTACTGTGAAAACTGCAATAACTTCAAACCGGCACTAGGAAACAGACAGAGAAAGCAGAGAAAAAGTGTCTCCTGCAACCCGTTCCCTTCGTGCTAGATGAACGAACGTCTCTCCACTTGCTCAGTTCTGAGAGATAAGTGTGTGTGAAAGCCGTCCTTCACCTAGCTTGTTGGGAACACAAAGTTTCTTTTCAGTTGCAAACTCCATTCCATACATATATATGGGGAGGTACTAGCTCCAACTCGGTTTAACAATGAAAACTGCAGGAACTTCAAACCGGCACTAGGAAACAGACTGAGAAAGCAGAGAAAATGTGTCTCCTGCAACCCGTTCCCTTGGTGCTAGATGAACGAACGTCTCTCCACTTGCTGAGTTCTGAGAGATAAGTGTGTGTGAAAGCCGTTCTTCACCTAGCTTGTTGGGAACACAAAGTTTCTTTTCAGTTGCAAACTCCACTCCATCCATATATATGGGAAAGTAGAAGCTCCAACTCGGTTTTATAGTGAAAACTGCAGGAACTTCAAACCGGCACTAGGAAACAGACTGAGAAAGCAGAGAAAATGTGTCTCCTGCAAACCGTTCCCTGGGTGCTAGATGAACGAACGTCTCTCCACTTGCTCAGTTCTGAGAGATTAGTGTGTGTGTAAGCCGTCCTTCACCTAGCTTGTTGGGAACACAAAGTTTCTTTTCAGTTGCAAACTCCAATCCATACATATATATGGGGAGGTACTAACTCCAACTCGGTTTGACAGTGAAAACTGCAGGAACATCAAACCGGCACTAGGAAACATACTGAGAAAGCAGTGAAAAAGTGTCCCCTGCAACCCGTTCCCTTGGTGCTAGATGAACTAACGTCTTTCCACTTGCTCAGTTCTGAGAGATAAGTGTGTGTGAAAGCCGTCCTTCACCTAGCTTGATGGGAACACAATGTTTCTTTTCAGTTGCAAACTCCATTCCATACATAAATATGGGGAGGTAGAAGCTCCTACTCGGTTTTACTGTGAAAAATGCAGGAACTTCAAACCGGCACTAGGAAAAAGACTGAGAAAGCAGAGAAAAAGTGTCTCCTGCAACCCGTTCCCTTGGTGCTAGATGAACGAACGTCTCTACACTTGCTCAGTTCTGAGAGATAAGTGTGTGTGAAAGCCGTCCTTCACCTAGCTTGTTTGGAACACAAAGTTTCTTTTCAGTTGTAAACTCCATTCCATACATATATATGGGGAGGTACAAGCTCCAACTCAATTTTATAGTGAAAACTGCAGGAACTTCAAACCGGCACTAGGAAACAGACTGAGAAAGCAGAGAAAAAGTGTCCCCTGCAACCCGTTCCCTTGGTGCTAGATGAACGAACGTCTCTCCACTTGCTAAGTTCTGAGAGATAAGTGTGTGTGAAAGCCGTCCTTCACCTAAATTGTTGGGAACACAAAGTTTCTTTTCAGTTGCAAACTCCACTCCGTCCATATATATGGGGAGGTAGAAGCTCCAACTCGGTTTTACAGTGAAAACTGCAGGAACTTCAAACCGGCACTAGGAAACAGACTGAGAAAGCAGAGAAAAAGTGTCTCCTGCAACCCGTTCCCTTCTTGCTAGATGAACGAACGTCTTTCCACTTGCTAAGTTCTGAGAGATAAGTGTGTGTGAAAGCCGTCCTTCACCTAAATTGTTGGGAACACAAAGTTTCTTTTCAGTTGCATACTCCACTCCATCCATATATATGGGGAGGTAGAAGCTCCAACTCGGTTTTACAGTGAAAACTGCAGGAACTTCAAACCGGCACCAGGAAACAGACTGAGAAAGCAGAGAAAAAGTGTCTCCTGCAACCCGTTCCCTTGGTGCTAGATGAACGATCGTCTCTGCACTTGCTCAGTTCTGAGAGATAAGTGTGTGTGAAAGCCGTCCTTCACCTAGCTTGTTGGGAACACAAAGTTTCTTTTCAGTTGCAAACCCCATTTCATACATATATATGGGGAGGTACTAGCTCCAACTCGGTTTTACAGTGAAAACTGCAGGAACTTCAAACCGGCACTAGGAAACAGACTGAGAAAGCAGAGAAAAAGTGTCTCCTGCAACCCGTTCCCTTGGTGCTAGATGAACGAACGTCTCTCCACATGCTCAGTTCTGAGAGATAAGTGTGTGTGAAAGCCGTCCTTCACCTAGCTTGTTGGGAACACAAAGTTTCTTTTCAGTTGCAAACTCCATTTCATACATATATATGGGGAGGTACTAGCTCCAACTAGTTTTGATAGTGAAAACTGCAGGAACTTCAAACCGGCACTAGGAAACAGACTGAGAAAGCAGAGAAAAAGTGTCTCCTGCAACCCGTTCCCTTGGTGCTAGATGAACGAACGTCTCTCCACTTGCTCAGTTCTGAGAGATAAGTGTGTGTGAAAGCCGTCCTTCACCTAGCTTGTTGGGAACACAAAGTTTCTTTTCAGTTGCAAACTCCACTCCATCCATATATATGGGGAGGTAGAAGCTCCAACTCGATTTTACAGTGAAAACTGCAGGAACTTCAATCCGGCACTAGGAAACAGACTGAGAAAGCAGAGAACAATTCTCACCTTCAACCCGTTCCCTTGGTGCTAGATGAACGAACGTCTCTGCACTTGCTCAGTTCCGAGAGATAAGTGTGTGTGTAAGCCGTCCTTCACCTAGCTTGTTGGGAACACAAAGTTTCTTTTCAGTTGCAAACTCCATTCCATACATATATATGGGGAGCTACTAGCTCCAACTCGATTTTACAGTGAAAACTGCAGGAACTTCAAACCGGCACTAGGAAACAGACTGAGAAATCAGAGAAAAAGTTTCTCCTGCAACCCGTTAACTTGGTGCTAGATGAACGAACGTCTCTCCACTTGCTCAGTTCTGAGAGATAAGTGTGTGTGAAGCCGTCCTTCACCTAGCTTGTTGGGAACACAAAGTTTCTTTTCAGTTGCAAACTCCATTCCATACATATATATGGGGAGGTACAAGCTCCAACTCGGTTTTACAGTGAAAACTGCAGGAACTTCAAACCGGCACTAGGAAACAGACTGAGAAAGCAGAGAAAAAGTGTCTCTTGCAACCCGTTCCCTTGGTGCTAGATGAACGAACGTCTCTCCACTTGCTCAGTTCTGAGAGATAAGTGTGTGTGAAAGCCGTCCTTCACCTAACTTGTTGGGAACACAAAGTTTCTTTTCAGTTGCAAACTCCACTCCATCCATATATATGGGGATGTAGAAGCTTCAAATCGGTTTTAAAGTGAAAACTGCAGGAACTTCAAACCGGCACTAGGATACAGACTTAGAAAGCAGAGAAAAAGTGTCTCCTGCAACCCGTTCCCTTGGTGCTAGATGAACGAACGTCTCTGCACTTGCTCAGTTCCGAGAGATAAGTGTGTGTGTAAGCCGTCCTTCACCTACCTTGTTGGGAACACAAAGTTTCTTTTCAGTTGCAAACTCCATTCCGTACATATATATGGGGAGGTACTAGCTCCAACTCGGTTTTACAGTGAAAACTGCAGGAACTTCAAACCGGCACTAGGAAACAGACTGAGAAATCAGAGAAAAAGTGTCTCCTGCAACCCGTTAACTTGGTGCTAGATGAACGAACGTCTCTCCAATTGCTCAGTTCTTTGAGATAAGTGTGTGTGGAAGGCGTCCTTCACCTAGCTTGATTGGAACACAAAGTTTCTTTTCAGTTGCAAACTCCATTCCATACATATATATGGGGAGGTAGAAGCTCTTACTCGGTTTTACTGTGAAAACTGCAGGAACTTCAAACCGGCACTAGGAAACAGACTGAGAAAGCAGAGAAAAAGTGTCTCCTGCAACCCTTTCCCTTGGTGCTAAATGAACGAACTCTCTCCATCTGCTCATTTCTGAGAGATAAGTGTGTGTGAAAGCCGTCCTTCACCTAGCTTGTTGGGAACACAAAGTTTCTTTTCAGTTGCATACTCCACTCCATCCATATATATGGGGAGGTAGAAGCTCCAACTCGGTTTTACAGTGAAAACTGCAGGAACTTCAAACCGGCACTAGGAAACAGACTGAGAAAGCAGAGAAAAAGTGTCTCCTGCAACCCGTTCCCTTGGTGCTAGATGAACGAACGTCTCTGCACTTGCTGAGTTCTGAGAGATAAGTGTGTGTGAAAGCAGACCTTCATCTAGCTTGTTGGGAACACAAAGTTTCTTTTCAGTTGCAAACCCCATTTCATACATATATATGGGGAGGTACTAGCTCCAACTCGGTTTTACAGTGAAAACTGCAGGAACTTCAAACCGGCACTAGGAAACAGACTGAGAAAGCAGAGAAAAATTGTGTCCTGCAACCCGTTCCCTTGGTGCTAGATGAACGAACGTCTCTCCACTTGCTCAGTTCTGAGAGATAAGTGTGTGTGAAAGCCGTCCTTCACCAAGCTTGTTGGGAACACAAAGTTTCTTTTCAGTTGCAAACTCCATTTCATACATATATATGGGGAGGTACTAACTCCAACTAGATTTGACAGTGAAAACTGCAGGAACTTCAAACCGGCACTAGGAAACAGACTGAGAAAGCAGAGAAAAAGTGTCTCCTGAAACCCGTTTCCTTGGTGCTAGATGAACGAACGTCTCTCCACTTGCTCAGTTCTGAGAGATAAGTGTGTGTGAAAGCCGTCCTTCACCTAACTTGTTGGGAACACAAATTTTCTTTTCAGTTGCAAACTCCACTCCATCCATATATATGGGGATGTAGAAGCTTCAACTCGGTTTTAAAGTGAAAACTGCAGGAACTTCAAACCTGCACTAGGAAACAGACTTAGAAAGCAGAGAAAAAGTGTCTCCTGCAACCCGTTCCCTTGGTGCTAGATGAACGAACGTCTCTCCACTTGCTCAGTTCTGAGGGATAAGTGTGTGTTAAGCCGTTCTTCACCTAGCTTGTTGGGAACACAAAGTTTCTTTTCAGTTGCAAACTCCCTTCCATACATATATATGGGGAGGTACTAGCTCCAACTCGGTTTGACAGTGAAAACTGCAGGAACTTCAAACCGGCACTAGGAAACAGACTGAGAAAGCAGAGAAAAAGTGTCTCCTGCAACCCGTTCCCTTCCTGCTAGATGAACGAACGTCTCTCCACTTGCTCAGTTCTGAGAGATAAGTGTGTGTGAAAGCCGTCCTTCACCTAGCTTGTTGGGAACACAAAGTTTCTTTTCAGTTGCAAACTCCATTCCATACATATATATGGGGAGGTACTAGCTCCAACTCGGTTTTACAGTGAAAACTGCAGGAACTTCAAACCGGCACTAGAAAACAGACTGAGAAAGCAGAGAAATTGTGTCTCCTGCAACCCGTTCCCTTGGTGCTAGATGAATGAACGTCTCTCCACTTGCTCAGTTCTGAGAGATAATTGTGTGTGAAAGCCGTCCTTCACCTAGATTGTTGGGAACACAAAGTTTCTTTCAGTTGCAAACTCCACTCCATCCATATATATGGGGAGGTAGATGCTCCAACTCGGTTTTACAGTGAAAACTGCAGGAACTTCAAACCGGCACTAGGAAACAGACTGAGAAAGCAGAGAACAATTTTCTCCTGCAACCCGTTCCCTTGGTGCTAGATGAACGAACGTCTCTGCACTTGCTCAGTTCCGAGAGATAAGTGTGTGTGTAAGCCGTCCTTCACCTACCTTGTTGGGAACACAAAGTTTCTTTTCAGTTGCAAACTCAATTCCGTACATATATATGGGGAGGTTCTAGCTCCAACTCGGTTTTACAGTGAAAACTGCAGGAACTTCAAACCGGCACTAGGAAACAGACTGAGATATCAGAGAAAAATTGTCTCCTGCAACCCGTTAACTTGGTGCTAGATGAACGAACGTCTCTCCAATTGCACAGTTCTGAGAGATAAGTGTGTGTGGAAGGCGTCCTTCACCCAACTTGATTGGAACACAAAGTTTCTTTTCAGTTGCAAACTCCATTCCATACATATATATGGGGAGGTAGAAGCTCTTACTCGGTTTTACTGTGAAAACTGCAGGATCTTCAAACCGGCACTAGGAAACAGACTGAGAAAGCAGAGAAAAAGTGTCTCCTGCAACCCTTTCCCTTGGTGCTAAATGAACGAACTCTCTCCACCTGCTCATTTCTGAGAGATAAGTGTGTGTGAAAGCCCTCCTTCACCTAGCTTGTTGGGAACCCAAAGTTTCTTTTCAGTTGCATACTCCACTCCATCCATATATATGGGGAGGTAGAAGCTCCAACTCGGTTTTACAGTGAAAACTGCAGGAACTTCAAACCGGCACTAGGAAACAGACTGAGAAAGCAGAGAAAAAGTGTCTCCTGCAACCCGTTCCCTTGGTGCCAGATGAACGAACGTCTCTGCACTTGCTCAGTTCTGAGAGATAAGTGTGTGTGAAAGCCGTCCTTCACCTAGCTTGTTGGGAACACAAAGTTTCTTTTCAGTTGCAAACCCCATTTCATACATATATATGGGGAGGTACTAGCTCCAACTCGGTTTTACAGTGAAAACTGCAGGAACTTCAAACCGGCACTAGGAAACAGACTGAGAAAGCAGAGAACAATTGTCTCCTACAACCCGTTCCCTTGGTGCTAGATGAACGAACGTCTCTGCACTTGCTCAGTTCCGAGAGATAAGTGTGTGTGTAAGCCGTCCTTCACCAACCTTGTTGGGAACACAAAGTTTCTTTTCAGTTGCAAACTCCATTCCGTACATATATATGGGGAGGTACTAGCTCCAACTCGGTTTTACAGTGAAAACTGCAGGAACTTCAAACCGGCACTAGGAAACAGACTGAGAAATCAGAGAAAAAGTGTCTCCTGCAACCCGTTAACTTGGTGCTAGATGAACGAACGTCTCTCCAATTGCTCAGTTCTTTGAGATAAGTGTGTGTGGAAGGCGTCCTTCACCTAGCTTGATTGGAACACAAAGTTTCTTTTCAGTTGCAAACTCCATTCCATACATATATATGAGGAGGTAGAAGCTCTTACTCGGTTTTACTGTGAAAACTGCAGGAACTTCAAACCGGCACTAGGAAACAGACTGAGAAAGCAGAGAAAAAGTGTCTCCTGCAACCCTTTCCCTTGGTGCTAAATGAACGAACTCTCTCCATCTGCTCATTTCTGAGAGATAAGTGTGTGTGAAAGCCGTCCTTCACCTAGCTTGTTGGGAACACAAAGTTTCTTTTCAGTTGCATACTCCACTCCATCTATATATATGGGGAGGTAGAAGCTCCAACTCGGTTTTACAGTGAAAACTGCAGGAACTTCAAACCGGCACTAGGAAACAGACTGAGAAAGCAGAGAAAAAGTGTCTCCTGCAACCCGTTCCCTTGGTGCTAGATGAACGAACGTCTCTGCACTTGCTCAGTTCTGAGAGATAAGTGTGTGTGAAAGCAGACCTTCATCTAGCTTGTTGGGAACACAAAGTTTCTTTTCAGTTGCAAACCCCATTTCATACATATATATGGGGAGGTACTAGCTCCAACTCGGTTTTACAGTGAAAACTGCAGGAACTTCAAACCGGCACTAGGAAACAGACTGAGAAAGCAGAGAAAAATTGTCTCCTGCAACCCGTTCCCTTGGTGCTAGATGAACGAACGTCTCTCCACTTGCTCAGTTCTGAGAGATAAGTGTGTGTGAAAGCCGTCCTTCACCAAGCTTGTTGGGAACACAAAGTTTCTTTTCAGTTGCAAACTCCATTTCATACATATATATGGGGAGGTACTAACTCCAACTAGATTTGACAGTGAAAACTGCAGGAACTTCAAACCGGCACTAGGAAACAGACTGAGAAAGCAGAGAAAAAGTGTCTCCTGAAACCCGTTCCCTTGGTGCTAGATGAACGAACGTCTCTCCACTTGCTCAGTTCTGAGAGATAAATGTGTGTGAAAGCCGTCCTTCACCTAACTTGTTGGGAACACAAATTTTCTTTTCAGTTGCAAACTCCACTCCATCCATATATATGGGGATGTAGAAGCTTCAACTCGGTTTTAAAGTGAAAACTGCAGGAACTTCAAACCTGCACTAGGAAACAGACTTAGAAAGCAGAGAAAAAGTGTCTCCTGCAACCCGTTCCCTTGGTGCTAGATGAACGAACGTCTCTCCACTTGCTCAGTTCTGAGGGATAAGTGTGTGTTAAGCCGTTCTTCACCTAGCTTGTTGGGAACACAAAGTTTCTTTTCAGTTGCAAACTCCCTTCCATACATATATATGGGGAGGTACTAGCTCCAACTCGGTTTGACAGTGAAAACTGCAGGAACTTCAAACCGGCACTAGGAAACAGACTGAGAAAGCAGAGAAAAAGTGTCTCCTGCAACCCGTTCCCTTCCTGCTAGATGAACGAACGTCTCTCCACTTGCTCAGTTCTGAGAGATAAGTGTGTGTGAAAGCCGTCCTTCACCTAGCTTGTTGGGAACACAAAGTTTCTTTTCAGTTGCAAACTCCATTCCATACATATATATGGGGAGGTACTAGCTCCAACTCGGTTTTACAGTGAAAACTGCAGGAACTTCAAACCGGCACTAGAAAACACACTGAGAAAGCAGAGAAATTGTGTCTCCTGCAACCCGTTCCCTTGGTGCTAGATGAATGAACGTCTCTCCACTTGCTCAGTTCTGAGAGATAATTGTGTGTGAAAGCCGTCCTTCACCTAGCTTGTTGGGAACACAAAGTTTCTTTCAGTTGCAAACTCCACTCCATCCATATATATGGGGAGGTAGATGCTCCAACTCGGTTTTACAGTGAAAACTGCAGGAACTTCAAACCGGCAATAGGAAACAGACTGAGAAAGCAGAGAACAATTTTCTCCTGCAACCCGTTCCCTTGGTGCTAGATGAACGAACGTCTCTGCACTTGCTCAGTTCCGAGAGATAAGTGTGTGTGTAAGCCGTCCTTCACCTACCTTGTTGGGAACACAAAGTTTCTTTTCAGTTGCAAACTCAATTCCGTACATATATATGGGGAGGTTCTAGCTCCAACTCGGTTTTACAGTGAAAACTGCAGGAACTTCAAACCGGCACTAGGAAACAGACTGAGATATCAGAGAAAAATTGTCTCCTGCAACCCGTTAACTTGGTGCTAGATGAACGAACGTCTCTCCAATTGCACAGTTCTGAGAGATAAGTGTGTGTGGAAGGCGTCCTTCACCCAACTTGATTGGAACACAAAGTTTCTTTTCAGTTGCAAACTCCATTCCATACATATATATGGGGAGGTAGAAGCTCTTACTCAGTTTTACTGTGAAAACTGCAGGATCTTCAAACCGGCACTAGGAAACAGACTGAGAAAGCAGAGAAAAAGTGTCTCCTGCAACCCTTTCCCTTGGTGCTAAATGAACGAACTCTCTCCACCTGCTCATTTCTGAGAGATAAGTGTGTGTGAAAGCCCTCCTTCACCTAGCTTGTTGGGAACCCAAAGTTTCTTTTCAGTTGCATACTCCACTCCATCCATATATATGGGGAGGTAGAAGCTCCAACTCGGTTTTACAGTGAAAACTGCAGGAACTTCAAACCGGCACTAGGAAACAGACTGAGAAAGCAGAGAAAAAGTGTCTCCTGCAACCCGTTCCCTTGGTGCCAGATGAACGAACGTCTCTGCACTTGCTCAATTCTGAGAGATAAGTGTGTGTGAAAGCCGTCCTTCACCTAGCTTGTTGGGAACACAAAGTTTCTTTTCAGTTGCAAACCCCATTTCATACATATATATGGGGAGGTACTAGCTCCAACTCGGTTTTACAGTGAAAACTGCAGGAACTTCAAACCGGCACTAGGAAACAGACTGAGAAAGCAGAGAAAAAGTGTCTCCTGCAACCCGTTCCCTTGGTGCTAGATGAACGAACGTCTCTCCACTTGCTCAGTTCTGAGAGATAAGTGTGTGTGAAAGCCGTCCTTCAACTAGCTTGTTGGGAACACAAAGTTTCTTTTCAGTTGCAAACTCCATTTCATACATATATATGGGGAGGTACAAGCTCCAACTAATTTTGACAGTGAAAACTGCAGGAACTTCAAACCGGCACTAGGAAACAGACTGAGAAAGCAGAGAAAAAGTGTCTCCTGCAACCCGTTCCCTTGGTGCTAGATGAACGAACGTCTCTCCACTTGCTCAGTTCTGAGAGATAAGTGTGTGTGAAAGCCGTCCTTTACCTAGCTTGTTGGGAACACAAAGTTTCTTTTCAGTTGCAAACACCACTCCATCCATATATATGGGGAGGTTGAAGATCCAACTCGGTTTTACAGTGAAAACTGCAGGAACTTCAAACCGGCACTAGGAAACAGACTGAGAAAGCAGAGGAAAACTGTCTCCTGCAACCCGTTCCCTTGGTGCTAGATGAAAGAACGTCTCTTCACTTGCTCAGTTCCGAGAGATAAGTGTGTGTGTAAGGCGTCCTTCACCTAGCTTGTTGGGAACACAAAGTTTCTTTTCAGTTGCAAACTCCCTTCCATACATATATATGGGGAGGTACTAGCTCCAACTAGGTTTGACAGTGAAAACTGCAGGAACTTCAAACCGGCACTAGGAAACAGACTGAGAAAGCAGAGAAAAAGTGTCTCCTGCAACCCGTTCCCTTGGTGCTAGATGAACGAACGTCTCTCCACTTGCTCAGTTCTGAGAGATAAGTGTGTGTGAAAGCCGCCTTCACCTAGCTTGTTGGGAACACAAAGTTTCTTTCAGTTGCAAACTCCACTCCATCCATATATATGGGGAGGTAGATCCTCCAACTCGGTTTTACAGTGAAAACTGCAGGAACTTCAAACCGGCAATAGGAAACAGTCTGAGAAAGCAGAGAACAATTTTCTCCTGCAACCCGTTCCCTTGGTGCTAGATGAACGAACGTCTCTGCACTTGCTCAGTTCCGAGAGATAAGTGTGTGTGTAAGCCGTCCTTCACCTACCTTGTTGGGAACACAAAGTTTCTTTTCAGTTGCAAACTCCATTCCGTACATATATATGGGGAGGTTCTAGCTCCAACTCGGTTTTACAGTGAAAAATGCAGGAACTTCAAACCGGCACTAGGAAACAGACTGAGAAATCAGAGAAAAATTGTCTCCTGCAACCCGTTAACTTGGTGCTAGATGAACGAACGTCTCTCCAATTGCACAGTTCTGAGAGATAAGTGTGTGTGGAAGGCGTCCTTCACCCAACTTGATTGGAACACAAAGTTTCTTTTCAGTTGCTAACTCCATTCCATACATATATATGGGGAGGTAGAAGCTCTTACTCGGTTTTACTGTGAAAACTGCAGGATCTTCAAACCGGCACTAGGAAACAGACTGAGAAAGCAGAGA
Source organism: Camelus dromedarius (assembly GCF_036321535.1). Taxonomy (NCBI): domain Eukaryota; kingdom Metazoa; phylum Chordata; class Mammalia; order Artiodactyla; family Camelidae; genus Camelus; species Camelus dromedarius. Next base: position 210,454 of record NW_026989811.1, on the reverse strand, counting down.
AAAATTTTCTCCTGCAACCCTTTCCCTTGGTGCTAAATGAACGAACTCTCTCCACCTGCTCATTTCTGAGAGATAAGTGTGTGTGAAAGCCCTCCTTCACCTAGCTTGTTGGGAACCCAAAGTTTCTTTTCAGTTGCATACTCCACTCCATCCATATATATGGGGAGGTAGAAGCTCCAACTCGGTTTTACAGTGAAAACTGCAGGAACTTCAAACCGGCACTAGGAAACAGACTGAGAAAGCAGAGAAAAAGTGTCTCCTGCAACCCGTTCCCTTGGTGCCAGATGAACGAACGTCTCTGCACTTGCTCAGTTCTGAGAGATAAGTGTGTGTGAAAGCCGTCCTTCACCTAGCTTGTTGGGAACACAAAGTTTCTTTTCAGTTGCAAACCCCATTTCATACATATATATGGGGAGGTACTAGCTCCAACTCGGTTTTACAGTGAAAACTGCAGGAACTTCAAACCGGCACTAGGAAACAGACTGAGAAAGCAGAGAAAAAGTGTCTCCTGCAACCCGTTCCCTTGGTGCTAGATGAACGAACGTCTCTCCACTTGCTCAGTTCTGAGAGATAAGTGTGTGTGAAAGCCGTCCTTCAACTAGCTTGTTGGGAACACAAAGTTTCTTTTCAGTTGCAAACTCCATTTCATACATATATATGGGGAGGTACAAGCTCCAACTAATTTTGACAGTGAAAACTGCAGGAACTTCAAACCGGCACTAGGAAACAGACTGAGAAAGCAGAGAAAAAGTGTCTCCTGCAACCCGTTCCCTTGGTGCTAGATGAACGAACGTCTCTCCACTTGCTCAGTTCTGAGAGATAAGTGTGTGTGAAAGCCGTCCTTTACCTAGCTTGTTGGGAACACAAAGTTTCTTTTCAGTTGCAAACTCCACTCCATCCATATATATGGGGAGGTAGAAGATCCAACTCGGTTTTACAGTGAAAACTGCAGGAACTTCAAACCGGCACTAGGAAACAGACTGAGAAAGCAGAGGAAAACTGTCTCCTGCAACCCGTTCCCTTGGTGCTAGATGAAAGAACGTCTCTTCACTTGCTCAGTTCCGAGAGATAAGTGTGTGTGTAAGGCGTCCTTCACCTAGCTTGTTGGGAACACAAAGTTTCTTTTCAGTTGCAAACTCCCTTCCATACATATATATGGGGAGGTACTAGCTCCAACTAGGTTTGACAGTGAAAACTGCAGGAACTTCAAACCGGCACTAGGAAACAGACTGAGAAAGCAGAGAAATAGTGTCTCCTGCAACCCGTTCCCTTGGTGCTAGATGAAAGAACGTCTCTCCACTTGCTCAGTTCTGAGAGATAAGTGTGTGTGAAAGCCGTCCTTCACCTAGCTTGTTGGGAACACAAAGTTTCTTTCAGTTGCAAACTCCACTCCATCCATATATATGGGGAGGTAGATCCTCCAACTCGGTTTTACAGTGAAAACTGCAGGAACTTCAAACCGGCAATAGGAAACAGACTGAGAAAGCAGAGAACAATTTTCTCCTGCAACCCGTTCCCTTGGTGCTAGATGAACGAACGTCTCTGCACTTGCTCAGTTCCGAGAGATAAGTGTGTGTGTAAGCCGTCCTTCACCTACCTTGTTGGGAACACAAAGTTTCTTTTCAGTTGCAAACTCCATTCCGTACATATATATGGGGAGGTTCTAGCTCCAACTCGGTTTTACAGTGAAAAATGCAGGAACTTCAAACCGGCACTAGGAAACAGACTGAGAAATCAGAGAAAAATTGTCTCCTGCAACCCGTTAACTTGGTGCTAGATGAACGAACGTCTCTCCAATTGCACAGTTCTGAGAGATAAGTGTGTGTGGAAGGCGTCCTTCACCCAACTTGATTGGAACACAAAGTTTCTTTTCAGTTGCTAACTCCATTCCATACATATATATGGGGAGGTAGAAGCTCTTACTCGGTTTTACTGTGAAAACTGCAGGATCTTCAAACCGGCACTAGGAAACAGACTGAGAAAGCAGAGAAAAATTTTCTCCTGCAACCCTTTCCCTTGGTGCTAAATGAACGAACTCTCTCCACCTGCTCATTTCTGAGAGATAAGTGTGTGTGAAAGCCCTCCTTCACCTAGCTTGTTGGGAACCCAAAGTTTTTTTTCAGTTGCATACTCCACTCCATCCATATATATGGGGAGGTAGAAGCTCCAACTCGGTTTTACAGTGAAAACTGCAGGAACTTCAAACCGGCACTAGGAAACAGACTGAGAAAGCAGAGAAAAAGTGTCTCCTGCAACCCGTTCCCTTGGTGCCAGATGAACGAACGTCTCTGCACTTGCTCAGTTCTGAGAGATAAGTGTGTGTGAAAGCCGTCCTTCACCTAGCTTGTTGGGAACACAAAGTTTCTTTTCAGTTGCAAACCCCATTTCATACATATATATGGGGAGGTACTAGCTCCAACTCGGTTTTACAGTGAAAACTGCAGGAACTTCAAACCGGCACTAGGAAACAGACTGAGAAAGCAGAGAAAAAGTGTCTCCTGCAACCCGTTCCCTTGGTGCTAGATGAACGAACGTCTCTCCACTTGCTCAGTTCTGAGAGATAAGTGTGTGTGAAAGCCGTCCTTCAACTAGCTTGTTGGGAACACAAAGTTTCTTTTCAGTTGCAAACTCCATTTCATACATATATATGGGGAGGTACAAGCTCCAACTAATTTTGACAGTGAAAACTGCAGGAACTTCAAACCGGCACTAGGAAACAGACTGAGAAAGCAGAGAAAAAGTGTCTCCTGCAACCCGTTCCCTTGGTGCTAGATGAACGAACGTCTCTCCACTTGCTCAGTTCTGAGAGATAAGTGTGTGTGAAAGCCGTCCTTTACCTAGCTTGTTGGGAACACAAAGTTTCTTTTCAGTTGCAAACTCCACTCCATCCATATATATGGGGAGGTAGAAGATCCAACTCGGTTTTACAGTGAAAACTGCAGGAACTTCAAACCGGCACTAGGAAACAGACTGAGAAAGCAGAGGAAAACTGTCTCCTGCAACCCGTTCCCTTGGTGCTAGATGAAAGAACGTCTCTCCACTTGCTCAGTTCCGAGAGATAAGTGTGTGTGTAAGGCGTCCTTCACCTAGCTTGTTGGGAACACAAAGTTTCTTTTCAGTTGCAAACTCCAATCCATACATATATATGGGGAGGAACTAGCTCCAACTCTGTCTTACAGTGAAAACTGCAGTAACTTCAAACCGGCACTAGGAAACAGACTGAGAAAGCAGAGAAAAAGTGTCTCCTGCAACCCGTTCCCTTGGTGCTAGATGAACGAACGTCTCTCCACTTGCTCAGTTCTGAGAGATAAGTGTGTGTGAAAGCCGTACTTCACCTAGCTTGATGGGAACACAAAGTTTCTTTTCAGTTGCAAACTCCATTCCATACATATATATGGGGAGGTAGAAGCTCCTACTACTTTTTACTGTGAAAACTGCAGGAACTTCAAACCGGCACTAGGAAACAGACTGAGAAAACAGAGAAAGAGGTTCTCCGGCAACCCGTTCCCTTGGTGCTAGATGAACGAACGTCTCTCCACTTGCTCAGTTCTGAGAGATAAGTGTGTGTGAAGCTGTCCTTCACCTAGCATGTTGGGAACACAAAGTTTCTTTTCAGTTTCAAACTCCCTTCCATACATATATATGGGGAGGTACTAGCTCCAACTCGGTTTGACAGTGAAAACTGCAGGAACTTCAAACCGGCACTAGGAAACAGACTTAGAAAGCAGAGAAAAAGTGTCCCCTGCAACCCGTTCCCTTAGTGCTAGATGAACGAACATCTCTCCACTTGCTCAGTTCTGAGAGATAAGTGTGTGTGTAAGCCGTCCTTCACCTAGCTTGATGGGAACACAAAGTTTCTTTTCAGTTGCAAACTCCATTCCATACATATATATGGGGAGGTAGAAGCTCCTACTCGGTTTTCTGTGAAAACTGCAGGAACTTCAAACCGGCACTAGGAAACAGACTGAGAAAGCAGAGAAAATGTGTCTCCTGCAACCCGTTCCCTTGGTGCTAGATGAACGAACGTCTCTCCACTTGCTCAGTTCTGAGAGATAAGTGTGTGTGAAGCCGTCCTTCACCTAGCTTGTTGGGAACACAAAGTTTCTTTTCAGTTGCAAACTCCCTTCCATACATATATATGGGGAGGTACTAGCTCCAACTCAGTTTGACAGTGAAAACTGCAGGAACTTCAAACCGGCACTAGGAAACAGAATGAGAAAGCAGAGAAAAAGTCTCCCCTGCAACCCGTTCCCTTGGTGCTAGATGAACGAACGTCTCTCCACTTGCTCAGTTCTGAGGGATAAGTGTGTGTTAAGCCGTCCTTCACCTAGCTTGTTGGGAACACAAAGTTTCTTTTCAGTTGCAAACTCCCTTCCATACATATATATGGGGAGGTACAAGCTCCAACTCGGTTTTACAGTGAAAACTGCAGGAACTTCAAACCGGCACTAGGAAACAGACTGAGAAAGCAGGGAAAAAGTGTCTCCTGCAACCCGTTCCCTTCGTGCTAGATGAACGAACGTCTCTCCACTTGCTCAGTTCTGAGAGATAAGTGTGTGTGAAAGCCGTCCTTCACCTAGCTTGTTGGGAACACAAAGTTTCTTTTCAGTTGCAAACTCCATTCCATAAATATATATGGGGAGGTACTAGCTCCAACTCGGTTTAACACTGAAAACTGCAGGAACTTCAAACCGGCACTAGAAAACAGACTTAGAAAGCAGAGAAAAAGTGTCCCCTGCAACCCGTTCCCTTGGTGCTAGATGAACGAACGTCTCTCCACTTGCTCAGTTCTGAGAGATAAGTGTGTGTGAAAGCCGTCCTTCACCTAGCTTGTTGGGAACACAAAGTTTCTTTTCAGTTGCAAACTCCATTTCATACATATATATGGGGAGGTAGAAGCTCCAACTAGTTTGACAGTTAAAACTGCAGGAAATTCAAACCGGCACTAGGAAACAGACTGACAAAGCAGAGAAAAAGTGTCTCCTGCAACCCGTTCCCTTGGTGCTAGATGAACGAACGTCTCTCCACTTGCTCAGTTCTGAGAGATAAGTGTGTGTGAAAGCCGTCCTTTACCTAGCTTGTTGGGAACACAAAGTTTCTTTTCAGTTGCAAACTCCACTCCATCCATATATATGGGGAGGTAGAAGCTCCAACTCGGTTTTACAGTGAAAACTGCAGGAACTTCAAACCGGCACTAGGAAACAGACAGAGAAAGCAGAGAAAAACTGTCTCCTTCAACCCGTTCCCTTGGTGCTAGACGAACGAACGTCTCTTCACTTGCTAAGTTCCAATAGATAAGTGTGTGTGTAAGCCGTCCTTCACCTAGCTTGTTGGGAACACAAAGTTTTTTTTAAGTTGCAAACTCCAATCCATACATATATATGGGGAGGTACTAGCTCCAACTCGGTTTTACAGTGAAAACTGCAGGAACTTCAAACCGGCACTAGGAAACAGACTGAGAAAGCAGAGAAAATGTGTCTCCTGCAACCCGTTCCCTTGGTGCTAGATGAACGAACGTCTCTCCACTTGCTCAGTTCTGAGAGATAAGTGTGTGTGAAGCCGTCCTTCACCTAGCATGTTGGGAACACAAAGTTTCTTTCCAGTTGTAAACTCCCTTCCATACATATATATGGGGAGGTACTAGCTCCAACTCGGTTTGACAGTGAAAACTGCAGGAACTTCAAACCGGCACTAGGAAACAGACTGAGAAAGCAGAGAAAAACTGTCTCCTTCAACCCGTTCCCTTGGTGCTAGACGAACGAACGTCTCTTCACTTGCTAAGTTCCAATAGATAAGTGTGTGTGTAAGCCGTCCTTCACCTAGCTTTTTGGGAACACAAAGTTTTTTTTAAGTTGCAAACTCCAATCCATACATATATATGGGGAGGTACTAGCTCCAACTCGGTTTTACAGTGAAAACTGCAGGAACTTCAAACCGGCACTAGGAAACAGACTGAGAAAGCAGAGAAAATGTGTCTCCTGCAACCCGTTCCCTTGGTGCTAGATGAACGAACGTCTCTCCACTTGCTCAGTTCTGAGAGATAAGTGTGTGTGAAGCCGTCCTTCACCTAGCATGTTGGGAACACAAAGTTTCTTTCCAGTTGTAAACTCCCTTCCATACATATATATGGGGAGGTACTAGCTCCAACTCGGTTTGACAGTGAAAACTGCAGGAACTTCAAACCGGCACTAGGAAACAGACTGAGAAAGCAGAGAAAAAGTGTCCCCTGCAACCCGTTCCCTTGGTGCTAGATGAACGAACGTCTCTCCACTTGCTCAGTTCTGAGAGATAAGTGTGTGTGAAAGCCGTCCTTCACCTAGCTTGTTGGGAACACAAAGTTTCTTTTCAGTTGCAAACTCCATTCCATACATATATATGGGGAGGTACAAGCTCCAACTCGGTTTTACAGTGAAAACTGCAGGAACTTCAAACCGGCACTAGGAAACAGACTGAGAAAGCAGGGAAAAAGTGTCTCCTGCAACCCGTTCCCTTGGTGCTAGATGAACGAACGTCTCTCCACTTGCTAAGTTCTGAGAGATAAGTGTGGGTGAAAGCCGTCCTTCACCTAACTTGTTGGGAACACAAAGTTTCTTTTCAGTTGCAAACTCCACTCCATCCATATATATGGGGAGGTAGAAGCTCCAACTCGGTTTTACAGTGAAAACTGCAGGAACTTCAAACCGGCATTAGGAAACAGACTGAGAAAGCAGAGAAAATGTGTCTCCTGCAACCCGTTCCCTTGGTGCTAGATGAACGAACGTCTCTCCACTTGCTCAGTTCTGAGAGATTAGTGTGTGTGTAAGCCGTCCTTCACCTAGCTTGTTGGGAACACAAAGTTTCTTTTCAGTTGCAAACTCCAATCCATACATATATATGGGGAGGTACTAGCTCCAACTCGGTTTTACAGTTAAAACTGCAGGAACTTCAAACCGGCACTAGGAAACAGACTGAGAAAGCAGAGAAAAAGTGTCTCCTGCAACCCGTTCCCCTGGTGCTAGATGAACGAACGTCTCTCCACTTGCTCAGTTCTGAGAGATAAGTGTGTGTGAAGCCGTCCTTCACCTAGCTTGTTGGGAACACAAAGTTTCTTTTCAGTTGCAAACTCCCTTCCATACATATATATGGGGAGGTACTAGCTCCAACTCAGTTTGACAGTGAAAACTGCAGGAACTTCAAACCGGCACTAGGAAACAGAATGAGAAAGCAGAGAAAAAGTCTCCCCTGCAACCCGTTCCCTTGGTGCTAGATGAACGAACGTCTCTCCACTTGCTCAGTTCTGAGGGATAAGTGTGTGTTAAGCCGTCCTTCACCTAGCTTGTTGGGAACACAAAGTTTCTTTTCAGTTGCAAACTCCCTTCCATACATATATATGGGGAGGTACTAGCTCCAACTCGGTTTGACAGTGAAAACTGCAGGAACTTCAAACCGGCACTAGGAAACAGACTGAGAAAGCAGAGAAAAAGTGTCTCCTGCAACCCGTTCCCTTGGTTCTACATGAACGAAAGTCTCTCCACTTGCTCAGTTCTGAGAGATAAGTGTGTGTGAAAGCCGTCCTTCACCTAGCTTGATGGGAACACAAAGTTTCTTTTCAGTTGCAAACTCCATTCCATACATATATATGGGGAGGTAGAAGCTCCTACTAGGTTTTACTGTGAAAACTGCAGGAACTTCAAACCGGCACTAGGAAACAGACTGAGAAAGCAGAGAAAAAGTGTCTCCTGCAACCCGTTCCCTTCGTGCTAGATGAACGAACGTCTCTCCACTTGCTCAGTTCTGAGAGATAAGTGTGTGTGAAAGCCGTCCTTCACCTAGCTTGTTGGGAACACAAAGTTTCTTTTCAGTTGCAAACTCCATTCCATAAATATATATGGGGAGGTACTAGCTCCAACTCGGTTTAACACTGAAAACTGCAGGAACTTCAAACCGGCACTAGAAAACAGACTTAGAAAGCAGAGAAAAAGTGTCCCCTGCAACCCGTTCCCTTGGTGCTAGATGAACGAACGTCTCTCCACTTGCTCAGTTCTGAGAGATAAGTGTGTGTGAAAGCCGTCCTTCACCTAGCTTGTTGGGAACACAAAGTTTCTTTTCAGTTGCAAACTCCATTCCATACATATATATGGGGAGGTACTAGCTCCAACACGGTTTAACACTGAAAACTGCAGGAACTTCAAACCGGCACTAGAAAACAGACTTAGAAAGCAGAGAAAAAGTGTCCCCTGCAACCCGTTCCCTTGGTGCTAGATGAACGAACGTCTCTCCACTTGCTCAGTTCTGAGAGATAAGTGTGTGTGTAAGCCGTCCTTCACCTAGCTTGATGGGAACACAAAGTTTCTTTTCAGTTGCAAACTCCATTCCATACATATATATGGGGAGGTAGAAGCTCCTACTCTGTTTTACTGTGAAAACTGCAGGAACTTCAAACCGGCACTAGGAAAAAGACTGAGAATGCAGAGAAAAAGTGTCTCCTGCAACCCGTTCCATTGGTGCTAGATGAACGAAAGTCTCTCCACTTGCTCAGTTCTGAGAGATAAGTGTGTGTGAAAGCCGTCCTTCACCTAGCTTGTTGGGAACACAAAGTTTCTTTTCAGTTGTAAACTCCATTCCATACATATATATGGGGAGGTACAAGCTCCAACTCGGTTTTACAGTGAAAACTGCAGGAACTTCAAACCGGCACTAGGAAACACACTGAGAAAGCAGGGAAAAAGTGTCTCCTGCAACCCGTTCCCTTGGTGCTAGATGAACGAACGTCTCTCCACTTGCTCAGTTCTGAGAGATAAGTGTGTGTGAAAGCCGTCCTTCACTTAACTTGTTGGGAACACAAAGTTTCTTTTCAGTTGCAAACTCCACTCCATCCATATATATGGGGAGGTAGAAACTCCAAATCGGTTTTACAGTGAAAACTGCAGGAACTTCAAACCGGCACTAGGAAACAGACTGAGAAAGCAGAGAAAAAGTGTCTCCTGCAACCCGTTCCCTTGGTCCTTGATGAACGAACGTCTCTCCACTTTATCAGTTCTGAGAGATAAGTGTGTGTGAAGCCGTCCTTCACCTAGCTTGTTGGGAACACAAAGTTTCTTTTCAGTTGCAAACTCCCTTCCATACATATATATGGGGAGTTACTAGCTCCAACTCGGTTTGACAGTGAAAACTGCAATAACTTCAAACCGGCACTAGGAAACAGACTGAGAAAGCAGAGAAAAAGTGTCTCTTGCAACCCGTTCCCTTGGTGCTAGATGAAAGAAAGTCTCTCCACTTGCTCAGTTCTGAGAGATAAATGTGTGTGAAAGCCGTCCTTCACCTAGCTTGATGGGAACACAAAGTTTCTTTTCAGTTGCAAACTCCATTCCATACATATATATGGGGGGTAGAAGCTCCTACTCGGTTTTACTGTGAAAACTGCAGGAACTTCAAACCGGCACTAGGAAACAGACTTAGAAAGCAGATAAAGAGGGTCTCCGGCAACCCGTTCCCTTGGTGCTAGATGAACGAACGTCTCTCCACTTGCTCAGTTCTGAGAGATAAGTGTGTGTGAAAGCCGTCCTTCACCTAGCTTGTTGGGAACACAAAGTTTCTTATAGTTGCAAACTCCATTCCTTACATATATATGGGGAGGTACTAGCTCCAACCCTTTTTTACACTGAAAACTGCAGGAACTTCAAACCGGCACTACTAAACAGACTGAGGAAGCAGAGAAAATGTGTCTCCAGCAACCCGTTCCCTTGGTGCTAGATGAACGAACGTCTCTCCACTTGCTCAGTTCTGAGAGAAAAGTGTGTGTGAAAGCCGTCCTTCACCTAGCTTGTTGGGAACACAAAGTTTCTTTTCAGTTGCAAACTCCATTTCATACATATATATGGGGAGGTACTAGCTCCAACTAGTTTGACAGTGAAAACTGCAGGAAATTCAAACCGGCACTAGGAAACAGACTGACAAAGCAGAGAAAAAGTGTCTCCTGCAAACCGTTCCCTTGGTGCTAGATGAACGAACGTCTCTCCACTTGCTCAGTTCTGAGAGATAAGTGTGTGTGAAAGCCGTCCTTCAACTAGCTTGTTGGGAACACAAAGTTTCTTTTCAGTTGCAAACTCCATTCCATACATATATATGGGGAGGTACTAGCTCCAACTCGGTTTGACAGTGAAAACTGCAGGAACTTCAAACCGGCACTAGGAAACAGACTGAGAAAGCAGAGAAAAAGTGTCTCCTGCAACCCGTTCACTTGGTGCTAGATGAACGAACGTCTCTCCACTTGCTCAGTTCTGAGAGATAAGTGTGTGTGAAAGCCGTCCTTCACCTAGCTTGTTGGGAACACAAAGTTTCTTTTCATTTGCAAACTCCATTCCATACATATATATGGGGAGGTAGAAGCTCCAAATCGGTTTTACAGTGAAAACTGCAGGAACTTCAAACCGGGACTAGGAAACAGACTGAGAAAGCAGAAAAAAGTGTCTCCTGCAACCCGTTCCCTTGGTGCTAGATGAACGAACGTCTCTCCACTTGCTCAGTTCTGAGAGATAAGTGTGTGTGAAAGCCGTCCTTCACCTAGCTTGTTGGGAACACAAAGTTTCTTTTCAGTTGCAAACTCCATTCCATACATATATATGGGGAGGTACTAGCTCCAACTCGGTTTGACAGTGAAAAGTGCAGGAACTTCAAACCGGCACTAGGAAACAGACTGGAAAGCAGAGAAAAAGTGTCTACTGCAACGCGTTCACTTGGTGCTAGATGAACGAACGTCTCTCCACTTGCTCAGTTCTGAGAGATAAGTGTGTGTGAAAGCCGTCCTTCACCTTGCTTGTTGGGAACACAAAGTTTCTTTTCAGTTGCAAACTCCATTCCATACATATATATGGGGAGGTAATAGCTCCAACTCGGTTTGACAGTGAAAAGTGCAGGAACTTCAAACCGGCACTAGGAAACAGACTGAGAAAGCAGAGAAAAAGTGTCTCCTGCAACCCGTTCCCTTGGTGCTAGATGAACGAACGTCTCTCCACTTGCTCAGTTCTGAGAGATAATTGTGTGTGAAAGCCGTCCTTCACCTAGCTTGTTGGGAACACAAAGTTTCTTTTCAGTTGCAAACTCCATTCCATACATATATATGGGGAGGTACTAGCTCCAACTCGGTTTTACAGTGAAAACTGCAGGAACTTCAAACCGGCACTAGGAAACAGACTGGAAAGCAGAGAAAAAGTGTCTCCTGCAACCCGTTCCCTTGGTGCTAGATGAACGAAAGTCTCTCCACTTGCTCAGTTCTGAGAGATAAGTGTGTGTGAAAGCCGTCCTTCACCTAGCTTGTTGGGAACACAAAGTTTCTTATCAGTTGCAAACTCCATTCCATACATATATATGGGGAGGTACTAGCTCCAACCCTTTTTTACACTGAAAACTGCAGGAACTTCAAACCGGCACTACTAAACAGACTGAGAAAGCAGAGAAAATGTGTCTCCAGCAACCCGTTCCCTTGGTGCTAGATGAACGAACGTCTCTCCACATGCTCAGTTCTGAGAGAAAAGTGTGAGTGAAAGCCGTCCTTCACCTAGCTTGTTGGGAACACAAAGTTTCTTTTCAGTTGCAAACTCCATTTCATACATATATATGGGGAGGTACTAGCTCCAACTAGTTTGACAGTGAAAACTGCAGGAAATTCAAACCGGCACTAGGAAACAGACTGACAAAGCAGAGAAAAAGTGTCTCCTGCAAACCGTTCCCTTGGTGCTAGATGAACGAACGTCTCTCCACTTGCTCAGTTCTGAGAGATAATTGTGTGTGAAAGCCGTCCTTCAACTAGCTTGTTGGGAACACAAAGTTTCTTTTCAGTTGCAAACTCCATTCCATACATATATATGGGGAGGTACTAGCTCCAACTCGGTTTGACAGTGAAAACTGCAGGAACTTCAAAGCGGCACTAGGAAACAGACTGAGAAAGCAGAGAAAAAGTGTCTCCTGCAACCCGTTCACTTGGTGCTAGATGAACGAACGTCTCTCCACTTGCTCAGTTCTGAGAGATAAGTGTGTGTGAAAGCCGTCCTTCACCTAGCTTGTTGGGAACACAAAGTTTCTTTTCAGTTGCAAACTCCATTCCATACATATATATGGGGAGGTAGAAGCTCCAAATCGGTTTTACAGTGAAAACTGCAGGAACTTCAAACCGGGACTAGGAAACAGACTGAGAAAGCAGAAAAAAGTGTCTCCTGCAACCCGTTCCCTTGGTGCTAGATGAACGAACGTCTCTCCACTTGCTCAGTTCTGAGAGATAAGTGTGTGTGAAAGCCGTCCTTCACCTAGCTTGTTGGGAACACAAAGTTTCTTTTCAGTTGCAAACTCCATTCCATACATATATATGGGGAGGTACTAGCTCCAACTCGGTTTGACAGTGAAAAGTGCAGGAACTTCAAACCGGCACTAGGAAACAGACTGGAAAGCAGAGAAAAAGTGTCTACTGCAACCCGTTCCCTTGGTGCTAGATGAACGAACGTCTCTCCACTTGCTCAGTTCTGAGAGATAAGTGTGTGTGAAAGCCGTCCTTCACCTAGCTTGTTGGGAACACAAAGTTTCTTTTCAGTTGCAAACTCCATTCCATACATATATATGGGGAGGTAATAGCTCCAACTCGGTTTGACAGTGAAAAGTGCAGGAACTTCAAACCGGCACTAGGAAACAGACTGAGAAAGCAGAGAAAAAGTGTTTCCTGCAACCCGTTCCCTTGGTGCTAGATGAACGAACGTCTCTCCACTTGCTCAGTTCTGAGAGATAATTGTGTGTGAAAGCCGTCCTTCACCTAGCTTGTTGGGAACACAAAGTTTCTTTTCAGTTGCAAACTCCATTCCATACATATATATGGGGAGGTACTAGCTCCAACTCGGTTTTACAGTGAAAACTGCAGGAACTTCAAACCGGCACTAGGAAACAGACTGGAAAGCAGAGAAAAAGTGTCTCCTGCAACCCGTTCCCTTGGTGCTAGATGAACGAAAGTCTCTCCACTTGCTCAGTTCTGAGAGATAAGTGTGTGTTAAAGCCGTCCTTCACCTAGCTTGTTGGGAACACAAAGTTTCTTTTCAGTTGCAAACTCCATTCCATACATATATATGGGGAGGTAATAGCTCCAACTCGTTTTGACAGTGAAAACTGCAGGAACTTCAAACCGGCACTAGGAAACAGACTGAGATAGCAGAGAAAATGTGTCTCCTGCAACCCGTTCCCTTGGTGCTAGATGAACGAACGTCTCTCCACTTGCTCAGTTCTGAGAGTTAATTGTGTGTGAAAGCCGTCCTTCACCTAGCTTGTTGGGAACACAAAGTTTCTTTTCAGTTGCAAACTCCATTCCATACATATATATGGGGAGGTACTAGCTCCAACTCGGTTTGACAGTGAAAACTGCAGGAACTTCAAACCGGCACTAGGAAACAGACTGAGAAAGCAGAGAAAAAGTGTCTCCTGCAACCCGTTCACTTGGTGCTAGATGAACGAACGTCTCTCCACTTGCTCAGTTCTGAGAGATAAGTGTGTGTGAAAGCCGTCCTTCACCTAGCTTGTTGGGAACACAAAGTTTCTTTTCATTTGCAAACTCCATTCCATAAATATATATGGGGAGGTAGAAGCTCCAAATCGGTTTTACAGTGAAAACTGCAGGAACTTCAAACCGGGACTAGGAAACAGACTGAGAAAGCAGAGAAAAGTGTCTCCTGCAACCCGTTCCCTTGGTGCTAGATGAACGAACGTCTCTCCACTTGCTCAGTTCTGAGAGATAAGTGTGTGTGAAAGCCGTCCTTCACCTAGCTTGTTGGGAACACAAAGTTTCTTTTCAGTTGCAAACTCCATTCCATACATATATATGGGGAGGTACTAGCTCCAACTCGGTTTGACGGTGAAAACTGCAGGAACTTCAAACCGGCACTAGGAAACAGACTGAGAAAGCAGAGAAAAAGTGTCTCCTGCAACCCGTTCCCTTGGTGCTAGTTGAACGAACGTCTCTCTACTTGCTCAGTTCTGAGAGATAAGTGTGTGTGAAAGCCGTCCTTCACGTAGCTTGTTGGGAACACAAAGTTTCTTTTCAGTTTCAAACTCCATTCCATACATATATATGGGGAGGTACTAGCTCCAACTCGGTTTGACAGTGAAAACTGCAGGAACTTCAAAACGGCACTAGGAAACAGACTGGAAAGCAGAGAAAAAGTGTCTCCTGCAACCCGTTCCCTTGGTGCTAGATGAACGAACGTCTCTCCACTTGCTCAGTTCTGAGAGATAAGTGTGTGTGAAAGCCGTCCTTCACCTAGCTTGTTGGGAACACAAAGTTTCTTTTCATTTGCAAACTCCATTCCATACATATATATGGGGAGGTAGAAGCTCCAAATCGGTTTTACAGTGAAAACTGCAGGAACTTCAAACCGGGACTAGGAAACAGACTGAGAAAGCAGAGAAAATGTGTCTCCTGCACCCCGTTCCCTTGGTGCTAGATGAACGAACGTCTCTCCACTTGCTCAGTTCTGAGAGATAAGTGTGTGTGAAAGCCGTCCTTTACCTAGCTTGTTGGGTACACAAAGTTTCTTTTCAGTTGCAAACTCCACTCCATCCATATATATGGGGAGGTAGAAGATCCAACTCGGTTTTACAGTGAAAACTGCAGGAACTTCAAACCGGCACTAGGAAACAGACTTAGAAAGCAGAGGAAAACTGTCTCCTGCAACCCATTCCCTTGGTGCTAGATGAACGAACGTCTCTTCACTTGCTCAGTTCCGAGAGATAAGTGTGTGTGTAAGGCGTCCTTCACCTAGCTTGTTGGGAACACAAAGTTTCTTTTCAGTTGCCAACTCCAATCCATACATATATATGGGTAGGTACTAGCTCCAACTCTGTCTTACAGTGAAAACTGCAGTAACTTCAAACCGGCACTAGGAAACAGACTGAGAAAGCAGAGAAAAAGTGTCTCCTGCAACCCGTTCCCTTGGTGCTAGATGAACGAACGTCTCTCCACTTGCTCAGTTCTGAGAGATAAGTGTGTGTGAAAGCCGTACTTCACATAGCTTGATGGGAACACAAAGTTTCTTTTCAGTTGCAAACTCCATTCCATACATATATATGGGGAGGTAGAAGCTCCTACTAGGTTTTACTGTGAAAACTGCAGGAACTTCAAACCGGCACTAGGAAACAGACTGAGAAAACAGAGAAAGAGGTTCTCCGGCAACCCGTTCCCTTGGTGCTAGATGAACGAACGTCTCTCCACTTGCTCAGTTCTGAGAGATAAGTGTGTGTGAAGCTGTCCTTCACCTAGCATGTTGGGAACACAAAGTTTCTTTTCAGTTTCAAACTCCCTTCCATACATATATATGGGGAGGTACTAGCTCCAACTCGGTTTGACAGTGAAAACTGCAGGAACTTCAAACCGGCACAAGGAAACAGACTTAGAAAGCAGAGAAAAAGTGTCCCCTGCAACCCGTTCCCTTAGTGCTAGATGAACGAACGTCTCTCCACTTGCTCAGTTCTGAGAGATAAGTGTGTGTGTAAGCCGTCCTTCACCTAGCTTGATGGGAACACAAAGTTTCTTTTCAGTTGCAAACTCCATTCCATACATATATATGGGGAGGTAGAAGCTCCTACTCGGTTTTACTGTGAAAACTGCAGGAACTTCAAACCGGCACTAGGAAAAAGACTGAGAAAGCAGAGAAAAGTGTCTCCTGCAACCCGTTCCCTAGGTGCTAGATGAACGAACGTCTCTCCACTTGCTCAGTTCTGAGAGATAAGTGTGTGTGAAAGCCGTCCTTCACCTAGCTTGTTGGGAACACAAAGTTTCTTTTCAGTTGCAAACTCCATTCCATACATATATATGGGGAGGTACAAGCTCCAACTCGGTTTTACAGTGAAAATTGCAGGAACTTCAAACCGGCACTAGGAAACACACTGAGAAAGCAGGGAAAAAGTGTCTCCTGCAACCCGTTCCCTTGGTGCTAGATGAACGAACGTCTCTCCACTTGCTCAGTTCTGAGAGATAATTGTGTGTGAAAGCCGTCCTTCACCTAGCTTGTTGGGAACACAAAGTTTCTTTTCAGTTGCAAACTCCACTCCATCCATATATATGGGGAGGTAGAAGCTCCAAATCGGTTTTACAGTGAAAACTGCAGGAACTTCAAAACGGCACTAGGAAACAGACTGAGAAAGCAGAGAAAGAGGTTCTCCGGCAACCCATTCCCTTGGTGCTAGATGAACGAACGTCTCTCCACTTGCTCAGTTCTGAGAGATAAGTGTGTGTGAAAGCCGTCCTTCACCTAGCTTGTTGGGAACACAAAGTTTCTTTTCAGTTGCAAACTCCATTTCATACATATATATGGGGAGGTACTAGCTCCAACTAGGTTTGACAGTGAAAACTTCAGGAACTTCAAACCGGCACTAGGAAACAGACTGACAAAGCAGAGAAAAACTGTCTCCTGCAACCCGTTCCCTTGGTGCTAGACGAACGAACGTCTCTTCACTTGCTCAGTTCCGAGAGATAAGTGTGTGTGTAAGCCGTCCTTCACCTAGCTTGTTGGGAACACAAAGTTTCTTTTAAGTTGCAAACTCCAATCCATACATATATATGGGGAGGTACTAGCTCCAACTCGGGTTTACAGTGAAAACTGCAGGAACTTCAAACCGGCACTAGGAAACAGACTGAGAAAGCTGAGAAAATGTGTCTCCTGCAACCCGTTCCCTTGGTGCTAGATGAACGAACGTCTCTCCACTTGCTCAGTTCTGAGAGATAAGTGTGTGTGAAGCCGTCCTTCACCTAGCATGTTGGGAACACAAAGTTTCTTTTCAGTTTCAAACTCCCTTCCATACATATATATGGGGAGGTTCTAGCTCCAACTCGGTTTGACAGTGAAAACTGCAGGAACTTCAAACCGGCAATAGGAAACAGACTTAGAAAGCAGAGAAAAAGTGTCCCCTGCAACCCGTTCCCTTGGTGCTAGATGAACGAACGTCTCTCCACTTGCTCAGTTCTGAGAGATAAGTGTGTGTGTAAGCCGTCCTTCACCTAGCTTGATGGGAACACAAAGTTTCTTTTTAGTTGCAAACTCCATTCCATACATATATATGGGGGGTAGAAGCTCCTACTCGGTTTTACTGTGAAAACTGCAGGAACTTCAAACCGGCACTAGGAAAAAGACTGAGAAAGCAGAGAAAAAGTGTCTCCTGCAACCCATTCCATTGGTGCTAGATGAACGAAAGTCTCTCCACTTGCTCAGTTCTGAGAGATAAGTGTGTGTGAAAGCCGTCTTTCACCTAGCTTGTTGGGAACACAAAGTTTCTTTTCAGTTGCAAACTCCACTCCATCCATATATATTGGGAGGTACAAGCTTCAACTCGGTTTTACAGTGAAAACTGCAGGAACTTCAAACCGGCACTAGGAAACACACTGAGAAAGCAGGGAAAAAGTGTCTCCTGCAACCAGTTCCCTTGGTGCTAGATGAACGAACGTCTCTCCACTTGCTAAGTTCTGATAGATAAGTGTGTGTGAAAGCCGTCCTTCATTTAACTTGTTGGGAACACAAAGTTTCTCTTCAGTTGCAAACTCCACTCCATCCATATATATGGGGAGGTAGAAGCTCCAACTCGGATTTACAGTGAAAACTGCAGGAACTTCAAACCGGCACTAGGAAACAGACTGAGAAAGCAGAGAAAAAGTGTCTCCTGCAACCCGTTCCCTTGGTGCTAGATGAACGAACGTCTCTCCACTTGCTCAGTTCTGAGAGATAAGTGTGTGTGAAGCCGTCCTTCACCTAGCTTCTTGGGAACACAAAGTTTCTTTTCAGTTGCAAACTCCCTTCCATACATATATATGAGGAGGTACTAGCTCCAACTCGTTTTGACAGTGAAAACTGCAGGAACTTCAAACCGGCACTAGGAAACAGACTGAGAAAGCAGAGAAAAAGTGTCTCTTGCAACCCGTTCCCTTGGTGCTAGATGAAAGAAAGTCTCTCCACTTGCTCAGTTCTGAGAGTTAAATGTGTGTGAAAGCCGTCCTTCACCTAACTTGATGGGAACACAAAGTTTCTTTTCAGTTGCAAACTCCATTCCATACATATATATGGGGAGGTAGAAGCTCCTACTCGGTTTTACTGTGAAAACTGCAGGAACTTCAAACCGGCACTAGGAAACAGACTTAGAAAGCAGATAAACAGGGTCTCCGGCAACCCGTTCCCTTGGTGCTAGATGAACGAACGTCTCTCCACTTGCTCAGTTCTGAGAGATAAGTGTGTGTGAAAGCCGTCCTTCACCTAGCTAGTTGGGAACACAAAGTTTCTTATCAGTTGCAAACTCCATTCCATACATATATATGGGGAGGTATTAGCTCCAACCCTTTTTTACACTGAAAACTGCAGGAACTTCAAACCGGCACTACTAAACAGACTGAGAAAGCAGAGAAAATGTGTCTCCTGCAACCAGATCCCTTGGTGCTAGATGAACGAACGTCTCTACACTTGCTCAGTTCTGAGAGAAAAGTGTGTGTGAAAGCCGTCCTTCACCTAGCTTGTTGGGAACACAAAGTTTCTTTTCAGTTGCAAACTCCATTTCATACATATATATGGGGAGGTACTAGCTCCAACTAGTTTGACAGTGAAAACTGCAGGAAATTCAAACCGGCACTAGGAAACAGACTGACAAAGCAGAGAAAAAGTGTCTCCTTCAAACCGTTCCCTTGGTGCTAGATGAACGAACGTCTCTCCACTTGCTCAGTTCTGAGAGATAAGTGTGTGTGAAAGCCGTCCTTTACCTAGCTTGTTGGGAACACAAAGTTTCTTTTCAGTTGCAAACTCCACTCCATCCATATATATGGGGAGGTAGAAGCTCCAACTCGGTTTTACAGTGAAAACTGCAGGAACTTCAAACCGGCACTAGGAAACAGACTGAGAAAGCAGAGAAAAACTGTCTCCTGCAACCCGTTCCCTTGGTGCTAGATGAACGAACGTCTCTCCACTTGCTCAGTTCTGAGAGATAAGTGTGTGTGAAGCCGTCCTTCACCTAGCATGTTGGGAACACAAAGTTTCTTTCCAGTTGCAAACTCCCTTCCATACATATATATGGGGAGGTACTAGCTCCAACTCGGTTTGACAGTGAAAACTGCAGGAACTTCAAAACGGCACTAGGAAACAGACTGAGAAAGCAGAGAAAAAGTGTCCCCTGCAACCCGTTCCCTTGGTGCTAGATGAACGAACGTCTCTCCACTTGCTCAGTTCTGAGAGATAAGTGTGTGTGAAAGCCGTCCTTCACATAGCTTGTTGGGAACACAAAGTTTCTTTTCAGTTGCAAACTCCATTCCATACATATATATGGGGAGGTACAAGCTCCAACTCGGTTTTACAGTGAAAACTGCAGGAACTTCAAACCGGCACTAGGAAACAGACTGAGAAAGCAGGGAAAAAGTGTCTCCTGCAACCCGTTCCCTTGGTGCTAGATGAACGAACGTCTCTCCACTTGCTAAGTTCTGAGAGATAAGTGTGTGTGAAAGCCGTCCTTCACCTAACTTGTTGGGAACACAAAGTTTCTTTTCAGTTGCAAACTCCACTCCATCCATATATATGGGGAGGTAGAAGCTCCAACTCGGTTTTACAGTGAAAACTGCAGGAACTTCAAACCGGCACTAGGAAACAGACTGAGAAAGCAGAGAAAAAGTGTCTCCTGCAACCCGTTCCCTTGGTGCTAGATGAACCAACGTCTCTCCACTTGCTCTGTTCTGAGAGTTAAGTGTGTGTGAAACCGTCCTTCACCTAGCTTGTTGGGAACACAAAGTTTCTTTTCAGTTGCAAACTCCCTTCCATACATATATATGGGGAGGTACTAGCTCCAACTCGGTTTGACAGTGAACACTGCAGGAACTTCAAACCGGCACTAGGAAACAGACTGAGAAAGCAGAGAAAAAGTGTCTCCTGCAACCCGTTCCATTCTTGCTAGATGAACGAACGTCTCTCCACTTGCTCAGTTCTGAGAGATAAGTGTGTGTGAAAGCCGTCCTTCAACTAGCTTGATGGGAATACAAAGTTTCTTTTCAGTTGCAAACTCCATTCCATACATATATATGGGGAGGTACTAGCTCCAACTCGTTTTAACAATGAAAACTGCAGGAACTTCAAACCGGCACTAGGAAACAGACTGAGAAAGCAGAGAAAATGTGTCTCCTGCAACCCGTTCCCTTGGTGCTAGATGAACGAAAGTCTCTCCACTTGCTCAGTTCTGAGAGATAAGTGTGTGTGAAAGCCGTCCTTCACCTAGCTTGTTGGGAACACAAAGTTTCTTTTCAGTTGCAAACTCCACTCCATCCATATATATGGGGAGGTAGAAGCTCCAACTCGGTTTTACAGTGAATACTGCAGGAACATCAAACCGGCACTAGGAAACAGACTGAGAAAGCAGAGAAAATGTGTCTCCTGCAACCCGTTCCCTTTGTGCTAGATGAACGAAAGTCTCTCCACTTGCTCAGTTCTGAGAGATTAGTGTGTGTGTAAGCCGTCCTTCACCTAGCTTGTTGGGAACACAAAGTTTCTTTTCAGTTGCAAACTCCAATCCATACATATATATGGGGAGGTACTAGCTCCAACTCGGTTTTACAGTGAAAACTGCAGGAACTTCAAACCGGCACTAGGAAACAGACTGAGAAAGCAGAGAAAAAGTGTCTCCTGCAACCCGTTCCCTTGGTGCTAGATGAACGAACGTCTCTCCACTTGCTCAGTTCTGAGAGATAAGTGTGTGTGAAGCCGTCCTTCACCTAGCTTGTTGGGAACACAAAGTTTCTTTTCAGTTGCAAACTCCCTTCCATACATATATATCGGGAGGTACTAGCTCAAACTCGGTTTGACAGTGAAAACTGCAGGAACTTCAAACCGGCACTAGGAAACAGACTGAGAAAGCAGAGAAAAAGTCTCCCCTGCAACCCGTTCCCTTGGTGCTAGATGAACGAACGTCTCTCCACTTGCTCAGTTCTGAGAGATAAGTGTGTGTGAAAGCCGTCCTTAACCTAGCTTGATGGGAACACAAAGTTTCTTTTCAGTTGCAAACTCCACTCCATCCATATATATGGGGAGGTAGAAGCTCCAACTCGGTTTTACAGTGAAAACTGCAGGAACTTCAAACCGGCACTAGGAAACAGACTGAGAAAGCAGAGAAAAAGTGTCTCCTGCAACCCGTTCCCTTGGTGCTAGATGAACGAGCGTCTCTCCACTTGCTCAGTTCTGAGAGATAAGTGTGTGTGAAGCCGTCCTTCACCTAGCTTGTTGGGAACACAAAGTTTCTTTTCAGTTGCAAACTCCCTTCCATACATATATATGGGGAGGTACTAGCTCCAACTCGGTTTGACAGTGAAAACTGCAGGAACTTCAAACCGGCACTAGGAATCAGACTGAGAAAGCAGAGAAAAAGTGTCTCCTGCATCCCGTTCCCTTGGTGCTAGATGAACGAACGTCTCTCCACTTGCTCAGTTCTGAGAGATATGTGTGTGTGAAAGCCGTCCTTCACCTAGCTTGATGGGAACACAAAGTTTCTTTTCAGTTGCAAACTCCATTCCATACATATATATGGGGAGGTACTAGCTCCAACTCGTTTTAACAATGAAAACTGCAGGAACTTCAAACCGGCACTAGGAAACATACTGAGAAAGCAGAGAAAATGTGTCTCCTGCAACCCGTTCCCTTGGTGCTAGATGAACGAACGTCTCTCCACTTGCTCAGTTCTGAGAGATAAGTGTGTGTGAAAGCCGTCCTTCACCTAGCTTGTTGGGAACACAAAGTTTCTTTTCAGTTGCAAACTCCACTCCATCCATATATATGGGGAGGTAGAAGCTCCAACTCGGTTTTACAGTGAATACTGCAGGAACTTCAAACCGGCACTAGGAAACAGACTGAGAAAGCAGAGAAAATGTGTCTCCTGCAACCCGTTCCCTTGGTGCTAGATGAACGAAAGTCTCTTCACTTGCTCAGTTCTGAGAGATTAGTGTGTGTGTAAGCCGTCCTTCACCTAGCTTGTTGGGAACACAAAGTTTCTTTTCAGTTGCAAACTCCAATCCATACATATATATGGGGAGGTACTAGCTCCAACTCGGTTTTACAGTGAAAACTGCAGGAACTTCAAACCGGCACTAGGAAACACACTGAGAAAGCAGGGAAAAAGTGTCTCCTGCAACCCGTTCCCTTGGTGCTAGATGAACGAACGTCTCTCCACTTGCTCAGTTCTGAGAGATAAGTGTGTGTGAAGCCGTCCTTCACCTAGCTTGTTGGGAACACAAAGTTTCTTTTCAGTTGCAAACTCCCTTCCATACATAAATATCGGGAGGTACTAGCTCAAACTCGGTTTGACAGTGAAAACTGCAGGAACTTCAAACCGGCACTAGGAAACAGACAGAGAAAGCAGAGAAAAAGTCTCCCCTGCAACCCGTTCCCTTGGTGCTAGATGAACGAACGTCTCTCCACTTGCTCAGTTCTGAGAGATAAGTGTGTGTGAAAGCCGTCCTTCACCTAGCTTGATGGGAACACAAAGTTTCTTTTCAGTTGAAAACTCCACTCCATCCATATATATGGGGATGTAGAAGCTCCAACTCGGTTTTACAGTGAAAACTGCAGGAACTTCAAACCGGCACTAGGAAACAGACTGAGAAAGCAGAGAAAAAGTGTCTCCTGCAACCCGTTCCCTTGGTGCTAGATGAACGAACGTCTCTCCACTTGCTCAGTTCTGAGAGATAAGTGTGTGTGAAGCCGTCCTTCACCTAGCTTGTTGGGAACACAAAGTTTCTTTTCAGTTGCAAACTCCCTTCCATACATATATATGGGGAGGTAATAGCTCCAACTCGTTTTGACAGTGAAAACTGCAGGAACTTCAAACCGGCACTAGGAAACAGACTGAGAAAGCAGAGAAAAAGTGTCTCCTGCATCCCGTTCCCTTGGTGCTAGATGAACGAACGTCTCTACACTTGCTCAGTTCTGAGAGATAAGTGTGTGTGAAAGCCGTCCTTCACCTAGCTTGATGGGAACACAAAGTTTCTTTTCAGTTGCAAACTCCATTCCATACATATATATGGGGAGGTAGAAGCTCCTACTCGGTTTTACTGTGAAAACTGCAGGAACTTCAAACCGGCACTAGGAAACAGACTGAGAAAGCAGAGAAAATGTGTCTCCTCCAACCCGTTCCCTTCTTGCTAGATGAACGAACGTCTCTCCACTTGCTCAGTTCTGAGAGATAAGTGTGTGTGAAAGCCGTCTTTCACCTAGCTTGTTGGGAACACAAAGTTTCTTTTCAGTTGCAAACTCCATTCCATAAATATATATATGGGTAGGTACTAGCTCCAACTAGGTTTAACACTGAAAACTGCAGGAACTTCAAACCGGCACTAGGAAACAGACTGAGAAAGCAAGGAAAATGTGTCTCCTGCAACCCGTTCCCTTGGTGCTAGATGAACGAACGTCTCTCCACTTGCTCAGTTCTGGGAGATAAGTGTGTGTGAAAGCCGTCCTTCACCTAGCTTGTTGGGAACTCAAAGTTTCTTTTCAGTTGCAAACTCCACTCCATCCATATATATGGGGAGGTAGAAGCTCCAACTCGATTTTACAGTGAAAACTGCAGGAACTTCAAACCGGCACTAGGAAACAGACTGAGAAAGCAGAGAACAATTGTCTCCTACAACCCGTTCCCTTGGTGCTAGATGAACGAACGTCTCTGCACTTGCTCAGTTCCGAGAGATAAGTGTGTGTGTAAGCCGTACTTCACCTAGCTTGTTGGGAACACAAAGTTTCTTTTCAGTTGCAAACTCCATTCCATAAATATATATGGGGAGCTACTAGCTCCAACTCGATTTTACAGTGAAAACTGAAGGAACTTCAAACCGGCCCTAGGAAACAGACTGAGAAATGAGAGAAAAAGTGTCTCCTGCAACCCGTTAACTTGGTGCTAGATGAACGAACGTCTCTCCACTTGCTCAGTTCTGAGAGATAAGTGTGTGTGAAGCCGTCCTTCACCTAGCTTGTTGGGAAC
The DNA here is from genome assembly GCF_036321535.1 of Camelus dromedarius. Classification (NCBI taxonomy): domain Eukaryota; kingdom Metazoa; phylum Chordata; class Mammalia; order Artiodactyla; family Camelidae; genus Camelus; species Camelus dromedarius. The sequence goes on along the minus strand of NW_026989811.1, from coordinate 186,469 downwards.
ACAAAGTTTCTTTTCAGTTGCAAACTCCATTCCATATATATATATGGGGATGTACAAGCTCCAACTCGGTTTTACAGTGAAAACTGCAGGAACTTCAAACCGGCACTAGGAAACAGACTGAGAAAGCAGAGAAAAAGTGTCTCCTGCAACCCGTTCCCTTGGTGCTAGATGAACGAACGTCTCTCCACTTGCTCAGTTCTGAGAGATAAGTGTGTGTGAAAGCCGTCCTTCACCTAACTTGTTGGGAACACAAAGTTTCTTTTCAGTTGCAAACTCCACTCCATCCATATATATGGGAGGTACTAGCTCCAACTCGGTTTAACACTGAAAACTGCAGGAACTTCAAACCGGCTATAGGAAACAGACTGAGAAAGCAGAGAACAATTATCTCCTGCAACCCGTTCCCTTGGTGCTAGATGAACGAACGTCTCTCCAATTGCTCAGTTCTGAGAGATAAGTGTGTGTGGAAGGCGTCCTTCACCTAGCTTGATAGGAACACAAAGTTTCTTTTCAGTTGCAAACTCCATTCCATACATATATATGGGGAGGTAGAAGCTCTTACTCGGTTTTACTGTGAAAACTGCAGGAACTTCAAACCGGCACTAGGAAACAGACTGAGAAAGCAGAGAAAAAGTGTCTCCTGCAACCCTTTCCCTTGGTGCTAGATGAACGAACGTCTCTGCACTTGCTCAGTTCTGAGAGATAAGTGTGTGTGAAAGCCGTCCTTCACCTAGCTTGTTGGGAACACAAAGTTTCTTTTCAGTTGCAAACCCCATTTCATACATATATATGGGGAGGTAGAAGCTCTTACTCGGTTTTACTGTGAAAACTGCAGGAACTTCAAACCGGCACTAGGAAACAGACTGAGAAAGCAGAGAAAAAGTGTCTCCTGCAACCAGTTCCCTTGGTGCTAGATGAACGAACGTCTCTCCACTTGCTCAGTTCTGAGGGATAAGTGTGTGTGAAAGCCGTCCTTCACCTAGCTTGTTGGGAACACAAAGTTTCTTTTCAGTTGCAAACTCCATTTCATACATATATATGGGGAGGTACTAGCTCCAACTAGTTTTGACAGTGAAAACTGCAGGAACTTCAAACCGGCACTAGGAAACAGACTGAGAAAGCAGAGAAAAAGTGTCTCTTGCAACCCGTTCCCTTGGTGCTAGATGAATGAACGTCTCTCCACTTGCTCAGTTCTGAGAGATAAGTGTGTGTGAAAGCCGTTCTTTACCTAGCTTGTTGGGAACACAAAGTTTCTTTTCAGTTGCAAACTCCACTCCATCCATATATATGGGGAGGTAGAAGCTCCAACTCGTTTTTACAATGAAACTGCAGGAATTTCAAACAGGCACTAGGAAACAGACTGAGAAAGCAGAGGAATACTGTCTCCTGCAACCCGTTCCCTTGGTGCTAGATGAACGAACGTCTCTTCACTTGCTCAGTTCCGAGAGATAAGTGTGTGTGTAAGCCGTCCTTCACCTAGCTTGTTGGGAACACAAAGTTTCTTTTCAGTTGCAAACCCCATTTCATACATATATATGGGGAGGTAGAAGCTCTTACTCGGTTTTACTGTGAAAACTGCAGGAACTTCAAACCGGCACTAGGAAACAGACTGAGAAAGCAGAGAAAAAGTGTCTCCTGCAACCCGTTCCCTTGGTGCTAGATGAACGAACGTCTCTCCACTTGCTCAGTTCTGAGAGATAAGTGTGTGTGAAAGCCGTCCTTTACCTAGCTTGTTGGGAAAACAAAGTTTCTTTTCAGTTGCAAACTCCACTCCATCCATATATATGGGGAGGTAGAAGCTCCAACTCGGTTTTACAATGAAACTGCAGGAACTTCAAACCGGCACTAGGAAACAGACTGAGAAAGCAGAGGAATACTGTCTCCTGCAACCCGTTCCCTTGGTGCTAGATGAACGAACGTCTCTTCACTTGCTCAGTTCCGAGAGATAAGTGTGTGTGTAAGCCGTCCTTCACCTAGCTTGTTGGGAACACAAAGTTTCTTTTCAGTTGCAAACTCCATTCCATACATATATATGGGGAGGTACTAGCTCCAACTCGGTTTTACAGTGAAAACTGCAGGAACTTCAAACCGGCACTAGGAAACAGACTGAGAAAGCAGAGAAAATGTGTCTCCTCAACCCGTTCCCTTGGTGCTAGATGAACGAACGTCTCTCCACTTGCTCAGTTCTGAGAGATAAGAGTGTGTGAAGCCGTCCTTCACCTAGCTTGTTGGGAACACAAAGTTTCTTTTCAGTTGCAAACTCCCTTCCATACTTATATATGGGGAGGTACTAGCTCCAACTCGGTTTGACAGTGAAAACTGCAGGAACTTCAAACCGGCACTAGGAAACAGACTGAGAAAGCAGAGAAAATGTGTCTCCTGCAACCCGTTCCCTTCGTGCTAGATGAACGAACGTCTCTCCACTTGCTCAGTTCTGAGAGATAAGTGTGTGTGAAAGCCTTCCTTCACCTAGCTTGTTGGGAACACAAAGTTTCTTTTCAGTTGCAAACTCCACTCCATCCATATATATGGGGTGGTAGAAGCTCCAACTCGGTTTTACAGTGAAAACTGCAGGAACTTCAAACCGGCACTAGGAAACAGACTGAGAAAGCAGAGAAAAATTGTCTCCTGCAACCCGTTCCCTTGGTGCTAGATGAAAGAACGTCTCTGCACTTGCTCAGTTCCGAGAGATAAGTGTGTGTGTAAGCCGTCCTTCAACTAGCTTGTTGGGAACACAAAGTTTCTTTTCAGTTGCAAACTCCATTCCATACATATATATGGGGAGGTACTAGCTCCAACTCGGTTTTACAGTGAAAACTGCAGGAACTTCAAACCGGCACTAGGAAACAGACTGAGAAATCACAGAAAAAGTGTCTCCTGCAACCCGTTAACTTGGTGCTAGATGAACGAACGTCTCTCCAATTGCTCAGTCTGGGAGATAAGTGTGTGTGGAAGGCGTACTTCACCTAGCTTGATAGGAACACAAAGTTTCTTTTCAGTTGCAAACTCCATTCCATACATATATATGGGGAGGTAGAAGCTCTTACTCGGTTTTACTGTGAAAACTGCAGGAACTTCAAACCGGCACTAGGAAACAGACTGAGAAAGCAGAGAAAAAGTGTCTCCTGCAACCCTTTCCCTTGGTGCTAGATGAACGAACGTCTCTGCACTTGCTCAGTTCTGAGAGATAAGTGTGTGTGAAAGCCGTCCTTCACCTAGCTTGTTGGGAACACAAAGTTTCTTTTCAGTTGCAAACCCCATTTCATACATATATATGGGGAGGTAGAAGCTCTTACTCGGTTTTACTGTGAAAACTGCAGGAACTTCAAACCGGCACTAGGAAACAGACTGAGAAAGCAGAGAAAAAGTGTCTCCTGCAACCAGTTCCCTTGGTGCTAGATGAACGAACGTCTCTCCACTTGCTCAGTTCTGAGGGATAAGTGTGTGTGAAAGCCGTCCTTCACCTAGCTTGTTGGGAACACAAAGTTTCTTTTCAGTTGCAAACTCCATTTCATACATATATATGGGGAGGTACTAGCTCCAACTAGTTTTGACAGTGAAAACTGCAGGAACTTCAAACCGGCACTAGGAAACAGACTGAGAAAGCAGAGAAAAAGTGTCTCCTGCAACCCGTTCCCTTGGTGCTAGATGAATGAACGTCTCTCCACTTGCTCAGTTCTGAGAGATAAGTGTGTGTGAAAGCCGTTCTTTACCTAGCTTGTTGGGAACACAAAGTTTCTTTTCAGTTGCAAACTCCACTCCATCCATATATATGGGGAGGTAGAAGCTCCAACTCGGTTTTACAATGAAACTGCAGGAACTTCAAACCGGCACTAGGAAACAGACTGAGAAAGCAGAGGAATACTGTCTCCTGCAACCCGTTCCCTTGGTGCTAGATGAACGAACGTCTCTTCACTTGCTCAGTTCCGAGAGATAAGTGTGTGTGTAAGCCGTCCTTCACCTAGCTTGTTGGGAACACAAAGTTTCTTTTCAGTTGCAAACTCCATTCCATACATATATATGGGGAGGTACTAGCTCCAACTCGGTTTTACAGTGAAAACTGCAGGAACTTCAAACCGGCACTAGGAAACAGACTGAGAAAGCAGAGAAAATGTGTCTCCTCAACCCGTTCCCTTGGTGCTAGATGAACGAACGTCTCTCCACTTGCTCAGTTCTGAGAGATAAGAGTGTGTGAAGCCGTCCTTCACCTAGCTTGTTGGGAACACAAAGTTTCTTTTCAGTTGCAAACTCCCTTCCATACTTATATATGGGGAGGTACTAGCTCCAACTCGGTTTGACAGTGAAAACTGCAGGAACTTCAAACCGGCACTAGGAAACAGACTGAGAAAGCAGAGAAAATGTGTCTCCTGCAACCCGTTCCCTTCGTGCTAGATGAACGAACGTCTCTCCACTTGCTCAGTTCTGAGAGATAAGTGTGTGTGAAAGCCTTCCTTCACCTAGCTTGTTGGGAACACAAAGTTTCTTTTCAGTTGCAAACTCCACTCCATCCATATATATGGGGTGGTAGAAGCTCCAACTCGGTTTTACAGTGAAAACTGCAGGAACTTCAAACCGGCACTAGGAAACAGACTGAGAAAGCAGAGAAAAATTGTCTCCTGCAACCCGTTCCCTTGGTGCTAGATGAAAGAACGTCTCTGCACTTGCTCAGTTCCGAGAGATAAGTGTGTGTGTAAGCCGTCCTTCAACTAGCTTGTTGGGAACACAAAGTTTCTTTTCAGTTGCAAACTCCATTCCATACATATATATGGGGAGGTACTAGCTCCAACTCGGTTTTACAGTGAAAACTGCAGGAACTTCAAACCGGCACTAGGAAACAGACTGAGAAATCACAGAAAAAGTGTCTCCTGCAACCCGTTAACTTGGTGCTAGATGAACGAACGTCTCTCCAATTGCTCAGTCTGGGAGATAAGTGTGTGTGAAAGCCGTACTTCACCTCGCTTGTTGGGAACACAAAGTTTCTTTTCACTTGCAAAATCCATTTCATACATATATATGGTGAGGTACTAGCTCCAACTCGGTTTTACAGTGAAAACTGCAGGAACTTCAAACCGGCACTAGGAAACAGACTGAGAAAGCAGAGAAAAAGTGTCTCCTGAAAACCGTTCCATTGGTGCTAGATGAATGAACGTCTCTCCACTTGCTCAGTTCTGAGAGATAAGTGTGTGTGAAAGCCGTCCTTCACCTAGCTTGTTGGGAACACAAAGTATCTTTTCAGTTGCAAACTCCACTCCATCCATATATATGGGGAGGTAGAAGCTCCAACTCAATTTTACAGTGAAAACTGCAGGAACTTCTAACCGACACTAGTTAACAGAGTGAGAATGCAGAGAAAAAAGGGTCTTCTGCAACCCGTTCCCTTGGTGCTAGATGAACGAACGTCTCTCCAATTGCTCAGTTCTGAGAGATAAGTGTGTGTGGAAGGCGTCCTTCACCTAGCTTGATAGGAACACAAATTTTCTTTTCAGTTGCAAACTCCATTCCATACATATATATGGGGAGGTAGAAGCTCTTACTCGGTTTTACTGTGAAAACTGCAGGAACTTCAAACCGGCACTAGGAAACAGATGAGAAAGCAGAGAAAAAGTGTCTCCTGCAACCCTTTCCCTTGGTGCTAGATGAACGAACGTCTCTGCACTTGCTCAGTTCTGAGAGATAAGTGTGTGTGAAAGCCGTCCTTCACCTAGCTTGTTGGGAACACAAAGTTTCTTTTCAGTTGCAAACCCCATTTCATACATATATATGGGGAGGTAGAAGCTCTTACTCGGTTTTACTGTGAAAACTGCAGGAACTTCAAACCGGCACTAGGAAACAGACTGAGAAAGCAGAGAAAAAGTGTCTCCTGCAACCCGTTCCCTTGGTGCTAGATGAACGAACGTCTCTCCACTTGCTCAGTTCTGAGGGATAAGTGTGTGTGAAAGCCGTCCTTCACCTAGCTTGTTGGGAACACAAAGTTTCTTTTCAGTTGCAAACTCCTTTTCATACATATATATGGGGAGGTACTAGCTCCAACTAGTTTTGACAGTGAAAACTGCAGGAACTTCAAACCGGCACTAGGAAACAGACTGAGAAAGCAGAGAAAAAGTGTCTCCTGCAACCCGTTCCCTTGGTGCTAGATGAACGAACGTCTCTCCACTTGCTCAGTTCTGAGAGATAAGTGTGTGTGAAAGCCGTCCTTTACCTAGCTTGTTGGGAACACAAAGTTTCTTTTCAGTTGCAAACTCCACTCCATCCTTATATATGGGGAGGTAGAAGCTCCAACTCGCTTTTACAGTGAAAACTGCAGGAACTTCAAACCGGCACTAGGAAACAGACTGAGAAAGCAGAGGAATACTGTCCCCAGCAACCCGTTCCCTTGGTGCTAGATGAACGAACGTCTCTTCACTTGCTCAGTTCCGAGAGATAAGTGTGTGTGTAAGCCGTCCTTCACCTAGCTTGTTGGGAACACAAAGTTTCTTTTCAGTTGCAAACTCCAATCCATACATATATATGGGGAGGTACTAGCTCCAACTCGGTTTTACAGTGAAAACTGCAGGAACTTCAAACCAGCACTAGGAAACATACTGAGAAAGCAGAGAAAATGTGTCTCCTCAACCCGTTCCCTTGGTGCTAGATGAACGAACGTCTCTCCACTTGCTCAGTTCTGAGAGATAAGAGTGTGGGAAGCCGTCCTTCACCTAGCTTGTTGGGAACACAAAGTTTCTTTTCAGTTGCAAACTCCCTTCCATACTTATATATGGGGAGGTACTAGCTCCAACTCGGTTTGACAGTGAAAACTGCAGGAACTTCAAACCGGCACTAGGAAACAGACTGAGAAAGCAGAGAAAATGTGTCTCCTGCAACCCGTTCCCTTGGTGCTAGATGAACGAACGTCTCTCCACTTGCTCATTTCTGAGAGATAAGTGTGTGTGAAAGCCGTCCTTCACCTAGCTTGTTGGGAACACAAAGATTCTTTTCAGTTGCAAACTCCACTCCATCCATATATATGGGGAGGTAGAAGCTCCAACTCGGTATTACAGTGAACACTGCAGGAACTTCAAACCGGCACTAGGAAACAGACTGAGAAAGCAGCGAAAAATTGTCTCCTGCAACCCGTTCCCTTGGTGCTAGATGAAAGAACGTCTCTGCACTTGCTCAGTTCCGAGAGATAAGTGTGTGTGTAAGCCGTCCTTCAACTAGCTTGTTGGGAACACAAAGTTTCTTTTCAGTTGCAAACTCCATTCCATACATATATATGGGGAGGTACTAGCTCCAACTCGGTTTTACAGTGAAAACTGCAGGAACTTCAAACCGGCACTAGGAAACAGACTGAGAAATCACAGAAAAAGTGTCTCCTGCAACCCGTTAACTTGGTGCTAGATGAACGAACGTCTCTGCAATTGCTCAGTTCTGGGAGATAAGTGTGTGTGAAAGCCGTACTTCACCTCGCTTGTTGGGAACACAATGTTTCTTTTCAGTTGCAAAATCCATTTCATACATATATATGGGGAGGTACTATCTCCAACTCGGTTTTACAGTGAAAACTGCAGGAACTTCAAACCGGCACTAGGAAACAGACTGAGAAAGCAGAGAAAAAGTGTCTCCTGCAAGCCGTTCCATTGGTGCTAGATGAACGAACGTCTCTCCACTTGCTCAGTTCTGAGAGATAAGTGTGTGTGAAAGCCGTCCTTCACCTAGCTTGTTGGGAACACAAAGTTTCTTTTCAGTTGCAAACTCCACTCCATCCATATATATGGGGAGGTAGAAGCTCCAACTCAATTTTACAGCGAAAACTGCAGGAACTTCTAACCGGCACTAGGAAACAGAGTGAGAATGCAGAGAAAAAGTGTCTCCTGCAACCCGTTCCCTTGGTGCTAGATGAACGAACGTCTCTCCACTTGCTCAGTTCCAAGAGATAAGTGTGTGTGTAAGCCGTCCTTCACCTAGCTTGTTGGGAACACAAAGTATCTTTTCAGTTGCAAACCCCATTTCATACATATATATGGGGAGGTACTAGCTCCAACTCGGTTTGACAGTGAAAACTGCAGGAAATTCAAACCGGCACTAGGAAACAGACTGAGAAAGCAGAGAAAAAGTGTCTCCTGCAACCCGTTCCCTTGGTGCTAGATGAACGAACGTCTCTCCACTTGCTCAGTTCTGAGAGGTTATTGTGTGTGAAAGCCGTCCTTCACCTAGCTTGTTGGGAACACAAAGTTTCTTTTCAGTTGCAAACTCCATTTCATACATATATATGGGGAGGTACTAGCTCCAACTAGTTTTGATAGTGAAAACTGCAGGAACTTCAAACCGGCACTAGGAAACAGACTGAGAAAGCAGAGAAAAAGTGTCTCCTGCAACCCGTTCCCTTGGTGCTAGATGAACGAACGTCTATCCACTTGCTCAGTTCTGAGAGATAAGTGTGTGTGAAAGCCGTCCTTTACCTAGCTTGTTGGGAACACAAAGTTTCTTTTCAGTTGCAAACTCCACTCCATCCATATATATGGGGAGGTAGAAGCTCCAACTCGGTTTTACAGTGAAAACTGCAGGAACTTCAAACCGGCACTAGGAAACAGACTGAGAAAGCTGAGGAAAACGGTCTCCTGCAACCCGTTCCCTTGGTGCTAGATGAACGAACGTCTCTTCACTTGCTCAGTTTCGAGAGATAAGTGTGTGTGTAAGCCGTCCTTCACCTAGCTTGTTGGGAACACAAAGTTTCTTTTCAGTTGCAAACTCCAATCCAAACATATATATGGGGAGGTACTAGCTCCAACTCGGTTTTACAGTGAAAACTGCAGGAACTTCAAACCGGCACTAGGAAACAGACTGAGAAAGCAGAGAAAATGTGTCTCCTCAACCCGTTCCCTTGGTGCTAGATGAACGAAAGTCTCTCCACTTGCTCAGTTCTGAGAGATAAGTGTGTGTGAAAGCCGTCCTTCACATAGCTTGTTGGGAACACAAAGTTTCTTTTCAGTTGCAAACTCCACTCCATCCATATATATGGGGAGGTAGAAGCTCCAACTCGGTTTTACAGTGAAAACTGCAGGAACTTCAAACCGGCACTAGGAAACAGACTGAGAAAGCAGAGAAAAATTGTCTCCTGCAACCCGTTCCCTTGGTGCTAGATGAACGAACGTCTCTCCACTTGCTCAGTTCCAAGAGATAAGTGTGTGTGTAAGCCGTCCTTCACCTAGCTTGTTGGGAACACAAAGTATCTTTTCAGTTGCAAACCCCATTTCATACATATATATGGGGAGGTACTAGCTCCAACTCGGTTTGACAGTGAAAACTGCAGGAAATTCAAACCGGCACTAGGAAACAGACTGAGAAAGCAGAGAAAAAGTGTCTCCTGCAACCCGTTCCCTTGGTGCTAGATGAACGAACGTCTCTCCACTTGCTCAGTTCTGAGAGGTTATTGTGTGTGAAAGCCGTCCTTCACCTAGCTTGTTGGGAACACAAAGTTTCTTTTCAGTTGCAAACTCCATTTCATACATATATATGGGGAGGTACTAGCTCCAACTAGTTTTGATAGTGAAAACTGCAGGAACTTCAAACCGGCACTAGGAAACAGACTGAGAAAGCAGAGAAAAAGTGTCTCCTGCAACCCGTTCCCTTGGTGCTAGATGAACGAACGTCTATCCACTTGCTCAGTTCTGAGAGATAAGTGTGTGTGAAAGCCGTCCTTTACCTAGCTTGTTGGGAACACAAAGTTTCTTTTCAGTTGCAAACTCCACTCCATCCATATATATGGGGAGGTAGAAGCTCCAACTCGGTTTTACAGTGAAAACTGCAGGAACTTCAAACCGGCACTAGGAAACAGACTGAGAAAGCTGAGGAAAACGGTCTCCTGCAACCCGTTCCCTTGGTGCTAGATGAACGAACGTCTCTTCACTTGCTCAGTTTCGAGAGATAAGTGTGTGTGTAAGCCGTCCTTCACCTAGCTTGTTGGGAACACAAAGTTTCTTTTCAGTTGCAAACTCCAATCCAAACATATATATGGGGAGGTACTAGCTCCAACTCGGTTTTACAGTGAAAACTGCAGGAACTTCAAACCGGCACTAGGAAACAGACTGAGAAAGCAGAGAAAATGTGTCTCCTCAACCCGTTCCCTTGGTGCTAGATGAACGAAAGTCTCTCCACTTGCTCAGTTCTGAGAGATAAGTGTGTGTGAAAGCCGTCCTTCACATAGCTTGTTGGGAACACAAAGTTTCTTTTCAGTTGCAAACTCCACTCCATCCATATATATGGGGAGGTAGAAGCTCCAACTCGGTTTTACAGTGAAAACTGCAGGAACTTCAAACCGGCACTAGGAAACAGACTGAGAAAGCAGAGAAAAATTGTCTCCTGCAACCCGTTCCCTTGGTGCTAGATGAACGAACGTCTCTCCAATTGCTCAGTTCTGGGAGATAAGTGTGTGTGAAAGCCGTCCTTCACCTCGCTTGTTGGGAACACAAAGTTTCTTTTCAGTTGCAAAATCCATTTCATACATATATATGGGGAGGTACTAGCTCCAACTCGGTTTTACAGTGATAACTGCAGGAACTTCAAACCGGCACTAGGAAACAGACTGAGAAAGCAGAGAAAAATTGTCTCCTGCAAGCCGTTCCATTGGTGCTAGATGAACGAACGTCTCTCCACTTGCTCAGTTCTGAGAGATAAGTGTGTTTGAAAGCCGTACTTCACCTAGCTTGTTGGGAACACAAAGTTTCTTTTCAGTTGCAAACTCCACTCCATCCATATATATGGGGAGGTAGAAGCTCCAACTCAATTTTACAGTGAAAACTGCAGGATCTTCTAACCGGCACTAGGAAACAGACTGAGAATGCAGAGAAAAAGTGTCTCCTGCAAACCGTTCCCTTGGTGCTAGATGAACGAAAGTCTCTCCACTTGCTCAGTTCCAAGAGATAAGTGTGTGTTTAAGCCGTCCTTCAACTAGCTTGTTGGGAACACAAAGTATCTTTTCAGTTGCAAACTCCATTCCATACATATATATGGGGAGGTACTAGCTCCAACTCGGTTTTACAGTGAAAACTGCAGGAACTTCAAACCGGCACTAGGAAACAGACAGAGAAAGCAGAGAAAAAGTGTCTCCTGCAACCCGTTCCCTTCGTGCTAGATGAACGAACGTCTATCCACTTGCTCAGTTCTGAGAGATAAGTGTGTGTGAGGCCGTCCTTCACCTAGCTTGTTGGGAACACAAAGTTTCTTTTCAGTTGCAATCCCCCTTCCATACATATATATGGGGAGGTACTAGCTCCAACTCGGTTTGACAGTGAAAACTGCAGGAACTTCAAACCGGCACTAGGAAACAGACTGAGAAAGCAGAGAAAAATTGTCTCCTGCAACCCGTTCACTTGGTGCTAGATGAACGAACGTCTCTGCACTTGCTCAGTTCCGAGAGATAAGTGTGTGTGTAAGCCGTCCTTCACCTAGCTTGTTGGGAACACAAAGTTTCTTTTCAGTTGCAAACTACATTCCATACATATATATGGGGAGGTAATAGCTCCAACTCGGTTTTACAGTGAAAACTACAGGAACTTCAAACAAGCACTAGGAAACAGACTGAGAAATCAGAGAAAAAGTGTCTCCTGCAACCCGTTAACTTGGTGCTAGATGAACGAACGTCTCTCCAATTGCTCAGTTCTGAGAGATAAGTGTGTGTGAAAGCCGTCCTTCATCTAGCTTGTTGGGAACACAAAGTTTCTTTTCAGTTGCAAACTCCATTTCATTTATATATATTTGGAGGTACTAGCTCCAACTCGGTTTTACAGTGAAAACTGCAGGAACTTCAAACCGGCACTAGGAAACAGACTGAGAAAGCAGGGAAATAGTGTCTCCTGCAACCCGTTCCCTTGGTGCTAGATGAACGAACGTCTCTCCACTTGCTCAGTTCTGAGAGGTAAGTGTGTGTGAAAGCCGTCCTTCACCTAGCTTGTTGGGAACACAAAGTTTCTTTTCAGTTGCAAACTCCATTTCATATATATATATGGGGAGGTACTAGCTCCAACTAGTTTTGACAGTGAAAACTGCAGGAACTTCAAACCGGCACTAGGAAACAGACTGAGAAAGCAGAGAAAAAGTGTCTCCTGCAACCCGTTCCCTTGGTGCTAGATGAACGAACGTCTATCCACTTGCTCAGTTCTGAGAGATAAGTGTGTGTGAAAGCCGTCCTTTACCTAGCTTGTTGGGAACACAAAGTTTCTTTTCAGTTGCAAACTCCACTCCATCCATATATATGGGGAGGAAGAAGCTCCAACTCGGTTTTACAGTGAAAACTGCAGGAACTTCAAACCGGCACTAGGAAACAGACTGAGAAAGCTGAGGAAAACGGTCTCCTGCAACCCGTTCCCTTGGTGCTAGATGAACGAACGTCTCTTCACTTGCTCAGTTTCGAGAGAAAAGTGTGTGTGTAAGCCGTCCTTCACCTAGCTTGTTGGGAACACAAAGTTTCTTTTCAGTTGCAAACTCCAATCCAAACATATATATGGGGAGGTACTAGCTCCAACTCGGTTTTACAGTGAAAACTGCAGGAACTTCAAACCGGCACTAGGAAACAGACTGAGAAAGCAGAGAAAATATGTCTCCTCAACCCGTTCCCTTGGTGCTAGATGAACGAACGTCTCTCCACTTGCTCAGTTCTGAGAGATAAGAGTGTGTGAAGCCGTAATTCACCTAGCTTGTTGGGAACACAAAGATTCTTTTCAGTTGCAAACTCCCTTCCTTACATATATATGGGGAGGTACTAGCTCCAACTCGGTTTGACAGTGAAAACTGCAGGAACTTCAAACCGGCACTAGGAAACAGACTGAGAAAGCAGAGAAAATGTGTCTCCTGCAACCCGTTCCCTTGGTGCTAGATGAACGAACGTCTCTCCACTTGCTCAGTTCTGAGAGATAAGTGTGTGTGAAAGCCGTCCTTCACATAGCTTGTTGGGAACACAAAGTTTCTTTTCAGTTGCAAACTCCACTCCATCCATATATATGGGGAGGTAGAAGCTCCAACTCGGTTTTACAGTGAAAACTGCAGGAACTTCAAACCGGCACTAGGAAACAGACTGAGAAAGCAGAGAAAAATTGTCTCCTGCAACCCGTTCCCTTGGTGCTAGATGAACGAACGTCTCTCCAATTGCTCAGTTCTGGGAGATAAGTGTGTGTGAAAGCCGTCCTTCACCTCGCTTGTTGGGAACACAAAGTTTCTTTTCAGTTGCAAAATCCATTTCATACATATATATGGGGAGGTACTAGCTCCAACTCGGTTTTACAGTGATAACTGCAGGAACTTCAAACCGGCAGTAGGAAACAGACTGAGAAAGCAGAGAAAAAGTGTCTCCTGCAAGCCGTTCCATTGGTGCTAGATGAACGAACGTCTCTCCACTTGCTCAGTTCTGAGAGATAAGTGTGTGTGAAAGCCGTCCTTCACCTAGCTTGTTGGGAACACAAAGTTTCTTTTCAGTTGCAAACTCCACTCCATCCATATATATGGGGAGGTAGAAGCTCCAACTCAATTTTACAGTGAAAACTGCAGGATCTTCTAACCGGCACTAGGAAACAGACTGAGAATGCAGAGAAAAAGTGTCTCCTGCAAACCGTTCCCTTGGTGCTAGATGAACGAAAGTCTCTCCACTTGCTCAGTTCCAAGAGATAAGTGTGTGTGTAAGCCGTCCTTCAACTAGCTTGTTGGGAACACAAAGTATCTTTTCAGTTGCAAACTCCATTCCATACATATATATGGGGAGGTACTAGCTCCAACTCGGTTTTACAGTGAAAACTGCAGGAACTTCAAACCGGCACTAGGAAACAGACTGAGAAAGCAGAGAAAAAGTGTCTCCTGCAACCCGTTCCCATGGTGCTAGATTAACGAACGTCTATCCACTTGCTCAGTTCTGAGAGATAAGTGTGTGTGAGGCCGTCCTTCACCTAGCTTGTTGGGAACACAAAGTTTCTTTTCAGTTGCAATCCCCCTTCCATACATATATATGGGGAGGTACTAGCTCCAACTCGGTTTGACAGTGAAAACTGCAGGAACTTCAAACCGGCACTAGGAAACAGACTGAGAAAGCAGAGAAAAATTGACTCCTGCAACCCGTTCCCTTGGTGCTAGATGAACGAAAGTCTCTGCACTTGCTCAGTTCCGAGAGATAAGTGTGTGTGTAAGCCGTCCTTCACCTAGCTTGTTGGGAACACAAAGTTTCTTTTCAGTTGCAAACTCCATTCCATACATATATATGGGGAGGTAATAGCTCCAACTCGGTTTTACAGTGAAAACTACAGGAACTTCAAACCGGCACTAGGAAACAGACTGAGAAATCAGAGAAAAAGTGTCTCCTGCAACCCGTTAACTTGGTGCTAGATGAACGAAAGTCTCTCCAATTGCTCAGTTCTGAGAGATAAGTGTGTGTGAAAGCCGTCCTTCAACTAGCTTGTTGGGAACACAAAGTTTCTTTTCAGTTGCAAACTCCATTTCATTTATATATATTTGGAGGTACTAGCTCCAACTCGGTTTTACAGTGAAAACTGCAGGAACTTCAAACCGGCACTAGGAAACAGACTGAGAAAGCAGAGAAATAGTGTCTCCTGCAACCCGTTCCCTTGGTGCTAGATGAACGAACGTCTCTCCACTTGCTCAGTTCTGAGAGATAAGTGTGTGTGAAAGCCGTCCTTCACCTAGCTTGTTGGGAACACAAAGTTTCTTTTCAGTTGCAAACTCCACTCCATCCATATATATGGGGAGGTAGAAGCTCCAACTCGATTTTACAGTGAAAACTGCAGGAACTTCTAACCGGCACTAGGAAACAGACTGAGAAAGCAGAGAAAAAGTGTCTCCTGCAACCCATTCCCTTGGTGCTAGATGAACGAACGTCTCTCCACTTGCTCAGTTCTGAGTGATAAGTGTGTGTGAAAGCCGTCCTTCACCTAGCTTGATGGGAACACAAAGTTTCTTTTCAGTTGCAAACTCCACTCCATACATATATATGGGGAGGTAGAAGCTCTTACTCGGTTTTACTGTGAAAACTGCAGGAACTTCAAACCGTCACTAGGAAACAGACTGAGAAAGCAGAGAAAAAGTGTCTCTTGCAACCCTTTCCCTTGGTGCTAGATGAACGAACTCTCTCCACCTGCTCATTTCTGAGAGATAAGTGTGTGTGAAAGCCGTCCTTCACCTAGCTTGTTGGGAACACAAAGTTTCTTTTCAGTTGCAAACTCCACTCCATCCATATATAGGGGGAGGTAGAAGCTCCAACTCGGTTTTACAGTGAAAACTGCAGGAACTTCAAACCGGCACTAGGAAACAGACTGAGAAAGCAGAGAAAAAGTGTCTCCTGCAACCCGTTCCCTTGGTGCTAGATGAACGAACGTCTCTCCACTTGCTCAGTTCTGAGAGATAATTGTGTGTGAAAGCCGCCCTTCACCTAGCTTGTTGGGAACACAAAGTTTCTTTTCAGTTGCAAACCCCATTTCATACATATATATGGGGAGGTACAAGCTCCAACTCGGTTTTACAGTGATATCTGCAGGAACTTCAAACCGGCACTAGGAAACAGACTGAGAAAGCAGAGAAAAAGTGTCTCCTGCAACCCGTTCCCTTGGTGCTAGATGAACGAAAGTCTCTCCACTTGCTCAGTTCTGAGAGATAAGTGTGTGTGAAAGGCGTCCTTCACCTAGCTTGTTGGGAACACAAAGTTTCTTTTCAGTTGCAAACTCCATTTCATACATATATATGGTGAGGTACTAGCTCCAACTAGTTTTGACAGTGAAAACTGCAGGAACTTCTAACCGGCACTAGGAAACAGACTGAGAAAGCAGAGGAAAACTGTCTCCTGCAACCCGTTCCCTTGGTGCTAGATGAACGAACGTCTCTGCACTTGCTCAGTTCCGAGAGATAAGTGTGTGTGTAAGCCGTCCTTCACCTAGCTTGTTGGGAACACAAAGTTTCTTTTCAGTTGCAAACTCCATTCCATACATATATATGGGGAGGTACTAGCTCCAACTCGATTTTACAGTGAAAACTGCAGGAACTTCAAACCGGCACTAGGAAATAGACTGAGAAATCACAGAATAAGTGTCTCCTGCAACCCGTTAACTTGGTGCTAGATGAACGAACTTCTCTCCAATTGCTCAGTTCTGGGAGATAAGTGTGTGTGAAAGCCGACCTTCACCTCGCTTGTTGGGAACACAAAATTTCTTTTCAGTTGCAAACTCCATTTCATACATATATATGGGGAGGTACTAGCTCCAACTCGGTTTTACAGTGAAAACTGCAGGAACTTCAAACCGGCACTAGGAAACAGACTGAGAAAACAGAGAAATCGTGTCTCCTGCAACCCGTTCCATTGGTGCTAGATGAACGAACGTCTTTCCACTTGCTCAGTTCTGAGAGATAAGTGTGTGTGAAAGCCGTCCTTCACCTAGCTTGTTGGGAACACAAAGTTTCTTTTCAGTTGCAAACTCCATTTCATACATATATATGGGGAGGTACTAGCTCCAACAAGTTTTGACAGTGAAAACTGCAGGAACTTCAAACCGGCACTAGGAAACAGACTGAGAAAGCAGAGAAAAAGTGTCTCCTGCAACCCGTTATCTTGGTGCTAGATGAACGAACGTCTCTCCAATTGCTCAGTTCTGAGAGATAAGTGTGTGTGAAAGCCGTCCTTCACCTAGCTTGTTGGGAACACAAAGTTTCTTTTCAGTTGCAAACTCCATTTCATTTATATATATTTGGAGGTACTAGCTCCAACTCGGTTTTACAGTGAAAACTGCAGGAACTTCAAACCGGCACTAGGAAACAGACTGAGAAAGCAGAGAAATAGTGTCTCCTGCAACTCGTTCCCTTGGTGCTAGATGAACGAACGTCTCTCCACTTGCTCAGTTCTGAGAGATAAGTGTGTGTGAAAGCCGTCCTTCACCCAGCTTTTTGGGAACACAAAGTTTCTTTTCAGTTGCAAACTCCACTCCATCCATATATATGGGGAGGAAGAAGCTCCAACTCGGTTTTACAGTGAAAACTGCAGGAACTTCAAACCGGCACTAGGAAACAGACTGAGAAAGCTGAGGAAAACGGTCTCCTGCAACCCGTTCCCTTGGTGCTAGATGAACGAACGTCTCTTCACTTGCTCAGTTTCGAGAGAAAAGTGTGTGTGTAAGCCGTCCTTCACCTAGCTTGTTGGGAACACAAAGTTTCTTTTCAGTTGCAAACTCCAATCCAAACATATATATGGGGAGGTACTAGCTCCAACTCGGTTTTACAGTGAAAACTGCAGGAACTTCAAACCGGCACTAGGAAACAGACTGAGAAAGCAGAGAAATTATGTCTCCTCAACCCGTTCCATTGGTGCTAGATGAACGAACGTCTCTCCACTTGCTCAGTTCTGAGAGATAAGAGTGTGTGAAGCCGTAATTCACCTAGCTTGTTGGGAACACAAAGATTCTTTTCAGTTGCAAACTCCCTTCCTTACATATATATGGGGAGGTACTAGCTCCAACTCGGTTTGACAGTGAAAACTGCAGGAACTTCAAACCGGCACTAGGAAACAGACTGAGAAAGCAGAGAAAATGTGTCTCCTGCAACCCGTTCCCTTGGTGCTAGATGAACGAACGTCTCTCCACTTGCTCAGTTCTGAGAGATAAGTGTGTGTGAAAGCCGTCCTTCACATAGCTTGTTGGGAACACAAAGTTTCTTTTCAGTTGCAAACTCCACTCCATCCATATATATGGGGAGGTAGAAGCTCCAACTCGGTTTTACAGTGAAAACTGCAGGAACTTCAAACCGGCACTAGGAAACAGACTGAGAAAGCAGAGAAAAATTGTCTCCTGCAACCCGTTCCCTTGGTGCTAGATGAACGAACGTCTCTCCAATTGCTCAGTTCTGGGAGATAAGTGTGTGTGAAAGCCGTCCTTCACCTCGCTTGTTGGGAACACAAAGTTTCTTTTCAGTTGCAAAATCCATTTCATACATATATATGGGGAGGTACTAGCTCCAACTCGGTTTTACAGTGATAACTGCAGGAACTTCAAACCGGCAGTAGGAAACAGACTGAGAAAGCAGAGAAAAAGTGTCTCCTGCAAGCCGTTCCATTGGTGCTAGATGAACGAACGTCTCTCCACTTGCTCAGTTCTGAGAGATAAGTGTGTGTGAAAGCCGTCCTTCACCTAGCTTGTTGGGAACACAAAGTTTCTTTTCAGTTGCAAACTCCACTCCATCCATATATATGGGGAGTTAGAAGCTCCAACTCAATTTTACAGTGAAAACTGCAGGATCTTCTAACCGGCACTAGGAAACAGACTGAGAATGCAGAGAAAAAGTGTCTCCTGCAAACCGTTCCCTTGGTGCTAGATGAACGAAAGTCTCTCCACTTGCTCAGTTCCAAGAGATAAGTGTGTGTGTAAGCCGTCCTTCAACTAGCTTGTTGGGAACACAAAGTATCTTTTCAGTTGCAAACTCCATTCCATACATATATATGGGGAGGTACTAGCTCCAACTCGGTTTTACAGTGAAAACTGCAGGAACTTCAAACCGGCACTAGGAAACAGACTGAGAAAGCAGAGAAAAAGTGTCTCCTGCAACCCGTTCCCATGGTGCTAGATTAACGAACGTCTATCCACTTGCTCAGTTCTGAGAGATAAGTGTGTGTGAGGCCGTCCTTCACCTAGCTTGTTGGGAACACAAAGTTTCTTTTCAGTTGCAATCCCCCTTCCATACATATATATGGGGAGGTACTAGCTCCAACTCGGTTTGACAGTGAAAACTGCAGGAACTTCAAACCGGCACTAGGAAACAGACTGAGAAAGCAGAGAAAAATTGTCTCCTGCAACCCGTTCCCTTGGTGCTAGATGAACGAAACTCTCTGCACTTGCTCAGTTCCGAGAGATAAGTGTGTGTGTAAGCCGTCCTTCACCTAGCTTGTTGGGAACACAAAGTTTCTTTTCAGTTGCAAACTCCATTCCATACATATATATGGGGAGGTAATAGCTCCAACTCGGTTTTACAGTGAAAACTACAGGAACTTCAAACCGGCACTAGGAAACAGACTGAGAAATCAGAGAAAAAGTGTCTCCTGCAACCCGTTAACTTGGTGCTAGATGAACGAACGTCTCTCCAATTGCTCAGTTCTGAGAGATAAGTGTGTGTGAAAGCCGTCCTTCAACTAGCTTGTTGGGAACACAAAGTTTCTTTTCAGTTGCAAACTCCATTTCATTTATATATATTTGGAGGTACTAGCTCCAACTCGGTTTTACAGTGAAAACTGCAGGAACTTCAAACCGGCACTAGGAAACAGACTGAGAAAGCAGAGAAATAGTGTCTCCTGCAACCCGTTCCCTTGGTGCTAGATGAACGAACGTCTCTCCACTTGCTCAGTTCTGAGAGATAAGTGTGTGTGAAAGCCGTCCTTCACCTAGCTTGTTGGGAACACAAAGTTTCTTTTCAGTGCAAACTCCACTCCATCCATATATATGGGGAGGTAGAAGCTCCAACTCGATTTTACAGTGAAAACTGCAGGAACTTCTAACCGGCACTAGGAAACAGACTGAGAAAGCAGAGAAAAAGTGTCTCTTGCAACCCTTTCCCTTGGTGCTAGATTAACGAACTCTCTCCACCTGCTCATTTCTGAGAGATAAGTGTGTGTGAAAGCCGTCCTTCACCTAGCTTGTTGGGAACACAAAGTTTCTTTTCAGTTGCAAACTCCACTCCATCCATATATAGGGGGAGGTAGAAGCTCCAACTCGGTTTTACAGTGAAAACTGCAGGAACTTCAAACCAGCACTAGGAAACAGACTGAGAAAGCAGAGAAAAAGTGTCTCCTGCAACCCGTTCCCTTGGTGCTAGATGAACGAACGTCTCTCCACTTGCTCAGTTCTGAGAGATAATTGTGTGTGAAAGCCGCCCTTCACCTAGCTTGTTGGGAACACAAAGTTTCTTTTCAGTTGCAAACCCCATTTCATACATATATATGGGGAGGTACAAGCTCCAACTCGGTTTTACAGTGATAACTGCAGGAACTTCAAACCGGCACTAGGAAACAGACTGAGAAAGCAGAGAAAAAGTGTCTCCTGCAACCCGTTCCCTTGGTGCTAGATGAACGAAAGTCTCTCCACTTGCTCAGTTCTGAGAGATAAGTGTGTGTGAAAGGCGTCCTTCACCTAGCTTGTTGGGAACACAAAGTTTCTTTTCAGTTGCAAACTCCATTTCATACATATATATGGTGAGGTACTAGCTCCAACTAGTTTTGACAGTGAAAACTGCAGGAACTTCAAACCGGCACTAGGAAACAGACTGAGAAAGCAGAGGAAAACTGTCTCCTGCAACCCGTTCCCTTGGTGCTAGATGAACGAACGTCTCTGCACTTGCTCAGTTCCGAGAGATAAGTGTGTGTGTAAGCCGTCCTTCACCTAGCTTGTTGGGAACACAAAGTTTCTTTTCAGTTGCAAACTCCATTCCATACATATATATGGGGAGGTACTAGCTCCAACTCGATTTTACAGTGAAAACTGCAGGAACTTCAAACCGGCACTAGGAAATAGACTGAGAAATCACAGAATAAGTGTCTCCTGCAACCCGTTAACTTGGTGCTAGATGAACGAACTTCTCTCCAATTGCTCAGTTCTGGGAGATAAGTGTGTGTGAAAGCCGACCTTCACCTCGCTTGTTGGGAACACAAAATTTCTTTTCAGTTGCAAACTCCATTTCATACATATATATGGGGAGGTACTAGCTCCAACTCGGTTTTACAGTGAAAACTGCAGGAACTTCAAACCGGCACTAGGAAACAGACTGAGAAAACAGAGAAATCGTGTCTCCTGCAACCCGTTCCATTGGTGCTAGATGAACGAACGTCTTTCCACTTGCTCAGTTCTGAGAGATAAGTGTGTGTGAAAGCCGTCCTTCACCTAGCTTGTTGGGAACACAAAGTTTCTTTTCAGTTGCAAACTCCATTTCATACATATATATGGGGAGGTACTAGCTCCAACAAGTTTTGACAGTGAAAACTGCAGGAACTTCAAACCGGCACTAGGAAACAGACTGAGAAAGCAGAGAAAAAGTGTCTCCTGCAACCCGTTATCTTGGTGCTAGATGAACGAACGTCTCTCCAATTGCTCAGTTCTGAGAGATAAGTGTGTGTGAAAGCCGTCCTTCACCTAGCTTGTTGGGAACACAAAGTTTCTTTTCAGTTGCAAACTCCATTTCATTTATATATATTTGGAGGTACTAGCTCCAACTCGGTTTTACAGTGAAAACTGCAGGAACTTCAAACCGGCACTAGGAAACAGACTGAGAAAGCAGAGAAATAGTGTCTCCTGCAACTCGTTCCCTTGGTGCTAGATGAACGAACGTCTCTCCACTTGCTCAGTTCTGAGAGATATGTGTGTGTGAAAGCCGTCCTTCACCCAGCTTTTTGGGAACACAAAGTTTCTTTTCAGTTGCAAACTCCACTCCATCCATATATATGGGGAGGTAGAAGCTCCAACTCGATTTTACAGTGAAAACTGCAGGAACTTCTAACCGGCACTAGGAAACAGACTGAGAAAGCAGAGAAAAAGTGTCTCCTGCAAACCGTTCCCTTGGTGCTAGATGAACGAACGTCTCTCCACTTGCTCAGTTCTGAGAGATAAGTGTGTGTGAAAGCCGTCTTTCACCTAGCTTGATGGGAACACAAAGTTTCTTTTCAGTTGCAAACTCCACTCCATCCATATATATGGGGAGGTAGAAGCTCCAACTCGGTTTTACAGTGAAAACTGCAGGAACTTCAAACCGGCACTAGGAAACAGACTGAGAAAGCTGAGGAAAACGGTCTCCTGCAACCCGTTCCCTTGGTGCTAGATGAACGAACGTCTCTTCACTTGCTCAGTTTCGAGAGATAAGTGTGTGTGTAAGCCGTCCTTCACCTAGCTTGTTGGGAACACAAAGTTTCTTTTCAGTTGCAAACTCCAATCCAAACATATATATGGGGAGGTACTAGCTCCAACTCGGTTTTACAGTGAAAACTGCAGGAACTTCAAACCGGCACTAGGAAACAGACTGAGAAAGCAGAGAAAATGTGTCTCCTCAACCCGTTCCCTTGGTGCTAGATGAACGAACGTCTCTCCACTTGCTCAGTTCTGAGAGATAAGAGTGTGTGAAGCCGTAATTCACCTAGCTTGTTGGGAACACAAAGATTCTTTTCAGTTGCAAACTCCCTTCCATACATATATATGGGGAGGTACTAGCTCCAACTCGGTTTGACAGTGAAAACTGCAGGAACTTCAAACCGGCACTAGGAAACAGACTGAGAAAGCAGAGAAAATGTGTCTCCTGCAACCCGTTCCCTTGGTGCTAGATGAACGAACGTCTCTCCACTTGCTCAGTTCTGAGAGATAAGTGTGTGTGAAAGCCGTCCTTCACATAGCTTGTTGGGAACACAAAGTTTCTTTTCAGTTGCAAACTCCACTCCATCCATATATATGGGGAGGTAGAAGCTCCAACTCGGTTTTACAGTGAAAACTGCAGGAACTTCAAACCGGCACTAGGAAACAGACTGAGAAAGCAGAGAAAAATTGTCTCCTGCAACCAGTTCCCTTGGTGCTAGATGAACGAACGTCTCTCCAATTGCTCATTTCTGCGAGATAAGTGTGTGTGAAAGCCGTCCTTCACCTCGCTTGTTGGGAACACAAAGTTTCTTTTCAGTTGCAAAATCCATTTCATACATATATATGGGGAGGTACTAGCTCCAACTCGGTTTTACAGTGATAACTGCAAGAACTTCAAACCGGCACTAGGAAACAGACTGAGAAAGCAGAGAAAAAGTGTCTCCTGCAAGCCGTTCCATTGGTGCTAGATGAACGAACGTCTCTCCACTTGCTCAGTTCTGAGAGATAAGTGTGTGTGAAAGCCGTCCTTCACCTAGCTTGTTGGGAACACAAAGTTTCTTTTCAGTTGCAAACTCCACTCCATCCATATATATGGGGAGGTAGAAGCTCCAACTCAATTTTACAGTGAAAACTGCAGGATCTTCTAACCGGCACTAGGAAACAGACTGAGAATGCAGAGAAAAAGTGTCTCCTGCAAACCGTTCCCTTGGTGCTAGATGAACGAAAGTCTCTCCACTTGCTCAGTTCCAAGAGATAAGTGTGTGTGTAAGCCGTCCTTCAACTAGATTGTTGGGAACACAAAGTATCTTTTCAGTTGCAAACTCCATTCCATACATATATATGGGGAGGTACTAGCTCCAACTCGGTTTTACAGTGAAAACTGCAGGAACTTCAAACCGGCACTAGGAAACAGACTGAGAAAGCAGAGAAAAAGTGTCTCCTGCAACCCGTTCCCATGGTGCTAGATGAACGAACGTCTATCCACTTGCTCAGTTCTGAGAGATAAGTGTGTGTGAGGCCGTCCTTCACCTAGCTTGTTGGGAACACAAAGTTTCTTTTCAGTTGCAATCCCCCTTCCATACATATATATGGGGAGGTACTAGCTCCAACTCGGTTTGACAGTGAAAACTGCAGGAATTTCAAACCGGCACTAGGAAACAGACTGAGAAAGCAGAGAAAAATTGTCTCCTGCAACCCGTTCCCTTGGTGCTAGATGAACGAACGTCTCTGCACTTGCTCAGTTCCGAGAGATAAGTGTGTGTGTAAGCCGCCCTTCACCTAGCTTGTTGGGAACACAAAGTTTCTTTTCAGTTGCAAACTCCATTCCATACATATATATGGGGAGGTAATAGCTCCAACTCGGTTTTACAGTGAAAACTACAGGAACTTCAAACCGGCACTAGGAAACAGACTGAGAAATCAGAGAAAAAGTGTCTCCTGCAACCCGTTAACTTGGTGCTAGATGAACGAACGTCTCTCCAATTGCTCAGTTCTGAGAGATAAGTGTGTGTGAAAGCCGTCCTTCACCTAGCTTGTTGGGAACACAAAGTTTCTTTTCAGTTGCAAACTCCATTTCATTTATATATATTTGGAGGTACTAGCTCCAACTCGGTTTGACAGTGAAAACTGCAGGAACTTCAAACCGGCACTAGGAAACAGACTGAGAAAGCAGAGAAAAAGTGTCTCCTGCAACCCGTTCCCTTGGTGCTAGATGAACGAACGTCTCTCCACTTGCTCAGTTCTGAGAGATAATTGTGTGTGAAAGCCGCCCTTCACCTAGCTTGTTGGGAACACAAAGTTTCTTTTCAGTTGCAAACCCCATTTCATACATATATATGGGGAGGTACAAGCTCCAACTCGGTTTTACAGTGATAACTGCAGGAACTTCAAACCGGCACTAGGAAACAGACTGAGAAAGCAGAGAAAAAGTGTCTCCTGCAACCCGTTCCCTTGGTGCTAGATGAACGAAAGTCTCTCCACTTGCTCAGTTCTGAGAGATAAGTGTGTGTGAAAGGCGTCCTTCACCTAGCTTGTTGGGAACACAAAGTTTCTTTTCAGTTGCAAACTCCATTTCATACATATTTATGGTGAGGTACTAGCTCCAACTAGTTTTGACAGTGAAAACTGCAGGAACTTCTAACCGGCACTAGGAAACAGACTGAGAAAGCAGAGGAAAACTGTCTCCTGCAACCCGTTCCCTTGGTGCTAGATGAACGAACGTCTCTTCACTTGCTCAGTTCCGAGAGATAAGTGTGTGTGTAAGCCGTCCTTCACCTAGCTTGTTGGGAACACAAAGTTTCTTTTCAGTTGCAAACTCCAATCCATACATATATATGGGGAGGTACTAGCTCCAACTCGGTTTTACAGTGAAAACTGCAGGAACTTCAAACCGGCACTAGGAAACAGACTGAGAAAGCAGAGAAAATGTGTCTCCTGCAACCCGTTCCCTTGGTGCTAGATGAACGAAAGTCTCTCCACTTGCTCAGTTCTGAGAGATAAGTGTGTGTGAAAGCCGTCCTTTACCTAGCTTGTTGGGAACACAAAGTTTCTTTTCAGTTGCAAACTCCCTTCCATACATATATATGTGGAGGTACTAGCTCCAACTCGGTTTGACAGTGAAAACTGCAGGGACTTCAAACCGGCTCTAGGAAACAGACTGAGAAAGCAGAGAAAATGTGTCTCCTGCAACCCGTTCCCTTGGTGCTAGATGAACGAACGTCTCTCCAATTGCTCAGTTCTGGGAGATAAGTGTGTGTGAAAGCCGAACTTCACCTCGCTTGTTGGGAACACAAAATTTCTTTTCAGTTGCAAACTCCATTTCATACATATATATGGGGAGGTAATAGCTCCAACTCGGTTTTACAGTGAAAACTGCAGGAACTTCAAACCGGCACTAGGAAACAGACTGAGAAAGCAGAGAAAAAGTGTCTCCTGCAACCCGTTCCATTGGTGCTAGATGAACGAACGTCTCTCCACTTGCTCAGTTCTGAGAGATAAGTGTGTGTGAAACCCGTCCTTCACCTTGCTTGTTGGGAACACAAAGTTTCTTTTCAGTTGCAAACTCCATTTCATACATATATATGGGGAGGTACTAGCTCCAACAAGTTTTGACAGTGAAAACTGCAGGAACTTCAAACCGGCACTAGGAAACAGACTGAGAAAGCAGAGAAAAAGTGTCTCCTGCAACCCGTTATCTTGGTGCTAGATGAACGAACGTCTCTCCACTTGCTCAGTTCTGAGAGATAAGTGTGTTGAAAGCCGTCTTTCACCCAGCTTTTTGGGAACACAAAGTTTCTTTTCAGTTGCAAACTCCACTCCATCCATATATATGGGGAGGTAGAAGCTCCAACTCGATTTTACAGTGAAAACTGCAGGAACTTCTAACCGGCACTAGGAAACAGACTGAGAAAGCAGAGAAAAAGTGTCTCCTGCAACCCGTTCCCTTGGTGCTAGATGAACGAACGTCTCTCCACTTGCTCAGTTCTGAGAGATAAGTGTGTGTGAAAGCCGTCTTTCACCTAGCTTGATGGGAACACAAAGTTTCTTTTCAGTTGCAAACTCCACTCCATACATATATATGGGGAGGTAGAAGCTCTTACTCGGTTTTACTGTGAAAACTGCAGGAACATCAAACCGGCACTAGGAAACAGAATGAGAAAGCAGAGAAAAAGTGTCTCCTGCAACCCTTTCCCTTGGTGCTAGATGAACGAACTCTCTCCACCTGCTCATTTCTGAGAGATAAGTGTGTGTGAAAGCCGTCCTTCACCTAGCTTGTTGGGAACACAAAGTTTCTTTTCAGTTGCAAACTCCACTCCATCCATATATAGGGGGAGGTAGAAGCTCCAACTCGGTTTTACAGTGAAAACTGCAGGAACTTCAAACCGGCACTAGGAAACAGACTGAGAAAGCAGAGAAAAAGTGTCTCCTGCAACCCGTTCCCTTGGTGCTAGATGAACGAACGTCTCTCCACTTGCTCAGTTCTGAGAGATAAGAGTGTGTGAAGCCGTCCTTCACCTAGCTTGTTGGGAACACAAAGTTTCTTTTCAGTTGCAAACTCCATTCCATACATATATATGGGGAGGTACTAGCTCCAACTCGATTTTACAGTGAAAACTGCAGGAACTTCAAACCGGCACTAGGAAACAGACTGAGAAATCACAGAAAAAGTGTCTCCTGCAACCCGTTAACTTGGTGCTAGATGAACGAACGTCTCTCCAATTGCTCAGTTCTGGGAGATAAGTGTGTGTGAAAGCCGTCCTTCACCTCGCTTGTTGGGAACACAAAGTTTCTTTTCAGTTGCAAACTCCATTTCATACATATATATGGGGAGGTACTAGCTCCAACTCGGTTTTACAGTGAAAACTGCAGGAACTTCAAACCGGCACTAGGAAACAGACTGAGAAAGCAGAGAAAAAGTGTCTCCTGCAACCAGTTAACTTGGTGCTAGATGAACGAACGTCTCTCCAATTGCTCAGTTCTGAGAGATAAGAGTGTGTGAAGCCGTCCTTCACCTAGCTTGTTGGGAACACAAAGTTTCTTTTCAGTTGAAAACTCCCTTCCATACATATATATGGAGAGGTACTAGCTCCAACTCGGTTTGACAGTGAAAACTGCAGGAACATTAAACCGGCACTAGGAAACAGACTGAGAAAGCAGAGAAAAAGTGTCTCCTGCAACCCGTTCCCTTGGTGCTAGATGAACGAACGTCTCTCCACTTGCTCAGTTCTGAGAGATAAGTGTGTGTGAAAGCCGTCCTTCAACTAGCTTGTTGGGAACACAAAGTTTCTTTTCAGGTGCAAACTCCACTCCATCCATATATATGGGGAGGTAGAAGCTCCAACTCGGTTTTACAGTGAAAACTGCAGGAACTTCAAACCGGCACTAGGAAACAGACTGAGAAAGCAGAGAAAAATTGTCTCCTGCAACCCGTTCCCTTGGTGCTAGATGAACGAACGTCTCTGCACTTGCTCAGTTCCGAGAGATAAGTGTGTGTGTAAGCCGTCCTTCACCTAGCTTGTTGGGAACACAAACTTTCTTTTCAGTTCCAAACTCCATTCCATACATATATATGGGGAGGTACTAGCTCCAACTCCGTTTTACAGTGAAAACTGCAGGAACTTCAAACCGGCACTTGGAAACAGACTGATAAATCACAGAAAAAGTGTCCCCTGCAACCCGTTAACTTGGTGCTAGATGAACGAACGTATCTCCAATTGCTCAGTTCTGGGAGATAAGTGTGTGTGAAAGCCGTCCTTCACCTCGCTTGTTGGGAACACAAAGTTTCTTTTCAGTTGCAAACTCCATTTCATACATATATATGGGGAGGTACTAGTTCCAACTCGGTTTTACAGTGAAAACTGCAGGAACTTCAAACCGGCACTAGGAAACAGACTGAGAAAGCAGAGAAAAAGTGTCTCCTGCAAGCCGTTCCATTGGTGCTAGATGAACGAACGTCTCTTCACTTGCTCAGTTCCAAGAGATAAGTGTGTGTGTAAGCCGTCCTTCACCTAGCTTGTTGGGAACACAAAGTATCTTTTCAGTTGCAAACTCCATTCCATACATATATATGGGGAGGTACTAGCTCCAACTCGATTTTACAGTGAAAACTGCAGGAACTTCAAACCGGCACTAGGAAACAGACTGAGAAAGCAGAGAAAGTGTCTCCTGCAACCCGTTCCGATGGTGCTAGGTGAACGAACGTCTCTGCACTTGCTCAGTTCCGAGAGATAAGTGTGTGTGTAAGCCGTCCTTCACCTAGCTTGTTGGGAACACAAAGTTTCTTTTCAGGTCCAAACTCCATTCCATACATATATATGGGGAGGTACTAGCTCCAACTCCGTTTTACAGTGAAAACTGCAGGAACTTCAAACCGGCACTTGGAAACAGACTGAGAAATCACAGAAAAAGTGTCCCCTGCAACCCGTTAACTTGGTGCTAGATGAACGAACGTATCTCCAATTGCTCAGTTCTGGGAGATAAGTGTGTGTGAAAACCGTCCTTCACCTCGCTTGTTGGGAACACAAAGTTTCTTTTCAGTTGCAAACTCCATTTCATACATATATATGGGGAGGTACTAGCTCCAACTCGGTTTTACAGTGAAAACTGCAGGAACTTCAAACCGGCACTAGGAAACAGACTGAGAAAGCAGAGAAAAAGTGTCTCCTGCAAGCCGTTCCATTGGTGCTAGATGAACGAACGTCTCTTCACTTGCTCAGTTCCAAGAGATAAGTGTGTGTGTAAGCCGTCCTTCACCTAGCTTGTTGGGAACACAAAGTATCTTTTCAGTTGCAAACTCCATTCCATACATATATATGGGGAGGTACTAGCTCCAACTCGGTTTTACAGTGAAAACTGCAGGAACTTCAAACCGGCACTAGGAAACAGACTGAGAAAGCAGAGAAAGTGTCTCCTGCAACCCGTTCCGATGGTGCTAGATGAACGAACGTCTCTCCACTTGCTCAGTTCTGAGAGATAAGTGTGTGTGAAGCCGTCCTTCACCTAGCTTGTTGGGAACACAAAGTTTCTTTTCAGTTGCAATCTCCCTTCCATACATATATATGGGGAGGTACAAGCTCCAACTCGGTTTAACAGTGAAAACTGCAGGAACTTCAAACCGGCACTAGGAAACAGACTGAGAAAGCAGAGAAAAATTGTCTCCTGCAAACCGTTCCCTTGGTGCTAGATGAACGAACGTCTCTGCACTTGCTCAGTTCCGAGAGATATGTGTGTGTGTAAGCCGTCCTTCACCTAGCTTGTTGGGAACACAAAGATTCTTTTCAGTTGCAAACTCCATTCCATACATATATATGGGTAGGTACTATCTCCAACTCGGTTTTACAGTGAAAACTGCAGGAACTTCAAACCGGCACTAGGAAACAGACTGAGAAAGCAGAGAAAATGTGTCTCCTGCAACCCATTCCCTTGGTGCTAGATGAACGAACGTCTCTCCACTTGCTCAGTTCTGAGAGATAAGTGTGTGTGAAAGCCGTCCTTCACCTAGCTTGTTGGGAACACAAAGTTTCTTTTAAGTTGCAAACTCCAATCCATCCATATATATGGGGAGGTAGAAGCTCCAACTCGGTTTTACAGTGAAAACTGCAGGAACTTCAAACCGGCACTAGGAAACAGACTGAGAAAGCAGAGAAAATTTGTCTCCTGCAACCCGTTCCCTTGGTGCTAGATGAACGAACGTCTCTCCAATTGCTCAGTTCTGGGAGATAAGTGTGTGTGAAAGCCGTCCTTCACCTCGCTTGTTGGGAACACAAAGTTTCTTTTCAGTTGCAAAATCCTTTTCATACATATATATGGGGAGGTACTAGCTCCAACTCGGTTTTACAGTGATAACTGCAGGAACTTCAAACCGGCACTAGGAAACAGACTGAGAAAGCAGAGAAAAAGTGTCTCCTGCAAGCCGTTCCATTGGTGCTAGATGAACGAACGTCTCTCCACTTGCTCAGTTCTGAGAGATAAGTGTGTGTGAAAGCCGTCCTTCACCTAGCTTGTTGGGAACACAAAGTTTCTTTTCAGTTGCAAACTCCATTCCATACATATATATGGGGAGGTAGAAGCTCCAACTCAATTTTACAGTGAAAAATGCAGGATCTTCTAACCGGCACTAGGAAACAGACTGAGAATGCAGAGAAAAAGTGTCTCCTGCAAACCGTTCCCTTGGTGCTAAATGAATGAAAGTCTCTCCACTTGCTCAGTTCCAAGAGATAAGTGTGTGTGTAAGCCGTCCTTCAACTAGCTTGTTGGGAACACAAAGTATCTTTTCAGTTGCAAACTCCCTTCCATACTTATATATGGGGAGGTACTAGCTCCAACTCGGTTTGACAGTGAAAACTGCAGGAACTTCAAACCGGCACTAGGAAACAGACTGAGAAAGCAGAGAAAATGTGTCTCCTGTAACCCGTTCCCTTGGTGCTAGATGAACGAACGTCTCTCCACTTGCTCAGTTCTGAGAGATAAGTGTGTGTGAAAGCCGTCCTTCACCTAGCTTGTTGGGAACACAAAGTTTCTTTTCAGTTGCAAACATCCACTCCATCCATATATATGGGGAGGTAGAAGCTCCAACTCAATTTTACAGTGAAAACTGCAGGATCTTCTAACCGGCACTAGGAAACAGACTGAGAATGCAGAGAAAAAGTGTCTCCTGCAAACCGTTCCCTTTGTGCTAGATGAACGAAAGTCTCTCCACTTGCTCAGTTCCAAGAGATAAGTGTGTGTGTAAGCCGTCCTTCAACTAGCTTGTTGGGAACACAAAGTTTCTTTTCAGTTGCAAACTCCATTCCATACATATATATGGGGAGGTACAAGCTCCAACTCGGTTTTACAGTGAAAACTGCAGGAACTTCAAACCGGCACTAGGAAACTGACTGAGATAGCAGAGAAAAAGTGTCTCCTGCAACCCGTTCCCTTGGTGCTAGATGAACGAACGTCTCTCCACTTGCTCAGTTCTGAGAGATACGTGTGTGTGAAAGCCGTCCTTCACCTAGCTTGTTGGGAACACAAAGTTTCTTTTCAGTTGCAAACTCCATTCCATACATATATAGGGGAGGTACTAGCTCCAACTCGGTTTGACAGTGAAAACTGCAGGAACTTCAAACCGGCACTAGGAAACTGACTGAGATAGCAGAGAAAAAGTGTCTCCTGCAACCCGTTCCCTTGGTGCTAGATGAACGAACGTCTCTCCACTTGCTCAGTTCTGAGAGATAAGTGTGTGTGAAAGCCGTCCTTCACCTAGCTTGTTGGGAACACAAAGTTTCTTTTCAGTTGCAAACTCCATTCCATACATATATATAGGGAGGTACAAGCTCCAACTCGGTTTGACAGTGAAAACTGCAGGAAATTCTAACCGGCACTAGGAAACAAACTGAGAAAGCAGAGATAAAGTGTCTCCTGCAACCCGTTCCATTGGTGCTAGATGAACGAACGTCTCTCCACTTGCTCAGTTCTGAGAGATAAGTCTGTGTGAAAGCCGTCCTTCACCTAGCTTGTTGGGAACACAAAGTTTCTTTTAGGTTGCAAACTCCATTCCATACATATATATGGGGAGGTAGAAGCTCCAACTCGGTTTTACAGTGAAAACTGCAGGAACTTCAAACCGGCACTAGGAAACAGACTGAGAAAGCAGAGAAAATGTCTCTCCTGCAACCCTTTCCCTTGGTGCTAGATGAACGAACGTCTCTCCACTTGCTCAGTTCTGAGAGATAAGTGTGTGTGAAAGCCGTCCTTCACCTAGCTTGTTGGGAACACAAAGTTTCTTTTCAGTTGCAAACTCCATTCCATACATATATATGGGGAAGTACTAGCTCCAACTCGGTTTGACAGTGAAAACTGCAGGAACTTCAAACCGGCACTAGGAAACAGACTGAGAAAGCAGAGAAAAAGTGTCTCCTGCAACCCGTTCCCTTGGTGCTAGATGAACGAACGTCTCTCCACTTGCTCTGTTCTGAGAGATAAGTGTGTGTGAAAGCCGTCATTCAACTAGCTTGTTGGGAACACAAAGTTTCTTTTCAGTTGCAAACTCCATTCCATACATATATATGGGGAGGTACTAGCTCCAACTCGGTTTGACAGTGAAAACTGCAGGAACTTCAAACCGGCAGTAGGAAACAGACTGAGAAAGCAGAGAAAAAGTGTCTCCTGCAACCCGTTCCCTTGGTGCTAGATGAACGAACGTCTCTCCACTTGCTCAGTTCTGAGAGATAAGTGTGTGTGAAAGCCGTCCTTCACCTAGCTTGTTGGGAACACAAAGTTTCTTTTCAGTTGCAAACTCCATTCCATACATATATATGGGGAGGTACTAGCTCCAACTCGGTTTGACAGTGAAAACTGCAGGAACTTCAAACCGGCACTAGGAAACAGACTGAGAAAGCAGAGAAAAAGTGTCTCCTGCAACCCGTTCCCTTGGTGCTAGATGAACGAACGTCTCTCCACTTGCTCTGTTCTGAGAGATAAGTCTGTGTGAAAGCCATACTTCACCTAGCTTGTTGGGAAAACAAAGTTTCTTTTCAGTTGCAAACTCCATTCCATACATATATATGGGGAGGTAGAAGCTCCAACTCGATTTTACAGTGAAAACTGCAGGAACTTCAAACCGGCACTAGGAAACAGACTGAGAAAGCAGAGAAAAAGTGTCTCCTGCAACCAGTTCCCTTGGTGCTAGATGAACGAACGTCTCTCCACTTGCTCTGTTCTGAGAGATAAGTGTGTGTGAAAGCCGTCCTTCACCTAGCTTGTTGGGAACACAAAGTTTCTTTTCAGTTGCAAACTCCATTCCTTACATATATATGGGGAGGTACTAGCTCCAACTCGGTTTGACAGTGAAAACTGCAGGAACTTCAAACCGGCACTAGGAAACAGACTGAGAAAGCAGAGAAAAAGTGTCTCCTGCAACCCGTTCCATTGGTGCTAGATGAACGAACGTCTCTCCAATTGCTTAGTTCTGAGAGATAATTGTGTGTGAAAGCCGTCCTTCAACTAGCTTGTTGGGAACACAAAGTTTCTTTTCAGTTGCAAACTCCATTCCATACATATATATGGGGAGGTACTAGCTCCAACTCGGTTTGACAGTGAAAACTGCAGGAACTTCAAACCGGCACTAGGAAACAGACTGAGAAAGCAGAGAAAAAGTGTCTCCTGCAACCCGTTCCCTTGGTGCTAGATGAACGAAAGTCTCTCCACTTGCTCAGTTCCAAGAGATAAGTGTGTGTGAAAGCCGTCCTTCACCTAGCTTGTTGGGAACACAAAGTTTCTTTTCAGTTGCAAACTCCATTCCATACATATATATGGGGAAGTACTAGCTCCAACTCGGTTTGACAGTGAAAACTGCAGGAACTTCAAACCGGCACTAGGAAACAGACTGAGAAAGCAGAGAAAAAGTGTCTCCTGCAACCCGTTCAATTGGTGCTAGATGAACGAACGTCTCTCCACTTGCTCAGTTCTGAGAGATAAGTGTGTGTGAAAGCCGTCCTTCACCTAGATTGTTGGGAACACAAAGTTTCTTTTCAGTTGCAAACTCCATTCCATACATATATATGGGGAGGTAGAAGCTCCAACTCGGTTTTACAGTGAAAACTGCAGGAACTTCAAACCGGCACTAGGAAAGAGACTGAGAAAGCATAGAAAAAGTGTCTCCTGCAACCCGTTCCCTTGGTGCTAGATGAACGAACGTCTCTCCACTTGCTCAGTTCTGAGAGATAAGTGTGTGTGAAAGCCGTCCTTCACCTAGCTTGTTGGGAACACAAAGTTTCTTTTCAGTTGCAAACTCCATTCCTTACATATATATGGGGAGGTACTAGCTCCAACTCGGTTTGACAGTGAAAACTGCAGGAACTTCAAACCGGCACTAGGAAACAGACTGAGAAAGCAGAGAAAAAGTGTCTCCTGCAACCCGTTCCCTTGGTGCTAGATGAACGAACGTCTCTCCAATTGCTTAGTTCTGAGAGATAATTGTGTGTGAAAGCCGTCCTTCAACTAGCTTGTTGGGAACACAAAGTTTCTTTTCAGTTGCAAACTCCATTCCATACATATATATGGGGAGGTACTAGCTCCAACTCGGTTTGACAGTGAAAACTGCAGGAACTTCAAACCGGCAGTAGGAAACAGACTGAGAAAGCAGAGAAAAAGTGTCTCCTGCAACCCGTTCCCTTGGTGCTAGATGAACGAACGTCTCTCCACTTGCTCAGTTCTGAGAGATAAGTGTGTGTGAAAGCCGTCCTTCACCTAGCTTGTTGGGAACACAAAGTTTCTTTTCAGTTGCAAACTCCATTCCATACATATATATGGGGAAGTACTAGCTCCAACTCGGTTTGACAGTGAAAACTGCAGGAACTTCAAACCGGCACTAGGAAACAGACTGAGAAAGCAGAGAAAAAGTGTCTCCTGCAACCCGTTCCCTTGGTGCTAGATGAACGAACGTCTCTCCACTTGCTCTGTTCTGAGAGATAAGTCTGTGTGAAAGCCATACTTCACCTAGCTTGTTGGGAAAACAAAGTTTCTTTTCAGTTGCAAACTCCATTCCATACATATATATGGGGAGGTAGAATCTCCAACTCGATTTTACAGTGAAAACTGCAGGAACTTCAAACCGGCACTAGGAAACAGACTGAGAAAGCAGAGAAAAAGTGTCTCCTGCAACCCGTTCCCTTGGTGCTAGATGAACGAACGTCTCTCCAATTGCTCTGTTCTGAGAGATAAGTGTGTGTGAAAGCCGTCCTTCACCTAGCTTGTTGGGAACACAAAGTTTCTTTTCAGTTGCAAACTCCATTCCTTACATATATATGGGGAGGTACTAGCTCCAACTCGGTTTGACAGTGAAAACTGCAGGAACTTCAAACCGGCAATAGGAAACAGACTGAGAAAGCAGAGAAAAAGTGTCTCCTGCAACCCGTTCCCTTGGTGCTAGATGAACGAACGTCTCTCCAATTGCTTAGTTCTGAGAGATAATTGTGTGTGAAAGCCGTCTTTCAACTAGCTTGTTGGGAACACAAAGTTTCTTTTCAGTTGCAAACTCCATTCCATTCATATATATGGGGAAGTACTAGCTCCAACTCGGTTTGACAGTGAAAACTGCAGGAACTTCAAACCGGCACTAGGAAACAGACTGAGAAAGCAGAGAAAAAGTGTCTCCTGCAACCCGTTCCCTTGGTGCTAGATGAACGAACGTCTCTCCACTTGCTCAGTTCTGAGAGATAAGTGTGTGTGAATGCCGTCCTTCACCTAGCTTGTTGGGAACACAAAGTTTCTTTTCAGTTGCAAACTCCATTCCATACATATATATGGGGAGGTAGAAGCTCCAACTCGGTTTTACCGTGAAAACTGCAGGAACTTCAAACCGGCACTAGGAAACAGACTGAGAAAGCAGAGAAATAGTGTCTCCTGCAACCCGTTCCCTTGGTGCTAGATGAACGAACGTCTCTCCACTTGCTCAGTTCTGAGAGATAAGTGTGTGTGAAAGCCGTCCTTCACCTAGCTTGTTGGGAACACAAAGTTTCTTTTCAGTTGCAAACTCCATTCCTTACATATATATGGGGAGGTACTAGCTGCAACTCGGTTTCACAGTGAAAACTGCAGGAAATTCAAACCGGCACTAGGAAACAGACTGAGAAAGCAGAGAAAAAGTGTCTCCTGCAACCCGTTCCCTTGGTGCTAGATGAACGAACGTCTCTCCCCTTGCTCAGATCTGAGAGATAAGTGTGTGTGAAAGCCGTCCTTCACCTAGCTTGTTGGGAACACAAAGTTTCTTTTCAGTTGCAAACTCCATTCCATACATATATATGGGGAGGTACTAGCTCCAACTCGGTTTGACAGTGAAAACTGCAGGAACTTCAATCCGGCACTAGGAAACAGACTGAGAAAGCAGAGAAAATGTGTCTCCTGCAACCCTTTCCCTTGGTGCTAGATGAACGAACGTCTCTCCACTTGCTCAGTTCTGAGAGATAAGTGTGTGTGAAAGCCGTCCTTCACCTAGCTTGTTGGGAACACAAAGTTTCTTTTCAGTTGCAAACTCCATTCCATACATATATATGGGGAGTTAGAAGCTCCAACTCGGTTTTACAGTGAAAACTGCAGGAACTTCATACCGGCACTAGGAAACAGATTGAGAAAGCAGACAAAAGTGCCTCCTGCAACCCGTTCCCTTGGTGCTAGATGAACGAACGTCTCTCCACTTGCTCAGTTCTGAGAGATAAGTCTGTGTGAAAGCCGTCCTTCACCTAGCTTGTTGGGAACACAAAGTTTCTTTTCAGTTGCAAACTCCATTCCATACATATATATGGGGAGTTAGAAGCTCCAACTCGGTTTTACAGTGAAAACTGCAGGAACTTCAAACCGGCACTAGGAAACAGACTGAGAAAGCAGAGAAAAAGTGTCTCCTGCAACCCGTTCCCTTGGTGCTAGATGAACGAACGTCTCTCCACTTGCTCAGTTCTGAGAGTTAAGTGTGTGTGAAAGCCGTACTTCACCTAGCTTGTTGGGAACACAAAGTTTCTTTTCACTTGCAAACTCCATTCCATTCATATATATGGGGAGGTACAAGCTCCAACTCGGTTTTACAGTGAAAACTGCAGGAACTTCAAACCGGCACTAGGAAACAGACTGAGAAAGCAGAGAAAAAGTGTCTCCTGCAACCCGTTCCCTTGGTGCTAGATGAACGAACGTCTCTCCCCTTGCTCAGATCTGAGAGATAAGTGTGTGTGAAAGCCGTCCTTCACCTAGCTTGTTGGGAACACAAAGTTTCTTTTCAGTTGCAAACTCCATTCCATACATATATATGGGGAGGTACTAGCTCCAACTCGGTTTGACAGTGAAAACTGCAGGAACTTCAATCCGGCACTAGGAAACAGACTGAGAAAGCAGAGAAAATGTGTCTCCTGCAACCCTTTCCCTTGGTGCTAGATGAACGAACGTCTCTCCACTTGCTCAGTTCTGAGAGATAAGTGTGTGTGAAAGCCGTCCTTCACCTAGCTTGTTGGGAACACAAAGTTTCTTTTCAGTTGCAAACTCCATTCCATACATATATATGGGGAGTTAGAAGCTCCAACTCGGTTTTACAGTGAAAACTGCAGGAACTTCATACCGGCACTAGGAAACAGATTGAGAAAGCAGACAAAAGTGCCTCCTGCAACCCGTTCCCTTGGTGCTAGATGAACGAACGTCTCTCCACTTGCTCAGTTCTGAGAGATAAGTCTGTGTGAAAGCCGTCCTTCACCTAGCTTGTTGGGAACACAAAGTTTCTTTTCAGTTGCAAACTCCATTCCATACATATATATGGGGAGTTAGAAGCTCCAACTCGGTTTTACAGTGAAAACTGCAGGAACTTCAAACCGGCACTAGGAAACAGACTGAGAAAGCAGAGAAAAAGTGTCTCCTGCAACCCGTTCCCTTGGTGCTAGATGAACGAACGTCTCTCCACTTGCTCAGTTCTGAGAGTTAAGTGTGTGTGAAAGCCGTACTTCACCTAGCTTGTTGGGAACACAAAGTTTCTTTTCACTTGCAAACTCCATTCCATTCATATATATGGGGAGGTACAAGCTCCAACACGGTTTTACAGTGAAAACTGCAGGAACTTCAAAACGGCACTAGGAAACAGATTGAGGAAGCAGAGAAAAAGTGTCTCCTGCAAACCATTCCCTTGGTGCTAGATGAACGAACGTCTCTCCACTTGATCAGTTCTCAGAGATAAGTATGTGTGAAAGCCGTCCTTCACCTAGCTTGTTGGGAACACAAAGTTTCTTTTCAGTTGCAAACTCCATTCCATACATATATATGGGGAGGTAGAAGCTCCAACTCGGTTTTACAGTGAAAACTGCAGGAACTTCAAACCGGCACTAGGAAACAGACTGAGAAAGCAGAGAAAAAGTGTCCCCTGCAATCCGTTCCCTTGGTGCTAGATGAACGAACGTCTCTCCACTTGCTCAGTTCTGAGAGATAAGTGTGTGTGTAAGCCATCCTTCACCTACCTTTTTGGGAACACAAAGTTTCTTTTCAGTTGCAAACTCCATTCCATACATATATATGGGGAGGTAGAAGCTCCAACTCGGTTTTACAGTGAAAACTGCAGGAACTTCAAACCGGCACTAGGAAACAGATTGAGAATACAGACAAAAAGTGTCTCCTGCAACCCGTTCCCTTGGTGCTAGATGAACGAACGTCTCTCCACTTGCTCAGTTCTGAGAGATATGTCTGTGTGAAAGCCGTCCTTCACCTAGCTTGTTGGGAACACAAAGTTTCTTTTCAGTTGCAAACTCCATTCCATACATATATATGGGGAATTACAAGCTCCAACTCGGTTTTACAGTGAAAACTGCAGGAACTTTAAACCGGCACTAGGAAACAGACTGAGAAAGCAGAGAAAAAGTGTCTCCTGCAACCCGTTCCCTTGGTGCTAGATGAACGAACGTCTCTCCACTTGCTCAGTTCTGAGAGATACGTGTGTGTGAAAGCCGTCCTTCACTTAGCTTTTTGGGAACACAAAGTTTCTTTTCAGTTGCAAACTCCATTCCATACATATATATGGGGAGGTAAAAGCTCCAACTCGGTTTTACAGTGAAATCTGCAGGAACTTCAAACCGGCACTAGGAAACAGACTGAGGAAACAGAGAAAAAATGTCCTCTGCAACCCGTTCCCTTGGTGCTAGATGAACGAACGTCTCTCCACTTGCTCAGTTCTGAGAGATAAGTATGTGTGAAAGCCGTCCTTCTCCTAGCTTGTTGGGAACACATAGTTTCTTTTCAGTTGCAAACTCCATTCCATACATATATATGGGGAGGTACTAGCTCCAACTCGGTTTGACAGTGAAAACTGCAGGAACTTCAAACCGGCACTAGGAAACAGACTGAGAAAGCAGAGAAAAGGTCTCTCCTGCAACACTTTCCCTTGGTGCTAGATGAACGAACGTCTCTCCACTTGCTCAGTTCTTAGAGATAAGGGTGTGTGAAAGCCGTCCTTCACCTAGCTTGTTGGGAACACAAAGTTTCTTTTCAGTTGCAAACTCCATTCCTTACATATATATGGGGAGGTACTAGCTCCAACTCGGTTTGACAGTGAAAACTGCAGGAACTTCAAACCGGCACTAGGAAACAGACTGAGAAAGCAGAGAAAAAGTGTCTCCTGCAACCCGTTCCCTTGGTGCTAGATGAACGAACGTCTCTCCAATTGCTTAGTTCTGAGAGATAATTGTGTGTGAAAGCCGTCCTTCAACTAGCTTGTTGGGAACACAAAGTTTCTTTTCAGTTGCAAACTCCATTCCATACATATATATGGGGAGGTACTAGCTCCAACTCGGTTTGACAGTGAAAACTGCAGGAACTTCAAACCGGCACTAGGAAACAGACTGAGAAAGCAGAGAAAAAGTGTCTCCTGCAACCCGTTCCCTTGGTGCTAGATGAACGAACGTCTCTCCACTTGCTCAGTTCTGAGAGATAAGTGTGTGTGAAAGCCGTCCTTCACCTAGCTTGTTGGGAACACAAAGTTTCTTTTCAGTTGCAAACTCCATTCCATACATATATATGGGGAGGTACTAGCTCCAACTCGGTTTCACAGTGAAAACTGCAGGAACTTCAAACCGGCACTAGGAAACAGACTGAGAAAGCAGAGAAAAAGTGTCTCCTGCAACCCGTTCCCTTGGTGCTAGATGAACGAACGTCTCTCCACTTGCTCAGTTCTGAGAGATAAGTGTGTGTGAAAGCCGTCCTTCAACAAGCTTGTTGGGAACACAAAGTTTCTTTTCAGTTGCAAACTCCATTCCATACATATATATGGGGAGGTAGAAGCTCCAACTCGGTTTTACAGTGAAAACTGCAGGAACTTCAAACCGGCACTAGGAAACAGACTGAGAAAGCAGAGAAAAAGTGTCTCCTGCAATCCGTTCCCTTGGTGCTAGATGAACGAACGTCTCTCCACTTGCTCAGTTCTGAGAGATAAGTGTGTGTGTAAGCCGTCCTTCACCTAGCTTTTTGGGAACACAAAGTTTCTTTTCAGTTGCAAACTCCATTCCACACATATATATGGGGAGGTACTAGCACCAACTCGGTTTTACAGTGAAAACTGCAGGAACTTCAAACCGGCACTAGGAAACAGATTGAGAATACAGACAAAAGTGTCTCCTGCAACCCGTTCCCTTGGTGCTAGATGAACGAACGTCTCTCCACTTGCTCATTTCTGAGAGATAAGTCTGTGTGAAAGCCGTCCTTCACATAGCTTGTTGGGAACACAAAGTTTCTTTTCAGTTGCAAACTCCATTCCATACATATATATGGGGAATTACAAGCTCCAACTCGGTTTTACAGTGAAAACTGCAGGAACTTCAAACCGGCATTAGGGAACAGACTGAGAAAGCAGAGAAAAATTGTCTCCTGCAACCCGTTCCCTTGGTGCTAGATGAACGAACGTCTCTCCACTTGCTCAGTTCTGAGAGATACGTGTGTGTGAAAGCCGTCCTTCACTTAGCTTGTTGGGAACACAAAGTTTATTTTCAGTTGCAAACTCCATTCCATACATATATATGGGGAGGTACAAGCTCCAACTCGGTTTGACAGTGAAAACTGCAGGAACTTCAAACCGGCACTAGGAAACAGACTGAGGAAACAGAGAAAAAATGTCCTCTGCAACCCGTTCCCTTGGTGCTAGATGAACGAACGTCTCTCCACTTGCTCAGTTCTGAGAGATAAGTATGTGTGAAAGCCGTCCTTCACCTAGCTTGTTGGGAACACATAGTTTCTTTTCAGTTGCAAACTCCATTCCATACATATATATGGGGAGGTACTAGCTCCAAATCGGTTTGACAGTGAAAACGGCAGGAACTTCAAACCGGCACTAGGAAACAGACTGAGAAAGCAGAGAAAAGGTCTCTCCTGCAACCCTTTCCCTTGGTGCTAGATGAACGAACGTCTCTCCACTTGCTCAGTTCTGAGAGATAAGTGTGTGTGAAAGCCGTCCTTCACCTAGCTTGTTGGGAACACAAAGTTTCTTTTCAGTTGCAAACTCCAATCCATACATATATATGGGGAATTACTAGCTCCAACTCGGTTTTACAGTGAAAACTGCAGGAACTTCAAACCGGCACTAGAAAACAGATTGAGAAAGCAGACAAAATGTGTCTCCTGCAACCCGTTCCATTGGTGCTAGATGAACGAACGTCTCTCCACTTGCTCAGTTCTGAGAGATAAGTCTGTGTGAAAGCCGTCCTTCACCTAGCTTGTTGGGAACACAAAGTTTCTTTTCAGTTGCAAACTCCATTCCATACATATATATGGGGAGGTAGAATCTCCAACACGGTTTTACAGTGAAAACTGCAGGAACTTCAAACCGGCACTAGGAAACAGACTGAGAAAGCAGAGAAAAAGTGTCTCCTGCAACCCGTTCCCTTTGTGCTAGATGAACGAACGTCTCTCCACTTGCTCAGTTCTGAGAGAGAAGTGCGTGTGAAAGCCGTCCTTCACCTAGCTTGTTGGGAACACAAAGTTTCTTTTCAGTTGCAAACTCCATTCCATACATATATATGGGGAGGTTCTAGCTCCAACTCGGTTTGACAGTGAAAACTGCAGGAACTTCAAACCGGCACTAGGAAACAGACTGAGAAAGCAGAGAAAAAGTGTCTCCTGCAACCCGTTCCCTTGGTGCTAGATGAACGAACGTCTCTCCACTTGCTCAGTTCTGAGAGATACGTGTGTGTTAAAGCCGTCCTTCACCTAGCTTGTTGGGAACACAAAGTTTATTTTCTGATGCAAACTCCATTCCATACATATATATGGGGAGGTACGAGCTCCAACTCGGTTTTACAGTGAAAACTGCAGGAACTTCAAACCGGCACTAGGAAACAGACTGAGGAAACAGAGAAAAACTGTCCCCTGCAACCCGTTCCCTTGGTGCTAGATGAACGAACGTCTCTCCACTTGCTCAGTTCTGAGAGATAAGTATGTGTGAAAGCCGTCCTTCACCTAGCTTGTTGGGAACACATAGTTTCTTTTCAGTTGCAAACTCCATTCCATACATATATATGGGGAGCTACTAGCTCCAACTCGGTTTGACAGTGAAAACTGCAGGAACTTCAAACCGACACTAGGAAACAGACTGAGAAAGCAGAGAAAAAGTGTCTCCTGCAACCCGTTCCCTTGGTGCTAGATGAACGAAAGTCTCTCCACTTGCTCAGTTCTGAGAGATAAGTGTGTGTGAAAGCCGTCCTTCACCTAGCTTCTTGGGAACACAAAGTTTCTTTTCATTTGCAAACTCCATTCCATACATATATATGGGGAGGTAGAAGCTCCAACTCGGTTTTACAGTGAAAACTGCAGGAACTTCAAACCGGCACTAGGAAACAGATTGAGAATACAGACAAAAAGTGTCTCCTGCAACCCGTTCCCTTGGTGCTAGATGAACGAACGTCTCTCCACTTGCTCAGTTCTGAGAGATAATTCTGTGTGAAAGCCGTCCTTCACCTAGCTTGTTGGGAACACAAAGTTTCTTTTCAGTTGCAAACTCCATTCCATACATATATATGGGGAGGTACAAGCTCCAACTCGGTTTTACAGTGAAAACTGCAGGAACTTCAAACCGGCACTAGGAAACAGACTGAGAAAGCAGAGAAAAAGTGTCTCCTGCAACCCGTTCCCTTGGTGCTAGATGAACGAACGTCTCTCCACTTGCTCATTTCTGAGAGATACGTGTGTGTGAAAGCCGTCCTTCACCTAGCTTGTTGGGAACACAAAGTTTCTTTTCAGTTGCAAACTCCATTCCATACATATATATGGGGAGGTACAAGCTCCAACTCGGTTTTACAGTGAAAACTGCAGGAACTTCAAACCGGCACTAGGAAACAGACTGAGGAAACAGAGAAAAAATATCCTCTGCAACCCGTTCCCTTGGTGCTAGATGAACGAACGTCTCTCCACTTGCACAGTTCTGAGAGATAAGTATGTGTGAAAGCCGTCCTTCTCCTAGCTTGTTGGGAACACATAGTTTCTTTTCAGTTGCAAACTCCATTCCATACATATATATGGGGAGGTACTAGCTCCAACTCGGTTTGACAGTGAAAACTGCAGGAACTTCAAACCGGCACTAGGAAACAGACTGAGAAAGCAGAGAAAATGTCTCTCCTGCAACCCTTTCCCTTGGTGCTAGATGAACGAACGTCTCTCCACTTGCTCAGTTCTGAGAGATAAGTGTGTGTGAAAGCCGTCCTTCACCTAGCTTGTTGGGAACACAAAGTTTCTTTTCAGTTGCAAACTCCATTCCATACATATATATGGGGAGGTACTAGCTCCAACTCGGTTTTACAGTGAAAACTGCAGGAACTTCAAACCGGCACTAGGAAACAGATTGAGAAAGCAGAGAAAAAGTGTCTCCTGCAACCCGTTCCCTTGGTGCTAGATGAACGAACGTCTCTCCACTTGCTCATTTCTGAGAGAGAAGTGCGTGTGAAAGCCGTCCTTCACCTAGCTTGTTGGGAACACAAAGTTTCTTTTCAGTTGCAAACTCCATTCCATAGATATATATGGGGAGGTACTAGATCCAACTCGGTTTGACAGTGAAAACTGCAGGAACTTCAAACCGGCACTAGGAAACAGACTGAGAAAGCAGAGAAAAAGTGTCTCCTGCAAACGGTTCCCTTGGTGCTAGATGAACGAACGTCTCTCCACTTGCTCAGTTCTGAGAGATACGTGTGTGTGAAAGCCGTCCTTCACCTAGCTTGTTGGGAACACAAAGTTTCTTTTCAGATGCAAACTCCATTCCATACATATATATGGGGAGGTAGAAGCTCCAACTCGGTTTTACAGTGAAAACTGCAGGAACTTCATACCGGCACTAGGAAACAGACTGAGGAAACAGAGAAAAACTGTCTCCTGCAACCCGTTCCCTTGGTGCTAGATGAACGAACGTCTCTCCACTTGCTCAGTTCTGAGAAATAAGTATGTGTGAAAGCCGTCCTTCACCTAGCTTGTTGGGAACACATAGTTTCTTTTCAGTTGCAAACTCCATTCCATACATATATATGGGGAGGTACTAGCTCCAACTCGGTTTGACAGTGAAAACTGCAGGAACTTCAATCCGGCACTAGGAAACAGACTGAGAAAGCAGAGAAAATGTCTCCCCTGCAACCCTTTCCATTGGTGCTAGATGAACGAACGTCTCTCCACTTGCTCAGTTCTGAGAGATAAGTGTGTGTGAAAGCCGTACTTCACCTAGCTTGTTGGGAACACAAAGTTTCTTTTCAGTTGCAAACTCCATTCCATACATATATATGGGGAGGTACTAGCTCCAACTCGGTTTTACAGTGAAAACTGCAGGAACTTCAAACCGGCACTAGGAAACAGACTGAGAAAGCAGACAAAAAGTGTCTCCTGCAACCCGTTCCCTTGGTGCTAGATGAACGAACGTCTCTCCACTTGCTCAGTTCTGAGAGATAATTCTGTGTGAAAGCCGTCCTTCACCTAGCTTGTTGGGAACACAAAGTTTCTTTTCAGTTGCAAACTCCATTCCATACATATATATGGGGAGGTACAAGCTCCAACTCGGTTTTACAGTGAAAACTGCAGGAACTTCAAACCGGCACTAGGAAACAGACTGAGAAAGCAGAGAAAAAGTGTCCCCTGCAACCCGTTCCCTTGGTGCTAGATGAACGAACGTCTCTCCTCTTGCTCATTTCTGAGAGATACGTGTGTTTGAAAGCCGTCCTTCACCTAGCTTGTTGGGAACACAAAGTTTCTTTTCAGTTGCAAACTCCATTCCATACATATATATGGGGAG
The DNA here is from genome assembly GCF_036321535.1 of Camelus dromedarius. Classification (NCBI taxonomy): domain Eukaryota; kingdom Metazoa; phylum Chordata; class Mammalia; order Artiodactyla; family Camelidae; genus Camelus; species Camelus dromedarius. The sequence continues at coordinate 141,886 of NW_026989811.1, read as the reverse complement.
GTACAAGCTCCAACTCGGTTTTACAGTGAAAACTGCAGGAACTTCAAACCGGCACTAGGAAACAGACTGAGGAAACAGAGAAAAAATGTCCTCTGCAACCCGTTCCCTTGGTGCTAGATGAACGAGCGTCTCTCCACTTGCACAGTTCTGAGAGATAAGTATGTGTGAAACCCGTCCTTCACCTAGCTTGTTGGGAACACATAGTTTCTTTTCAGTTGCAAACTCCATTCCATACATATATATGGGGAGGTACTATCTCCAACTCGGTTTGACAGTGAAAACTGCAGGAACTTCAAACCGGCACTAGGAAACAGACTGAGAAAGCAGAGAAAATGTCTCTCCTGCAACCCTTTCCCTTGGTGCTAGATGAACGAACGTCTCTCCACTTGCTCAGTTCTGAGAGATAAGTGTGTGTGAAAGCCGTCCTTCACCTAGCTTGTTGGGAACACAAAGTTTCTTTTCAGTTGCAAACTCCATTCCATACATATATATGGGGAGGTACTAGCTCCAACTCGGTTTTACAGTGAAAACTGCAGGAACTTCAAACCGGCACTAGGAAACAGATTGAGAAAGCAGACAAAAAGTGTCTCCTGCAACCCGTTCCCTTGGTGCTAGATGAACGAACGTCTCTCCACTTGCTCAGTTCTGAGAGATAAGTCTGTGTGAAAGCCGTCCTTCACCTAGCTTGTTGGGAACACAAAGTTTCTTTTCAGTTGCAAACTCCATTCCATACATATATATGGGGAGGTAGAATCTCCAACACGGTTTTACAGTGAAAACTGCAGGAACTTCAAACCGGCACTAGGAAACAGACTGAGAAAGCAGAGAAAAAGTGTCTCCTGCAACCCGTTCCCTTGGTGCTAGATGAACGAACGTCTCTCCACTTGCTCATTTCTGAGAGAGAAGTGCGTGTGAAAGCCGTCCTTCACCTAGCTTGTTGGGAACACAAAGTTTCTTTTCAGTTGCAAACTCCATTCCATACATATATATGGGGAGGTACTAGCTCCAACTCGGTTTTACAGTGAAAACTGCAGGAACTTCAAACCGGCACTAGGAAACAAATTGAGAAACAGACAAAAAGTGTCTCCTGCAACCCGTTCCCTTGGTGCTAGATGAACGAACGTCTCTCCACTTGCTCAGTTCTGAGAGATAAGTCTGTGTGAAAGCCGTCCTTCACCTAGCTTGTTGGGAACACAAAGTTTCTTTTCAGTTGCAAACTCCATTCCATACATATATATGGGGAGGTAGAATCTCCAACACGGTTTTACAGTGAAAACTGCAGGAACTTCAAACCGGCACTAGGAAACAGACTGAGAAAGCAGAGAAAAAGTGTCTCCTGCAACCCGTTCCCTTGGTGCTAGATGAACGAACGTCTCTCCACTTGCTCATTTCTGAGAGAGAAGTGCGTGTGAAAGCCGTCCTTCACCTAGCTTGTTGGGAACACAAAGTTTCTTTTCAGTTGCAAACTCCATTCCATACATATATATGGGGAGGTACTAGATCCAACTCGGTTTGACAGTGAAAACTGCAGGAACTTCAAACCGGCACTAGGAAACTGACTGAGAAAGCAGAGAAAAAGTGTCTCCTGCAAACGGTTCCCTTGGTGCTAGATGAACGAACGTCTCTCCACTTGCTCAGTTCTGAGAGATACGTGTGTGTGAAAGCCGTCCTTCACCTAGCTTGTTGGGAACACAAAGTTTATTTTCAGATGCAAACTCCATTCCATACATATATATGGGGAGGTAGAAGCTCCAACTCGGTTTTACAGTGAAAACTGCAGGAAATTCAAACCGGCACTAGGAAACAGACTGAGGAAACAGAGAAAAACTGTCTCCTGCAACCCGTTCCCTTGGTGCTAGATGAACGAACGTCTCTCCACTTGCTCAGTTCTGAGAAATAAGTATGTGTGAAAGCCGTCCTTCACCTAGCTTGTTGGGAACACATAGTTTCTTTTCAGTTGCAAACTCCATTCCATACATATATATGGGGAGGTACTAGCTCCAACTCGGTTTGACAGTGAAAACTGCAGGAACTTCAATCCGGCACTAGGAAACAGACTGAGAAAGCAGAGAAAATGTCTCTCCTGCAACCCTTTCCCTTGGTGCTAGATGAACGAACGTCTCTCCACTTGCTCAGTTCTGAGAGATAAGTGTGTGTGAAAGCCGTCCTTCACCTAGCTTGTTGGGAACACAAAGTTTCTTTTCAGTTGCAAACTACATTCCATACATATATATGGGGAGGTACTAGCTCCAACTCGGTTTTACAGTGAAAACTGCAGGAACTTCAAACCGGCACTAGGAAACAGATTGAGAAAGCAGACAAAAAGTGTCTCCTGCAACCCGTTCCCTTGGTGCTAGATGAACGAACGTCTCTCCACTTGCTCAGTTCTAAGAGATAAGTCTGTGTGAAAGCCGTCCTTCACCGAGCTTGTTGGGAACACAAAGTTTCTTTTCAGTTGCAAACTCCATTCCATACATATATATGGGGAGGTAGAATCTCCAACACGTTTTTACAGTGAAAACTGCAGGAACTTCAAACCGGCACTAGGAAACAGACTGATAAAGCAGAGAAAAAGTGTCTCCTGCAACCCGTTCCCTTGGTGCTAGATGAACGAACGTCTCCCCACTTGCTCAGTTCTGAGAGAGAAGTGCGTGTGAAAGCCGTCCTTCACCTAGCTTGTTGGGAACACAAAGTTTCTTTTCAGTTGCAAACTCCATTCCATACATATATATGGGGAGGTACAAGCTCCAACTCGGTTTGACAGTGAAAACTGCAGGAACTTCAAACCGGCACTAGGAAACAGACTGAGAAAGCAGAGAAAAAGTGTCTCCTGCAACCCGTTCCCTTGGTGCTAGATGAACGAACGTCTCTCCACTTGCTCAGTTCTGAGATATAAGTGTGTGTGAAAGCCGTCCTTCACCTAGCTTGTTGGGAACACAAAGTTTCTTTTCACTTGCAAACTCCATTCCATTCATATATATGGGGAGGTACAAGCTCCAACTCGGATTTACAGTGAAAACTGCAGGAACTTCAAAACGGCACTAGGAAACAGACTGATGAAGCAGAGAAAAAGTGTCTCCTGCAACCCGTTCCCTTGGTGCTAGATGAACGAACGTCTCTCCACTTGCTCAGTTCTGAGAGATAAGTATGTGTGAAAGCCGTCCTTCACCTAGCTTGTTGGGAACACAAAGTTTCTTTTCAGTTGCAAACTCCATTCCATACATATATATGGGGAGGTAGAAGCTCCAACTCGTTTTTACAGTGAAAACTGCAGGATCTTCAAACCGGCACTAGGAAACAGACTGAGAAAGCAGAGAAAAAGTGTCTCCTGCAATCCGTTCCCTTGGTGCTAGATGAACGAACGTCTCTCCACTTGCTCAGTTATGAGAGATAAGTGTGTGTGTAAGCCGTCCTTCACCTAGCTTTTTGGGAACACAAAGTTTCTTTTCAGTTGCAAACTCCATTCCATACATATATATGGGGAGGTACTAGCTCCAACTCGGTTTTACAGTGAAAACTGCAGGAACTTCAAACCGGCACTAGGAAACAGACTGAGAAAGCAGAGAAAAAGTGTCTCCTGCAACCCGTTCCCTTGGTGCTAGATGAACGAACGTCTCTCCACTTGCTCAGTTCTGAGAGATAAGTGTGTGTGAAAGCCGTCCTTCACCTAGCTTGTTGGGAACACAAAGTTTCTTTTCAGTTGCAAACTACATTCCATACATATATATGGGGAGGTACTAGCTCCAACTCGGTTTGACAGTGAAAACTGCAGGAACTTCAATCCGGCACTAGGAAACAGACTGAGAAAGCAGAGAAAATGTGTCTCCTGCAACCCTTTCCCTTGGTGCTAGATGAACGAACGTCTCTCCACTTGCTCAGTTCTGAGAGACAAGTGTGTGTGAAAGCCGTCCTTCACATAGCTTGTTGGGAACACAAAGTTTCTTTTCAGTTGCAAACTCCATTCCATACATATATATGGGGAGGTAGAAGCTCCAACTCTGTTTTACAGTGAAAACTGCAGGAACTTCAAACCGGCACTAAGAAACAGATTGAGAAAGCAGACAAAAAGTGTTTCTTGCAACCCGTTCCCTTGGTGCTAGATGAACGAACGTCTCTCCACTTGCTCAGTTCTGAGAGATAAGTCTGTGTGAAAGCCGTCCTTCACCTAGCTTGTTGGGAACACAAAGTTTCTTTTCAGTTGCAAACTCAATTCCATACATATATATGGGGAGGTACAAGCTCCAACTCGGTTTTACAGTGAAAACTGCAGGAACTTCAAAATGGCACTAGGAAACAGATTGAGGAAGCAGAGAAAAAGTGTCTCCTGCAACCCGTTCCCTTGGTGCTAGATGAACGAACGTCTCTCCACTTGATCAGTTCTCAGAGATAAGTATGTGTGAAAGCCGTCCTTCACCTAGCTTCTTGGGAACACAAAGTTTCTTTTCAGTTGCAAACTCCATTCCATACATATATATGGGGAGGTAGAAGCTCCAACTCGGTTTTACAGTTAAAACTGCAGGAACTTCAAACCGGACCTAGGAAACAGACTGAGAAAGCAGAGAAAAAGTGTCTCCTGCAATCCGTTCCCTTGGTGCTAGATGAACGAACGTCTCTCCAATTGCTCAGTTCTGAGAGATAAGTGTGTGTGTAAGCCGTCCTTCACCTAGCTTTTTGGGAACACAAAGTTTCTTTTCAGTTGCAAACTCCATTCCATACATATATATGGGGAGGTACTAGCTCCAACTCGGTTTTACAGTGAAAACTGCAGGAAATTCAAACCGGCACTAGGAAACAGACTGAGAAAGCAGAGAAAAAGTGTCTCCTGCAACCCGTTACCTTGGTGCTAGATGAACGAACGTCTCTCCCCTTGCTCAGTTCTGAGAGATAAGTGTGTGTGAAAGCCGTACTTCACCTAGCTTGTTGGGAACACAAAGTTTTTTTTTCAGTTGCCAACTCCATTCCATACATATATATGGGGAGGTAGAAACTCCAACTCGGTTTTACAGTGAAAACTGCAGGAACTTCAAACCGGCACTAAGAAACAGATTTAGAAAACAGACAAAAAGTGTCTCCTGCAACGTGTTCCCTTGGTGCTAGATGAACGAACGTCTCTCCACTTGCTCAGTTCTGAGAGATAAGTCTGTGTGAAAGCCGTCCTTCACCTAGCTTGTTGGGAACACAAAGTTTCTTTTCAGTTGCAAACTCCATTCCATACATATATATCGGGAGGTACAAGCTCCAACTCGGTTTTACAGTGAAAACTGCAGGAACATCAAACCGGCACTAGGAAACAGACTGAGAAAGCAGAGAAAAAGTGTCTCCTGCAAACCGTTCCCTTGGTGCTAGATGAACGAACGTCTCTCCACTTGCTCAGTTCTGAGAGATACGTGTGTGTGAAAGCCGTCCTTCACCTAGCTTGTTGGGAACACAAAGTTTCTTTTCAGATGCAAACTCCATTCCATACATATATATGGGGAGGTACAAGCTCCAACTCGGTTTTACAGTGAAAACTGGAGGAACTTCAAACAGGCACTAGGAAACAGACTGAGGAAACAGAGAAAAACTGTCTCCTGCAACCCGTTCCCTTGGTGATAGATGAACGAACGTCTCTCCACTTGCTCAGTTCTGAGAGATAAGTATGTGTGAAAGCCGTCCTTCACCTAGCTTGTTGGGAACACATAGATTCTTTTCAGTTGCAAACTCCATTCCATACATATATATGGGGAGGTACTAGCTCCAACTCGATTTGACAGAGAAAACTGCAGGAAATTCAAACCGGCACTAGGAAACAGACTGAGAAAGCAGAGAAAAAGTGTCTCCTGCAACCCGTTCCCTTGGTGCTAGATGAACGAACGTCTCTCCACTTGCTCAGTTCTGAGAGATATGTGTGTGTGAAAGCCGTACTTCACCTAGATTGTTGGGAACACAAAGTTTTTTTTTCAGTTGCCAACTCCATTCCATACATATATATGGGGAGGTAGAAACTCCAACTCGGTTTTACAGTGAAAACTGCAGGAACTTCAAACCGGCACTAAGAAACAGATTTAGAAAACAGACAAAAAGTGTCTCCTGCAACGCGTTCCCTTGGTGCTAGATGAACGAACGTCTCTCCACTTGCTCAGTTCTGAGAGATAAGTCTGTGTGAAAGCCGTCCTTCACCTAGCTTGTTGGGAACACAAAGTTTCTTTTCAGTTGCAAACTCCATTCCATACATATATATGGGGAGGTACAAGCTCCAACTCGGTTTTACAGTGAAAACTGCAGGAACATCAAACCGGCACTAGGAAACAGACTGAGAAAGCAGAGAAAAAGTGTCTCCTGCAAACCGTTCCCTTGGTGCTAGATGAACGAACGTCTCTCCACTTGCTCAGTTCTGAGAGATACGTGTGTGTGAAAGCCGTCCTTCACCTAGCTTGTTGGGAACACAAAGTTTCTTTTCAGATGCAAACTCCATTCCATACATATATATGGGGAGGTACAAGCTCCAACTCGGTTTTACAGTGAAAACTGGAGGAACTTCAAACAGGCACTAGGAAACAGACTGAGGAAACAGAGAAAAACTGTCTCCTGCAACCCGTTCCCTTGGTGATAGATGAACGAACGTCTCTCCACTTGCTCAGTTCTGAGAGATAAGTATGTGTGAAAGCCGTCCTTCACCTAGCTTGTTGGGAACACATAGTTTCTTTTCAGTTGCAAACTCCATTCCATACATATATAAGGGGAGGTACTAGCTCCAACTCGGTTTGACAGTGAAAACTGCAGGAACTTCTATCCGGCACTAGGAAACAGACTGAGAAAGCAGAGAAAATGTCTCTCCTGCAACCCTTTCCCTTGGTGCTAGATGAACGAACGTCTCTCCACTTGCTCAGTTCTGAGAGATAAGTGTGTGTGAAAGCCGTCCTTCACCTAGCTTTTTGGGAATACAAAGTTTCTTTTCAGTTGCAAACTCCATTCCATACATATATATGGGGAGGTAGAAGCTCCAACTCGGTTTTACAGTGAAAACTGCAGGAACTTCAAACCGGCACTAGGAAACAGATTGAGAAAGCAGACAAAAAGTGTCTCCTGCAACCCGTTCCCTTGGTGCTAGATGAACGAACGTCTCTCCACTTGCTCAGTTCTGAGAGATAAGTCTGTGTGAAAGCCGTCCTTCACCTAGCTTGTTGGGAACACAAAGATTCTTTTCAGTTGCAAACTCCATTCCATACATATATATGGGGAGGTAGAATCTCCAACACGGTTTTACAGTGAAAACTGCAGGAACTTCAAACCGGCAATAGGAAACAGACTGAGAAAGCAGAGAAAAAGTGTCTCCTGCAACCCGTTCCCTTGGTGCTAGATGAACGAACGTCTCTCCACTTGCTCAGTTCTGAGAGAAAAGTGCGTGTGAAAGCCGTCCTTCACCTAGCTTGTTGGGAACACAAAGTTTCTTTTCAGTTGCAAAATCCATTCCATTCATATATATGGGGAGGTACAAGCTCCAAGTCGGTTTTACAGTGAAAACTGCAGGAACTTCAAAACGGCACTAGGAAACAGACTGAGGAAGCAGAGAAAAAGTGTCTCCTGCATCCCGTTCCCTTGGTGCTAGATGAACGAACGTCTCTCCACTTGCTCAGTTCTGAGAGATAAGTATGTGTGAAAGCCGTCATTCACCTAGCTTGTTGGGAACACAAAGTTTCTTTTCAGTTTCAAACTCCATTCCATACATATATATGGGGAGGTAGAAGCTCCAACTCGGTTTTACAGTGAAAACTGCAGGAACTTCAAACCGGCACTAGGAAACAGACTGAGAAAGCAGAGAAAAAGTGTCTCCTGCAATCCGTTCCCTTGGTGCTAGATGAACGAACGTCTCTCCACTTGCTCAGTTATGAGAGATAAGTGTGTGTGTAAGCCGTCCTTCACCTAGCTTTTTGGGAACACAAAGTTTCTTTTCAGTTGCAAACTCCATTCCATACATATATATGGGGAGGTACTAGCTCCAACTCGGTTTGACAGTGAAAACTGCAGGAACTACAAACCGGCACTAGGAAACAGACTGAGAAAGCAGAGAAAAAGTGTCTCCTGCAACCCGTTCCCTTGGTGCTAGATGAACGAACGTCTCTCCACTTGCTCAGTTCTGAGAGATAAGTGTGTGTGAAAGCCGTCCTTCACCTTGCTTGTTGGGAACACAAAGTTTCTTTTCAGTTGCAAACTCCATTCCATACATATATATGGGGAGGTACAAACTCCAACTCGGTTTTACAGTGAAAACTGCAGGAACTTCAAACCGGCACTGGGAAACAGATTGAGAAAGCAGATAAAAAGTGTCTCCTGTAACCCGTTCCCTTGGTGGTAGATGAACGAACGTCTCTCCACTTGCTCAGTTCTGAGAGATAAGTCTGTGTGAAAGCCGTCCTTCACCTAGCTTGTTGGGAACACAAAGTTTCTTTTCAGTTGCAAACTCCATTCCATACATATATATGGGGAGGTAGAATCTCCAACACGGTTTTACAGTGAAAACTGCAGGAACTTCAAACCGGCACTAGGAAACATACTGAGAAAGCAGAGAAAAAGTGTCTCCTGCAACCCGTTCCCTTGGTGCTAGATGAACGAACGTCTCTCCACTTGTTCAGTTCTGAGAGTGAAGTGCGTGTGAAAGCCGTCCTTCACCTAGCTTGTTGGGAACACAAAGTTTCTTTTCAGTTGCAAACTCCATTCCATACATATATATGGGGAGGTACTAGCTCCAACTAGTTTTGACAGTGAAAACTGCAGGAACTTCAAACCGGCACTGGGAAACAGACTGAGAAAGCAGAGAAAAGGTGTCTCCTGCAACCCGTTCCCTTGGTGCTAGATGAACGAACGTCTCTCCACTTGCTCAGTTCTGAGAGATACGTGTGTGTGAAAGCCGTCCTTCACCTAGCTTGTTGGGAACACAAAGTTTCTTTTCAGATGCAAACTCCATTCCATACATATATATGGGGAGGTACAAGCTCCAAGTCGGTTTTACAGTGAAAACTGCAGGAACATCAAACCGGCACTAGGAAACAGACTGAGGAAACAGAGAAAAACTGTCTCCTGCAACCCGTTCCCTTGGTGCTAGATGAACGAACGTCTCTCCACTTGCTCAGTTCTGAGAGATAAGTATGTGTGAAAGCCGTCCTTCACCTAGCTTGTTGGGAACACATAGTTTCTTTTCAGTTGCAAACTCCATTCCATACATATATATGGGGAGGTACTAGCTCCAACTCGGTTTGACAGTGAAAACTGCAGGAACTTCAATCCGGCACTAGGAAACAGACTGAGAAAGCAGAGAAAATGTCTCTCCTGCAACCCTTTCCCTTGGTGCTAGATGAACGAACGTCTCTCCACTTGCTCAGTTCTGAGAGATAAGTGTGTGTGAAAGCCGTCCTTCACCTAGCTTGTTGGGAACACAAAGTTTCTTTTCAGTTGCAAACTCCATTCCATACATATATATGGGGAGGTACTAGCTCCAACTCGGTTTTACAGTGAAAACTGCAGGAACTTCAAACCGGCACTAGGAAACAGATTGAGAAAGCAGACAAAAAGTGTCTCCTGCAACCCGTTCCCTTGGTGCTAGATGAACGAACGTCTCTCCACTTGCTCAGTTCTGAGAGATAAGTCTGTGTGAAAGCCGTCCTTCACCTAGCTTGTTGGGAACACAAAGTTTCTTTTCAGTTGCAAACTCCATTCCATACATATATATGGGAAGGTAGAATCTCCAACACGGTTTTACAGTGAAAACTGCAGGAACTTCAAACCGGCACTAGGAAACAGACTGAGAAAGCAGAGAAAAAGTGTCTCCTGCAACCCGTTCCCTTGGTGCTAGATGAACGAATGTCTCTCCACTTGCTCAGTTCTGAGAGTGAAGTGCGTGTGAAAGCCGTACTTCACCTAGCTTGTTGGGAACACAAAGTTTCTTTTCAGTTGCAAACTCCATTCCATACATATATATGGGGAGGTACTAGCTCCAACTCGTTTTGACAGTGAAAACTGCAGGAACTTCAAACCGGCACTGGGAAACAGACTGAGAAAGCAGAGAAAAAGTTTCTCCTGCAACCCGTTCCCTTGGTGCTAGATGAACGAACGTCTCTCCACTTGCTCAGTTCTGAGAGATACGTGTGTGTGAAAGCCGTCCTTCACCTAGCTTGTTGGGAACACAAAGTTTCTTTTCAGATGCAAACTCCATTCCATACATATATATGGGGAGGTACAAGCTCCAAGACGGTTTTACAGTTAAAACTGCAGGAACTTCAAACAGGCACTAGGAAACAGACTGAGGAAACAGAGAAAAACTGTCTGCTGCAACCCGTTCCCTTGGTGCTAGTTGAACGAACGTCTCTCCACTTGCTCAGTTCTGAGAGATAAGTATGTGTGAAAGCCGTCCTTCACCTAGCTTGTTGGGAACACATAGTTTCTTTTCAGTTGCAAACTCCATTCCATACATATATATGGGGAGGTACTAGCTCCAACTCGGTTTGACAGTGAAAACTGCAGGAACTTCAATCCGGCACTAGGAAACAGACTGAGAAAGCAGAGAAAATGTCTCTCCTGCAACCCTTTCCCTTGGTGCTAGATGAACGAACGTCTCTCCACTTGCTCAGTTCTGAGAGATAAGTGTGTGTGAAAGCCGTCCTTCACCTAGCTTGTTGGGAACACAAAGTTTCTTTTCAGTTGCAAACTCCATTCCATACATATATATGGGGAGGTACTAGCTCCAACTCGGTTTTACAGTGAAAACTGCAGGAACCTCAAACCGGCACTAGGAAACAGATTGAGAAAGCAGACAAAAATTGTCTCCTGCAACCCCTTCCCTTGGTGCTAGATGAACGAACGTCTCTCCACTTGCTCAGTTCTGAGAGATAATTCTGTGTGAAAGCCGTCCTTCACCTAGCTTGTTGGGAACACAAAGTTTCTTTTCACTTGCAAACTCCATTCCATTCATATATATGGGGTTGTACAAGCTCCAACTCGGTTTTACAGTGAAAACTGCAGGAACTTCAAACCGGCACTAGGAAACAGACTGAGAAAGCAGAGAAAAAGTGTCTCCTGCAACCCGTTCCCTTGGTGCTAGATGAACGAACGTCTCTCCACTTGCTCAGTTCTGAGAGATAAGTGCGTGTGAAAGCCGTACTTCACCGAGCTTGTTGGGAACACAAAGTTTCTTTTCAGTTGCAAACTCCATTCCATACATATATATGGGGAGGTAGAAGCTCCAACTCGGTTTTACAGTGAAAACTGCAGGAACTTCAAACCGGCACTAGGAAACAGACTGAGAAAGCAGAGAAAAAGTGTCTCCTGCAACCCGTTCCCTTGGTGCTAGATGAACGAACGTCTCTCCACTTGATCAGTTCTCAGAGATAAGTATGTGTGAAAGCCGTCCTTCACCTAGCTTGTTGGGAACACAAAGTTTCTTTTCAGTTGCAAACTCCATTCCATACATATATATGGGGAAGTAGAAGCTCCAACTCGGTTTTACAGTGAAAACTGCAGGAAATTCAAACCGGCACTAGGAAACAGATTGAGAAAGCAGACAAAAAGTGTCTCCTGCAACCCGTTCCCTTGGTGCTAGATGAACGAACGTCTCTCCACTTGCTCAGTTCTGAGAGATAAGTGTGTGTGAAAGCCGTCCTTCACCTAGCTTGTTGGGAACACAAAGTTTCTTTTCAGTTGCAAACTCAATTCCATACATATATATGGGGAGGTACTAGCTCCAACTCCGTTTGACAGTGAAAACTGCAGGAACTTCAAACCGGCACTAGGAAACAGACTGAGAAAGCAGAGAAAAAGTGTCTCCTGCAACCCGTTCCCTTGGTGCTAGATGAACGAACGTCTCTCCACTTGCTCAGTTCTGAGAGATAAGTCTGTGTGAAAGCCGTCTTTCACCTAGCTTGTTGGGAACACAAAGTTTCTTTTCAGTTGCAAACTCCATTCCATACATATATATGGGGAGGTAGAATCTCCAACACGGTTTTACAGTGAAAATTGCAGGAACTTCAAACCGGCACTAGGAAACAGACTGAGAAAGCAGAGAAAAAGTGTCTCCTGCAACCCGTTCCCTTGGTGCTAGATGAACGAACGTCTCTCCACTTGCTCAGTTCTGAGAGAGAAGTGCGTGTGAAAGCCGTCCTTCACCTAGCTTGTTGGGAACACAAAGTTTCTTTTCAGTTGCAAACTGCATTCCATACATATATATGGGGAGGTACTAGCTCCAACTCGGCTTGACAGTGAAAACTGCAGGAACTTCAAACCGGCACTAGGAAACAGACTGAGAAAGCAGACAAAAAGTGTCTCCTGCAACCCGTTCCCTTGGTGCTACATGAACGAACGTCTCTCCACTTGCTCAGTTCTGAGAGATAAGTGTGTGTGAAAGCCGTCCTTCACCTAGCTTGTTGGGAACACAAAGTTTCTTTTCAGTTGCAAACTCCATTCCATACATATATATGGGGAGGTAGAATCTCCAACACGGTTTTACAGTGAAAACTGCAGGAACTTCAAACCGGCACTAGGAAACAGACTGAGAAAGCAGAGAAAAAGTGTCTCCTGCAACCCGTTCCCTTGGTGCTAGATGAACGAACGTCTCTCCACTTGTTCAGTTCTGAGAGTGAAGTGCGTGTGAAAGCCGTCCTTCACCTAGCTTGTTGGGAACACAAAGTTTCTTTTCAGTTGCAAACTCCATTCCATACATATATATGGGGAGGTACTAGCTCCAACTCGTTTTGACAGTGAAAACTGCAGGAACTTCAAACCGGCACTGGGAAACAGACTGAGAAAGCAGAGAAAAAGTGTCTCCTGCAACCCGTTCCCTTGGTGCTAGATGAACGAACGTCTCTCCACTTGCTCAGTTCTGAGAGATACGTGTGTGTGAAAGCCGTCCTTCACCTAGCTTGTTGGGAACACAAAGTTTCTTTTCAGATGCAAACTCCATTCCATACATATATATGGGGAGGTACAAGCTCCAAGTGGTTTTTACAGTGAAAACTGCAGGAACATCAAACCGGCACTAGGAAACAGACTGAGGAAACAGAGAAAAACTGTCTCCTGCAACCCGTTCCCTTGGTGCTAGATGAACGAACGTCTCTCCACTTGCTCAGTTCTGAGAGATAAGTATGTGTGAAAGCCGTCCTTCACCTAGCTTGTTGGGAACACATAGTTTCTTTTCAGTTGCAAACTCCATTCCATACATATATATGGGGAGGTACTAGCTCCAACTCGGTTTGACAGTGAAAACTGCAGGAACTTCAATCCGGCACTAGGAAACAGACTGAGAAAGCAGAGAAAATGTCTCTCCTGCAACCCTTTCCCTTGGTGCTAGATGAACGAACGTCTCTCCACTTGCTCAGTTCTGAGAGATAAGTGTGTGTGAAAGCCGTCCTTCACCTAGCTTGTTGGGAACACAAAGTTTCTTTTCAGTTGCAAACTCCATTCCATACATATATATGGGGAGGTACTAGCTCCAACTCGGTTTTACAGTGAAAACTGCAGGAACTTCAAACCGGCACTAGGAAACAGATTGAGAAAGCAGACAAAAAGTGTCTCCTGCAACCCGTTCCCTTGGTGGTAGATGAACGAACGTCTCTCCACTTGCTCAGTTCTGAGAGATAAGTCTGTGTGAAAGCCGTCCTTCACCTAGCTTGTTGGGAACACAAAGTTTCTTTTCAGTTGCAAACTCCATTCCATACATATATATGGGAAGGTAGAATCTCCAACACGGTTTTACAGTGAAAACTGCAGGAACTTCAAACCGGCACTAGGAAACAGACTGAGAAAGCAGAGAAAAAGTGTCTCCTGCAACCCGTTCCCTTGGTGCTAGATGAACGAATGTCTCTCCACTTGCTCAGTTCTGAGAGTGAAGTGCGTGTGAAAGCCGTACTTCACCTAGCTTGTTGGGAACACAAAGTTTCTTTTCAGTTGCAAACTCCATTCCATACATATATATGGGGAGGTACTAGCTCCAACTCGTTTTGACAGTGAAAACTGCAGGAACTTCAAACCGGCACTGGGAAACAGACTGAGAAAGCAGAGAAAAAGTTTCTCCTGCAACCCGTTCCCTTGGTGCTAGATGAACGAACGTCTCTCCACTTGCTCAGTTCTGAGAGATACGTGTGTGTGAAAGCCGTCCTTCACCTAGCTTGTTGGGAACACAAAGTTTCTTTTCAGATGCAAACTCCATTCCATACATATATATGGGGAGGTACAAGCTCCAAGTCGGTTTTACAGTTAAAACTGCAGGAACTTCAAACCGGCACTAGGAAACAGACTGAGGAAACAGAGAAAAACTGTCTCCTGCAACCCGTTCCCTTGGTGCTAGATGAACGAACGTCTCTCCACTTGCTCAGTTCTGAGAGATAAGTATGTGTGAAAGCCGTCCTTCACCTAGCTTGTTGGGAACACATAGTTTCTTTTCAGTTGCAAACTCCATTCCATACATATATATGGGGAGGTACTAGCTCCAACTCGTTTTGACAGTGAAAACTGCAGGAACTTCAAACCGGCACTGGGAAACAGACTGAGAAAGCAGAGAAAAAATTTCTCCTGCAACCCGTTCCCTTGGTGCTAGATGAACGAACGTCTCTCCACTTGCTCAGTTCTGAGAGATACGTGTGTGTGAAAGCCGTCCTTCACCTAGCTTGTTGGGAACACAAAGTTTCTTTTCAGATGCAAACTCCATTCCATACATATATATGGGGAGGTACAAGCTCCAAGTCGGTTTTACAGTTAAAACTGCAGGAACTTCAAACCGGCACTAGGAAACAGACTGAGGAAACAGAGAAAAACTGTCTCCTGCAACCCGTTCCCTTGGTGCTAGATGAACGAACGTCTCTCCACTTGCTCAGTTCTGAGAGATAAGTATGTGTGAAAGCCGTCCTTCACCTAGCTTGTTGGGAACACATAGTTTCTTTTCAGTTGCAAACTCCATTCCATACATATATATGGGGAGGTACTAGCTCCAACTCGGTTTGACAGTGAAAACTGCAGGAACTTCAATCCGGCACTAGGAAACAGACTGAGAAAGCAGAGAAAATGTCTCTCCTGCAACCCTTTCCCTTGGTGCTACATGAACGAACGTCTCTCCACTTGCTCAGTTCTGAGAGATAAGTGTGTGTGAAAGCCGTCCTTCACCTAGCTTGTTGGGAACACAAAGTTTCTTTTCAGTTGCAAACTCCATTCCATACATATATATGGGGAGGTACTAGCTCCAACTCGGTTTTACAGTGAAAACTGCAGGAACCTCAAACCGGCACTAGGAAACAGATTGAGAAAGCAGACAAAAATTGTCTCCTGCAACCCCTTCCCTTGGTGCTAGATGAACGAACGTCTCTCCACTTGCTCAGTTCTGAGAGATAATTCTGTGTGAAAGCCGTCCTTCACCTAGCTTGTTGGGAACACAAAGTTTCTTTTCACTTGCAAACTCCATTCCATTCATATATATGGGGTTGTACAAGCTCCAACTCGGTTTTACAGTGAAAACTGCAGGAACTTCAAACCGGCACTAGGAAACAGACTGAGAAAGCAGAGAAAAAGTGTCTCCTGCAACCCGTTCCCTTGGTGCTAGATGAACGAACGTCTCTCCACTTGCTCAGTTCTGAGAGATAAGTGCGTGTGAAAGCCGTACTTCACCGAGCTTGTTGGGAACACAAAGTTTCTTTTCAGTTGCAAACTCCATTCCATACATATATATGGGGAGGTAGAAGCTCCAACTCGGTTTTACAGTGAAAACTGCAGGAACTTCAAACCGGCACTAGGAAACAGACTGAGAAAGCAGAGAAAAAGTGTCTCCTGCAACCCGTTCCCTTGGTGCTAGATGAACGAACGTCTCTCCACTTGCTCAGTTCTGAGAGAGAAGTGCGTGTGAAAGCCGTCCTTCACCTAGCTTGTTGGGAACACAAAGTTTCTTTTCAGTTGCAAACTCCATTCCATACATATATATGGGGAAGTAGAAGCTCCAACTCTGTTTTACAGTGAAAACTGCAGGAACTTCAAACCGGCACTAGGAAACAGATTGAGAAAGCAGACAAAAAGTGTCTCCTGCAACCCGTTCCCTTGGTGCTAGATGAACGAACGTCTCTCCACTTGCTCAGTTCTGAGAGATAAGTGTGTGTGAAAGCCGTCCTTCACCTAGCTTGTTGGGAACACAAAGTTTCTTTTCAGTTGCAAACTCAATTCCATACATATATATGGGGAGGTACTAGCTCCAACTCCGTTTGACAGTGAAAACTGCAGGAACTTCAAACCGGCACTAGGAAACAGACTGAGAAAGCAGAGAAAAAGTGTCTCCTGCAACCCGTTCCCTTGGTGCTAGATGAACGAACGTCTCTCCACTTGCTCAGTTCTGAGAGATAAGTCTGTGTGAAAGCCGTCCTTCACCTAGCTTGTTGGGAACACAAAGTTTCTTTTCAGTTGCAAACTCCATTCCATACATATATATGGGGAGGTAGAATCTCCAACACGGTTTTACAGTGAAAACTGCAGGAACTTCAAACCGGCACTAGGAAACAGACTGAGAAAGCAGACAAAAAGTGTCTCCTGCAACCCGTTCCCTTGGTGCTACATGAACGAACGTCTCTCCACTTGCTCAGTTCTGAGAGATAAGTCTGTGTGAAAGCCGTCCTTCACCTAGCTTGTTGGGAACACAAAGTTTCTTTTAAGTTGCAAACTCCATTCCATACATATATATGGGGAGGTAGAATCTCCAACACGGTTTTACAGTGAAAACTGCAGGAACTTCAAACCGGCACTAGGAAACAGACTGAGAAAGCAGAGAAAAAGTGTCTCCTGCAACCCGTTCCCTTGGTGCTAGATGAACGAACGTCTCTCCACTTGCTCAGTTCTGAGATATAAGTGTGTGTGAAAGCCGTCCTTCAACGAGCTTGTTGGGAACACAAAGTTTCTTTTCAGTTGCAAACTCCATTCCATACATATATATGGGTAGGTAGAATCTCCAACACGGTTTTACAGTGAAAACTGCAGGAACTTCAAACCGGCACTAGGAAACAGACTGAGAAAGCAGAGAAAAATTGTCTCCTGCAACCCGTTCCCTTGGTGCTAGATGAACGAACGTCTCTCCACTTGCTCAGTTCTGAGAGAGAAGTGCGTGTGAAAGCCGTACTTCACCTAGCTTGTTGAGAACACAAAGTTTCTTTTCAGTTGCAAACTCCATTCCATACATATATATGGGGAGGTACTAGCTCCAACTCGGTTTGACAGTGAAAACTGCAGGAAATTCAAACCGGCACTAGGAAACAGACTGAGAAAGCAGACAAAAAGTGTCTCCTGCAACCCGTTCCCTTGGTGCTAGATGAACGAACGTCTCTCCACTTGCTCAGTTCTGAGATATAAGTGTGTGTGAAAGCCGTCCTTCAACTAGCTTGTTGGGAACACAAAGTTTCTTTTCACTTGCAAACTCCATTCCATTCATATATATGGGGTTGTACAAGCTCCAACTCGGTTTTACAGTGAAAACTGCAGGAACTTCAAACCGGCACTAGGAAACAGACTGAGAAAGCAGAGAAAAAGTGTCTCCTGCAACCCGTTCCCTTGGTGCTAGATGAACGAACGTCTCTCCACTTGCTCAGTTCTGAGAGATAAGTGCGTGTGAAAGCCGTCCTTCACCGAGCTTGTTGGGAACACAAAGTTTCTTTTCAGTTGCAAACTCCATTCCATACATATATATGGGGAGGTAGAAGCTCCAACTCGGTTTTACAGTGAAAACTGCAGGAACTTCAAACCGGCACTAGGAAACAGACTGAGAAAGCAGACAAAAAGTGTCTCCTGCAACCCGTTCCCTTGGTGCTAGATGAACGAACGTCTCTCCACTTGCTCAGTTCTGAGATATAAGTGTGTGTGAAAGCCGTCCTTCACCGAGCTTGTTGGGAACACAAAGTTTCTTTTCAGTTGCAAACTCCATTCCATACATATATATGGGGAGGTAGAATCTCCAACACGGTTTTACAGTGAAAACTGCAGGAACTTCAAACCGGCACTAGGAAACAGACTGAGAAAGCAGAGAAAAAGTGTCTCCTGCAACCCGTTCCCTTGGTGCTAGATGAACGAACGTCTCTCCACTTGCTCAGTTCTGAGAGAGAAGTGCGTGTGAAAGCCGTCCTTCACCTAGCTTGTTGGGAACACAAAGTTTCTTTTCAGTTGCAAACTCAATTCCATACATATATATGGGGAGGTACTAGCTCCAACTCGGTTTGACAGTGAAAACTGCAGGAACTTCAAACCGGCACTAGGAAACAGACTGAGAAAGCAGACAAAAAGTGTCTCCTGCAACCCGTTCCCTTGGTGCTAGATGAACGAACGTCTCTCCACTTGCTCAGTTCTGAGATATAAGTGTGTGTGAAAGCCGTCCTTCACCTAACTTGTTGGGAACACAAAGTTTCTTTTCACTTGCAAACTCCATTCCATTCATATATATGGGGTTGTACAAGCTCCAACTCGGTTTTACAGTGAAAACTGCAGGAACTTCAAACCGGCACTAGGAAACAGACTGAGAAAGCAGAGAAAAAGTGTCTCCTGCAACCCGTTCCCTTGGTGCTAGATGAACGAACGTCTCTCCACTTGCTCAGTTCTGAGAGATAAGTGCGTGTGAAAGCCGTCCTTCACCGAGCTTGTTGGGAACACAAAGTTTCTTTTCAGTTGCAAACTCCATTCAATACATATATATGGGGAGGTAGAAGCTCCAACTCGGTTTTACAGTGAAAACTGCAGGAACTTCAAACCGGCACTAGGAAAAAGACTGAGAAAGCAGAGAAAAAGTGTCTCCTGCAACCAGTTCCCTTGGTGCTAGATGAACGAACGTCTCTCCACTTGATCAGTTCTCAGAGATAAGTATATGTGAAAGCCGTCCTTCACCTAGCTTGTTGGGAACACAAAGTTTCTTTTCAGTTGCAAACTCCATTCCATACATATATATGGGGAAGTAGAAGCTCCAACTCGGTTTTACAGTGAAAACTGCAGGAACTTCAAACCGGCACTAGGAAACAGACTGAGAAAGCAGACAAAAAGTGTCTCCTGCAACCCGTTCCCTTGGTGCTAGATGAACGAACGTCTCTCCACTTGCTCAGTTCTGAGATATAAGTGTGTGTGAAAGCCGTCCTTCAACGAGCTTGTTGGGAACACAAAGTTTCTTTTCAGTTGCAAACTCCATTCCATACATATATATGGGGAGGTAGAATCTCCAACACGGTTTTACAGTGAAAACTGCAGGAACTTCAAACCGGCACTAGGAAACAGACTGAGAAAGCAGAGAAAAAGTGTCTCCTGCAACCCGTTCCCTTGGTGCTAGATGAACGAACGTCTCTCCACTTGCTCAGTTCTGAGATATAAGTGTGTGTGAAAGCCGTCCTTCACCGAGCTTGTTGGGAACACAAAGTTTCTTTTCAGTTGCAAACTCCATTCCATACATATATATGGGGAGGTAGAATCTCCAACACGGTTTTACAGTGAAAACTGCAGGAACTTCAAACCGGCACTAGGAAACAGACTGAGAAAGCAGAGAAAAAGTGTCTCCTGCAACCCGTTCCCTTGGTGCTAGATGAACGAACGTCTCTCCACTTGCTCAGTTCTGAGAGAGAAGTGCGTGTGAAAGCCGTCCTTCACCTAGCTTGTTGGGAACACAAAGTTTCTTTTCAGTTGCAAACTCAATTCCATACATATATATGGGGAGGTACTAGCTCCAACTCGGTTTGACAGTGAAAACTGCAGGAACTTCAAACCGGCACTAGGAAACAGACTGAGAAAGCAGACAAAAAGTGTCTCCTGCAACCCGTTCCCTTGGTGCTAGATGAACGAACGTCTCTCCACTTGCTCAGTTCTGAGATATAAGTGTGTGTGAAAGCCGTCCTTCACCTAGCTTGTTGGGAACACAAAGTTTCTTTTCACTTGCAAACTACATTCCATTCATATATATGGGGTTGTACAAGCTCCAACTCGGTTTTACAGTGAAAACTGCAGGAACTTCAAACCGGCACTAGGAAACAGACTGAGAAAGCAGAGAAAAAGTGTCTCCTGCAACCCGTTCCCTTGGTGCTAGATGAACGAACGTCTCTCCACTTGCTCAGTTCTGAGAGATAAGTGCGTGTGAAAGCCGTCCTTCACCGAGCTTGTTGGGAACACAAAGTTTCTTTTCAGTTGCAAACTCCATTCAATACATATATATGGGGAGGTAGAAGCTCCAACTCGGTTTTACAGTGAAAACTGCAGGAACTTCAAACCGGCACTAGGAAACAGACTGAGAAAGCAGAGAAAAAGTGTCTCCTGCAACCCGTTCCCTTGGTGCTAGATGAACGAACGTCTCTCCACTTGATCAGTTCTCAGAGATAAGTATGTGTGAAAGCCGTCCTTCACCTAGCTTGTTGGGAACACAAAGTTTCTTTTCAGTTGCAAACTCCATTCCATACATATATATGGGGAAGTAGAAGCTCCAACTCGGTTTTACAGTGAAAACTGCAGGAACTTCAAACCGGCACTAGGAAACAGATTGAGAAAGCAGACAAAAAGTGTCTCCTGCAACCCGTTCCCTTGGTGCTAGATGAACGAACGTCTCTCCACTTGCTCAGTTCTGAGAGATAAGTGTGTGTGAAAGCCGTCTTTCACCTAGCTTGTTGGGAACACAAAGTTTCTTTTCAGTTGCAAACTCAATTCCATACATATATATGGGGAGGTACTAGCTCCAACTCCGTTTGACAGTGAAAACTGCAGGAACTTCAAACCGGCACTAGGAAACAGACTGAGAAAGCAGAGAAAAAGTGTCTCCTGCAACCCGTTCCCTTGGTGCTAGATGAACGAACGTCTCTCCACTTGCTCAGTTCTGAGAGATAAGTCTGTGTGAAAGCCGTCCTTCACCTAGCTTGTTGGGAACACAAAGTTTCTTTTCAGTTGCAAACTCCATTCCATACATATATATGGGGAGGTAGAATCTCCATCACGGTTTTACAGTGAAAACTGCAGGAACTTCAAACCGGCACTAGGAAACAGACTGAGAAAGCAGAGAAAAAGTGTCTCCTGCAACCCGTTCCCTTGGTGCTAGATGAACGAACGTCTCTCCACTTGCTCAGTTCTGAGAGAGAAGTGCGTGTGAAAGCCGTCCTTCACCTAGCTTGTTGGGAACACAAAGTTTCTTTTCAGTTGCAAACTCCATTCCATACATATATATGGGGAGGTACTAGCTCCAACTCGGTTTGACAGTGAAAACTGCAGGAACTTCAAACCGGCACTAGGAAACAGACTGAGAAAGCAGACAAAAAGTGTCTCCTGCAACCCGTTCCCTTGGTGCTAGATGAACGAACGTCTCTCCACTTGCTCAGTTCTGAGAGATAAGTGCGTGTGAAAGCCGTCCTTCACCGAGCTTGTTGGGAACACAAAGTTTCTTTTCAGTTGCAAACTCCATTCCATACATATATATGGGGAGGTAGAAGCTCCAACTCGGTTTTACAGTGAAAACTGCAGGAACTTCAAACCGGCACTAGGAAACAGACTGAGAAAGCAGAGAAAAAGTGTCTCCTGCAACCCGTTCCCTTGGTGCTAGATGAACGAACGTCTCTCCACTTGATCAGTTCTCAGAGATAAGTATGTGTGAAAGCCGTCCTTCACCTAGCTTGTTGGGAACACAAAGTTTCTTTTCAGTTGCAAACTCCATTCCATACATATATATGGGGAAGTAGAAGCTCCAACTCGGTTTTACAGTGAAAACTGCAGGAACTTCAAACCGGCACTAGGAAACAGATTGAGAAAGCAGACAAAAAGTTTCTCCTGCAACCCGTTCCCTTGGTGCTAGATGAACGAACGTCTCTCCACTTGCTCAGTTCTGAGAGATAAGTGTGTGTGAAAGCCGTCCTTCACCTAGCTTGTTGGGAACACAAAGTTTCTTTTCACTTGCAAACTCCATTCCATTCATATATATGGGGTTGTACAAGCTCCAACTCGGTTTTACAGTGAATACTGCAGGAACTTCAAACCGGCACTAGGAAACAGACTGAGAAAGCAGAGAAAAAGTGTCTCCTGCAACCCGTTCCCTTGGTGCTAGATGAACGAACGTCTCTCCACTTGATCAGTTCTGAGAGATAAGTGCGTGTGAAAGCCGTCCTTCACCGAGCTTGTTGGGAACACAAAGTTTCTTTTCAGTTGCAAACTCCATTCCATACATATATATGGGGAGGTAGAAGCTCCAACTCGGTTTTACAGTGAAAACTGCAGGAACTTCAAACCGGCACTAGGAAACAGACTGAGAAAGCAGAGAAAAAGTGTCTCCTGCAACCCGTTCCCTTGGTGCTAGATGAACGAACGTCTCTCCACTTGATCAGTTCTCAGAGATAAGTATGTGTGAAAGCCGTCCTTCACCTAGCTTGTTGGGAACACAAAGTTTCTTTTCAGTTGCAAACTCCATTCCATACATATATATGGGGAAGTAGAAGCTCCAAATCGGTTTTACAGTGAAAACTGCAGGAACTTCAAACCGGCACTAGGAAACAGATTGAGAAAGCAGACAAAAAGTGTCTCCTGCAACCCGTTCCCTTGGTGCTAGATGAACGAACGTCTCTCCACTTGCTCAGTTCTGAGAGATAAGTGTGTGTGAAAGCCGTCCTTCACCTAGCTTGTTGGGAACACAAAGTTTCTTTTCAGTTGCAAACTCAATTCCATACATATATATGGGGAGGTACTAGCTCCAACTCCGTTTGACAGTGAAAACTGCAGGAACTTCAAAACGGCACTAGGAAACAGACTGAGAAAGCAGAGAAAAAGTGTCTCCTGCAACCCGTTCCCTTGGTGCTAGATGAACGAACGTCTCTCCACTTGCTCAGTTCTGAGAGATAAGTGTGTGTGAAAGCCGTTCTTCACCTAGCTTGTTGGGAACACAAAGTTTCTTTTCAGTTGCAAACTCTATTCCATACATATATATGGGGAGGTAGAATCTCCAACACGGTTTTACAGTGAAAACTGCAGGAACTTCAAACCGGCACTAGGAAACAGACTGAGAAAGCAGAGAAAAAGTGTCTCCTGCAACCAGTTCCCTTGGTGCTAGATGAACGAACGTCTCTCCACTTGCTCAGTTCTGAGAGTGAAGTGCGTGTGAAAGCCGTCCTTCACCTAGCTTGTTGGGAACACAAAGTTTCTTTTCAGTTGCAAACTCCATTCCATACATATATATGGGGAGGTACTAGCTGCAACTCGTTTTGACAGTGAAAACTGCAGGAACTTCAAACCGGCACTGGGAAACAGACTGAGAAAGCAGAGAAAAAGTTTCTCCTGCAAACCGTTCCCTTGGTGCTAGATGAACGAACGTCTCTCCACTTGCTCAGTTCTGAGAGATACGTGTGTGTGAAAGCCGTCCTTCACCTAGCTTGTTGGGAACACATAGTTTCTTTTCAGTTGCAAACTCCATTCCATACATATATATGGGGAGGTACTAGCTCCAACTCGGTTTGACAGTGAAAACTGCAGGAACTTCAATCCGGCACTAGGAAACAGACTGAGAAAGCTGAGAAAATGTCTCCCCTGCAACCCTTTCCCTTGGTGCTAGATGAACGAACGTCTCTCCACTTGCTCAGTTCTGAGAGATAAGTGTGTGTGAAAGCCGTCCTTCACCTAGCTTGTTGGGAACACAAAGTTTCTTTTCAGTTGCAAACTCCATTCCATACTTATATATGGGGAGGTACTAGCTCCAACTCGGTTTTACAGTGAAAACTGCAGGAACTTCAAACCGGCACTAGGAAACAGATTGAGAAAGCAGACAAAAAGTGTCTCCTGCAACCCATTCCCTTGGTGCTAGATGAACGAAAGTCTCTCCACTTTCTCAGTTCTGAGAGATAAGTCTGTGTGAAAGCCGTCCTTCACCTAGCTTGTTGGGAACACAAAGTTTCTTTTCAGTTGCAAACTCCATTCCATACATATATATGGGGTGGTAGTAGCTCCAACTCGGTTTTACAGTGAAAACTGCAGGAACTTCAAACCGGCACTAGGAAACAGACTGAGAAAGCAGAGAAAAAGTGTCTCCTGCAACCCGTTCCCTTGGTGCTAGATGAACGAACGTCTCTCCACTTGCTCAGTTCTGAGGGAGAAGTGCGTGTGAAAGCCGTCCTTCACCTAGGTTGTTGGGAACACAAAGTTTCTTTTCAGTTGCAAACTCCATTCCATACATATATATGGGGAAGTACTAGCTCCAACTCGGTTTGACAGTGAAAACTGCAGGATCTTCAAACCGGCACTAGGAAACAGACTGAGAAAGCAGAGAAAAAGTGTCTCCTGCAACCCGTTCCCTTGGTGCTAGATGAACGAACGTCTCTCCACTTGCTCAGTTCTGAGAGATAAGTGTGTGTGAAAGCCGTCCTTCACCTAGCTTGTTGGGAACACAAAGTTCCTTTTCAGTTGCAAACTCCATTCCATACATATATATGGGGAGGTACTAGATCCAACTCGGTTTGACAGTGAAAACTGCAGGAACTTCAAACCGGCACTAGGAAACAGACTGAGAAAGCAGAGAAAAAGTGTCTCCTGCAAACGGTTCCCTTGGTGCTAGATGAACGAACGTCTCTCCTCTTGCTCAGTTCTGAGAGATACGTGTGTGTGAAAGCCGTACTTCACCTAGCTTGTTGGGAACACAAAGTTTATTTTCAGATGCAAACTCCATTCCATACATATATATGGGGAGGTAGAAGCTCCAACTCGGTTTTACAGTGAAAACTGCAGGAACTTCAAACCGGCACTAGGAAACAGACTGAGGAAACAGAGAAAAACTGTCTCCAGCAACCCGTTCCCTTGGTGCTAGATGAACGAACGTCTCTCCACTTGCTCAGTTCTGAGAAATAAGTATGTGTGAAAGCCGTCCTTCACCTAGCTTGTTGGGAACACATAGTTTCTTTTCAGTTGCAAACTCCATTCCATACATATATATGGGGAGGTACTAGCTCCAACTCGGTTTGACAGTGAAAACTGCAGGAACTTCAATCCGGCACTAGGAAACAGACTGAGAAAGCAGAGAAAATGTCTCTCCTGCAACCCTTTCCCTTGGTGCTAGATGAACGAACGTCTCTCCACTTGCTCAGTTCTGAGAGATAAGTGTGTGTGAAAGCCGTCCTTCACCTAGCTTGTTGGGAACACAAAGTTTCTTTTCAGTTGCAAACTCCATTCCATACATATATATGGGGAGGTACTAGCTCCAACTCGGTTTTAAAGTGAAAACTGCAGGAACTTCAAACCGGCACTAGGAAACAGATTGAGAAAGCAGACAAAAAGTGTCTCCTGCAACCCGTTCCCTTGGTGCTAGATGAACGAACGTCTCTCCACTTGCTCAGTTCTAAGAGATAATTCTGTGTGAAAGCCATCCTTCACCTAGCTTGTTGGGAACACAAAGTTTCTTTTCAGTTGCAAACTCCATTCCATACATATATATGGGGAGGTAGAATCTCCAACACGGTTTTACAGTGAAAACTGCAGGAACTTCAAACCGGCACTAGGAAACAGACTGAGAAAGCAGAGAAAAAGTGTCTCCTGCAACCCGTTCCCTTGGTGCTAGATGAACGAACGTCTCTCCACTTGCTCAGTTCTGAGAGAGAAGTGCGTGTGAAAGCCGTCCTTCACCTAGCTTGTTGGGAACACAAAGTTTCTTTTCAGTTGCAAACTCCATTCCATACATATATATGGGGAGGTACTAGCTCCAACTCGGTTTGACAGTGAAAACTGCAGGAACTTCAAACCGGCACTAGGAAACAGACTGAGAAAGCAGAGAAAAAGTGTCTCCTGCAACCCGTTCCCTTGGTGCTAGATGAACGAACGTCTCTCCACTTGCTCAGTTCTGAGATATAAGTGTGTGTGAAAGCCGTCCTTCACCTAGCTTGTTGGGAACACAAAGTTTCTTTTCACTTGCAAACTCCATTCCATTCATATATATGGGGAGGTACAAGCTCCAACTCGGATTTACAGTGTAAACTGCAGGAACTTCAAAACGGCACTAGGAAACAGACTGAGGAAGCAGAGAAAAAGTGTCTCCTGCAACCCGTTCCCTTGGTGCTAGATGAACGAACGTCTCTCCACTTGCTCAGTTCTGAGAGATAAGTATGTGTGAAAGCCGTCATTCACCTAGCTTGTTGGGAACACAAAGTTTCTTTTCAGTTGCAAACTCCATTCCATATATATATATGGGGAAGTAGAAGCTCCAACTCGGTTTTACAGTGAAAACTGCAGGAACTTCAAACCGGCACTAGGAAACAGACTGAGAAAGCAGAGAAAAAGTGTCTCCTGCAATCCGTTCCCTTGGTGCTAGATGAACGAACGTCTCTCCACTTGCTCAGTTATGAGAGCTAAGTGTGTGTGTAAGCCGTCCTTCACCTAGCTTTTTGGGAACACAAAGTTTCTTTTCAGTTGCAAACTCCATTCCATACATATATATGGGGAGGTACTAGCTCCAACTCGGTTTTACAGTGAAAACTGCAGGAACTTCAAACCGGCACTAGGAAACAGACTGAGAAAGCAGAGAAAAAGTGTCTCCTGCAACCCGTTCCCTTGGTGCTAGATGAACGAACGTCTCTCCACTTGCTCAGTTCTGAGAGATAAGTGTGTGTGAAAGCCGTCCTTCACCTAGCTTGTTGGGAACACAAAGTTTCTTTTCAGTTGCAAACTCCATTCCATACATATATATGGGGAGGTAGAAGCTCCAACTCGGTTTTACAGTGAAAACTGCAGGAACTTCAAACCGGCACTAGGAAACAGACTGAGAAGCAGACAAAAAGTGTCTCCTGCAAACCGTTCCCTTGGTGCTAGATGAACGAACGTCTCTCCACATGCTCAGTTCTGAGAGATAAGTCTGTGTGAAAGCCGTCCTTCACCTAGCTTGTTGGGAACACAAAGTTTCTTTTCAGTTGCAAACTCCATTCCATACATATATATGGGGAGGTACAAGCTCCAACTCGGTTTTACAGTGAAAACTGCAGGAACTTCAAACCGGCACTAGGAAACAGACTGAGAAAACAGAGAAAAAGTGTCTCCTGCCACCCGTTCCCTTGGTGCTAGATGAACGAACGTCTCTCCACTTGCTAAGTTCTGAGAGATACGTCTGTGTGAATGCCGTTCTTCACATAGCTTGTTGGGAACACAAAGTTTCTTTTCAGATGCAAACTCCATTCCATACATATATATGGGGAGGTACAAGCTCCAACTCGGTTTTACAGTGAAAACTGCAGGAAATTCAAACCGGCACTGGGTAACAGACTGAGGAAACAGAGAAAAGCTGTCTCCTGCAAACTGTTCCCTTGGTGCTAGATGAACGAAGGTCTCTCCACTTGCTCAGTTCTGAGAGATAAGTATGTGTGAAAGCCGTCCTTCACCTAGCTTGTTGGGAACACATAGATTCTTTTCAGTTGCAAACTACATTCCATACATATATATGGGGAGGTACTAGCTCCAACTCGGTTTGACAGTGAAAACTGCAGGAACTTCAATCCGGCACTAGGAAACAGACTGAGAAAGCAGAGAAAATGTGTCTCCTGCAACCCTTTCCCTTGGTGCTAGATGAACGAACGTCTCTCCACTTACTCAGTTCAGAGAGACAAGTGTGTGTGAAAGCCGTCCTTCACCTAGCTTGTTGGGAACACAAAGTTTCTTTTCAGTTGCAAACTCCATTCCATATATATATATGGGGAGGTAGAAGCTCCAACTCTGTTTTACAGTGAAAACTGCAGGAACTTCAAACCGGCACTAGGAAACAGATTGAGAAAGCAGACAAAAAGTGTCTCTTGCAACCCGTTCCCTTGGTGCTAGATGAACGAACGTCTCTCCACTTGCTCAGTTCTGAGAGATAAGTCTGTGTGAAAGCCGTCCTTCACCTAGCTTGTTGGGAACACAAAGTTTCTTTTCAGTTGCAAACTCAATTCCATACATATATATGGGGAGGTACTAGCTCCAACTCGGTTTTACAGTGAAAACTGCAGGAACTTCAAACCGGCACTAGGAAACAGACTGAGAAAGCAGAGAAAAAGTGTCTCCTGCAACCCGTTCCCTTGGTGCTAGATGAACGAACGTCTCTCCACTTGCTCAGTTCTGAGAGATAGGTGTGTGTGAAAGCCGTCCTTCACCTAGCTTGTTGGGAACACAAAGTTTCTTTTCAGTTGCAAACTCCATTCCATTCATATATATGGGGAGGTACAAGCTCCAACTCGGTTTTACAGTGAAAACTGCAGGAACTTCAAAACGGCACTAGGAAACAGATTGAGGAAGCAGAGAAAAAGTGTCTCCTGAAACCCGTTCCCTTGGTGCTAGATGAACGAACGTCTCTCCACTTGATCAGTTCTCAGAGATAAGTATGTGTGAAAGCCGTACTTCACCTAGCTTCTTGGGAACACAAAGTTTCTTTTCAGTTGCAAACTCCATTCCATACATATATATGGGGAAGTAGAAGCTCCAACTCGGTTTTACAGTGAAAACTGCAGGAACTTCAAACCGGACCTAGGAAACAGACTGAGAAAGCAGAGAAAAAGTGTCTCCTGCAATCCGTTCCCTTGGTGCTAGATGAACGAACGTCTCTCCACTTGCTCAGTTCTGAGAGATAAGTGTGTGTGTAAGCCGTCATTCACCTAGCTTTTTGGGAACACAAAGTTTCTTTTCAGTTGCAAACTCCATTCCATACATATATATGGGGAGGTACTAGCTCCAACTCGGTTTTACAGTGAAAACTGCAGGAACTTCAAACCGGCACTAGGAAACAGACTGAGAAAGCAGAGAAAAAGTGTCTCCTGCAACCCGTTCCCTTGGTGCTAGATGAACGAACGTCTCTCCACTTGCTCAGTTCTGAGAGATAAGTGTGTGTGAAAGCCGTCCTTCACCTAGCTTGTTGGGAACACAAAGTTTTTTTTCAGTTGCAAACTCCATTCCATACATATATATGGGGAGGTAGAAGCTCCAACTCGGTTTTACAGTGAAAACTGCAGGAACTTCAAACCGGCACTAAGAAACATATTTAGAAAACAGACAAAATGTGTCTCCTGCAACCCGTTCCCTTGGTGCTAGATGAACGAACGTCTCTCCACTTGCTCAGTTCTGAGAGATAAGTCTGTGTGAAAGCCGTCCTTCACCTAGCTTGTTGGGAACACAAAGTTTCTTTTCAGTTGCAAACTCCATTCCATACATATATATCGGGAGGTACAAGCTCCAACTCGGTTTTACAGTGAAAACTGCAGGAACTTCAAACCGGCACTAGGAAACAGACTGAGAAAGCAGAGAAAAAGTGTCTCCTGCAACCCGTTCCCTTGGTGCTAGATGAAAGAACGTCTCTCCACTTGCTCAGTTCTGAGAGAGACGTGTGTGTGAAAGCCGTCCTTCACCTAGCTTGTTGGGAACACAAAGTTTGTTTTCAGATGCAAACTCCATTCCATACATATATATGGGGAGGTACAAGCTCCAACTCGGTTTTACAGTGAAAACTGCAGGAACTTCAAACAGGCACTAGGAAACAGACTGAGGAAACAGAGAAAAACTGTCTCCTGCCAACCGTACCCTTGGTGCTAGATGAACGAACGTCTCTCCACTTGCTCAGTTCTGAGAGATAAGTATGTGTGAAAGCCGTCCTTCACCTAGCTTGTTGGGAACACATAGTTTCTTTTCAGTTGCAAACTCCATTCCATACATATATAAGGGGAGGTACTAGCTCCAACTCGGTTTGACAGTGAAAACTGCAGGAACTTCAATCCGGCACTAGGAAACAGACTGAGAAAGCAGAGAAAATGTCTCCCTGCAACCCTTTCCCTTGGTGCTAGATGAACGAACGTCTCTCCACTTGCTCAGTTCTGAGAGATAAGTGTGTGTGAAAGCCGTCCTTCACCTAGCTTTTTTGGAATACAAAGTTTCTTTTCAGTTGCAACCTCCATTCCATACATATATATGGGGAGGTAGAAGCTCCAACTCGGTTTTACAGTGAAAACTGCAGGAACTTCAAACCGGCACTAGGAAACAGATTGAGAAAGCAGACAAAAAGTGTCTCCTGCAACCCGTTCCCTTGGTGCTAGATGAACGAACGTCTCTAACTTGCTCAGTTCTGAGAGATAAGTCTGTGTGAAAGCCGTCCTTCACCTAGCTTGTTGGGAACACAAAGTTTCTTTTCAGTTGCAAACTCCATTCCATACATATATATGGGGAGGTAGAATCTCCAACACGGATTTACAGTGAAAACTGCAGGAACTTCAAACCGGCACTAGGAAACAGACTGAGAAAGCAGAGAAAAAGTGTCTCCTGCAACCCGTTCCCTTGGTGCTAGATGAACGAACGTCTCTCCACTTGCTCAGTTCTGAGAGATAAGTGCGTGTGAAAGCCGTCCTTCACCTAGCTTGTTGGGAACACAAAGATTCTTTTCAGTTGCAAACTCCATTCCATACATATATAAGGGGAGGTACTAGCTCCAACTCGGTTTGACAGTGAAAACTGCAGGAACTTCAATCCGGCACTAGGAAACAGACTGAGAAAGCAGAGAAAATGTCTCCCTGCAACCCTTTCCCTTGGTGCTAGATGAACGAACGTCTCTCCACTTGCTCAGTTCTGAGAGATAAGTGTGTGTGAAAGCCGTCCTTCACCTAGCTTTTTTGGAATACAAAGTTTCTTTTCAGTTGCAACCTCCATTCCATACATATATATGGGGAGGTAGAAGCTCCAACTCGGTTTTACAGTGAAAACTGCAGGAACTTCAAACCGGCACTAGGAAACAGATTGAGAAAGCAGACAAAAAGTGTCTCCTGCAACCCGTTCCCTTGGTGCTAGATGAACGAACGTCTCTCCACTTGCTCAGTTCTGAGAGATAAGTCTGTGTGAAAGCCGTCCTTCACCTAGCTTGTTGGGAACACAAAGTTTCTTTTCAGTTGCAAACTCCATTCCATACATATATATGGGGAGGTAGAATCTCCAACACGGATTTACAGTGAAAACTGCAGGAACTTCAAACCGGCACTAGGAAACAGACTGAGAAAGCAGAGAAAAAGTGTCTCCTGCAACCCGTTCCCTTGGTGCTAGATGAACGAACGTCTCTCCACTTGCTCAGTTCTGAGAGATAAGTGCGTGTGAAAGCCGTCCTTCACCTAGCTTGTTGGGAACACAAAGTTTCTTTTCAGTTGCAAACTCCATTCCATTCATATATATGGGGAGGTACAAGCTCCAACTCGGTTTTACAGTGAAAACTGCAGGAACTTCAAAACGGCACTAGGAAACAGACTGAGGAAGCAGAGAAAAAGTGTCTCCTGCACCCCGTTCCCTTGGTGCTAGATGAACGAACGTCTCTCCACTTGCTCAGTTCTGAGAGATAAGTATGTGTGAAAGCCGTCCTTCACCTAGCTTGTTGGGAACACAAAGTTTCTTTTCAGTTTCAAAATCCATTCCATACATATATATGGGGAGGTAGAAGCTCCAACTCGGTTTTACAGTAAAAACTGCAGGAACTTCAAACCGGCACTAGGAAACAGACTGAGAAAGCAGAGAAAAAGTGTCTCCTGCAATCCGTTCCCTTGGTGCTAGATGAACGAACGTCTCTCCACTTGCTCAGTTCTGAGAGATAAGTGTGTGTGTAAGCCGTCCTTCACCTAGCTTTTTGGGAACACAAAGTTTCTTTTCAGTTGCAAACTCCATTCCATACATATATATGGGGAGGTACTAGCTCCAACTCGGTTTTACAGTGAAAACTGCAGGAACTTCAAACCGGCACTAGGAAACAGACTGAGAAAGCAGAGAAATAGTGTCTCCTGCAACCCGTTCCCTTGGTGCTAGATGAACGAAAGTCTCTCCACTTGCTCAGTTCTGAGAGATAAGTGTGTGTGAAAGCCGTCCTTCACCTTGCTTGTTGGGAACACAAAGTTTCTTTTCAGTTGCAAACTCCATTCCATACATATATATGGGGAGGTACAAACTCCAACTCGGTTTTACAGTGAAAACTGCAGGAACTTCAAACCGGCACTGGGAAACAGATTGAGAAAGCAGATAAAAAGTGTCTCCTGCAACCCGTTCCCTTGGTGCTAGATGAACGAACGTCTCTCCACTTGCTCAGTTCTGAGAGATAAGTGCGTGTGAAAGCCGTCCTTCACCTAGCTTGTTGGGAACACAAAGTTTCTTTTCACTTGCAAACTCCATTCCATTCATATATATGGGGAGGTACAAGCTCCAACTCGGTTTTACAGTGAAAACTGCAGGAACTTCAAAACGGCACTAGGAAACAGACTGAGGAAGCAGAGAAAAAGTGTCTCCTGCATCCCGTTCCCTTGGTGCTAGATGAACGAACGTCTCTCCACTTGCTCAGTTCTGAGAGATAAGTATGTGTGAAAGCCGTCCTTCACCTAGCTTCTTGGGAACACAAAGTTTCTTTTCAGTTTCAAACTCCATTCCATACATATATATGGGGAGGTAGAAGCTCCAACTCGGTTTTACAGTAAAAACTGCAGGAACTTCAAACCGGCACTAGGAAACAGACTGAGAAAGCAGAGAAAAAGTGTCTCCTGCAATCCGTTCCCTTGGTGCTAGATGAACGAACGTCTCTCCACTTGCTCAGTTCTGAGAGATAAGTGTGTGTGTAAGCCGTCCTTCACCTAGCTTTTTGGGAACACAAAGTTTCTTTTCAGTTGCAAACTCCATTCCATACATATATATGGGGAGGTACTAGCTCCAACTCGGTTTTACAGTGAAAACTGCAGGAACTTCAAACCGGCACTAGGAAACAGACTGAGAAAGCAGAGAAAAAGTGTCTCCTGCAACCCGTTCCCTTGGTGCTAGATGAACGAACGTCTCTCCACTTGCTCAGTTCTGAGAGATAAGTGTGTGTGAAAGCCGTCCTTCACCTTGCTTGTTGGGAACACAAAGTTTCTTTTCAGTTGCAAACTCCATTCCATACATATATATGGGGAGGTACAAACTCCAACTCGGTTTTACAGTGAAAACTGCAGGAACTTCAAACCGGCACTGGGAAACAGATTGAGAAAGCAGATAAAAAGTGTATCCTGCAACCCGTTCCCTTGGTGCTAGATGAACGAACGTCTCTCCACTTGCTCAGTTCTGAGAGATAAGTGTGTGTGAAAGCCGTCCTTCACCTAGCTTGTTGGGAACACAAAGTTTCTTTTCAGTTGCAAACTCCATTCCATACATATATATGGGGAGGTAGAATCTCCAACACGGATTTACAGTGAAAACTGCAGGAACTTCAAACCGGCACTAGGAAACAGACTGAGAAAGCAGAGAAAAAGTGTCTCCTGCAACCCGTTCCCTTGGTGCTAGATGAACGAACGTCTCTCCACTTGCTCAGTTCTGAGAGTGAAGTGCGTGTGAAAGCCGTCCTTCACCTAGCTTGTTGGGAACACAAAGTTTCTTTTCAGTTGCAAACTCCATTCCATACATATATATGGGGAGGTACTAGCTCCAACTCGTTTTGACAGTGAAAACTGCAGGAACTTCAAACCGGCACTGGGAAACAGATTGAGAAAGCAGAGAAAAAGTGTCTCCTGCAACCCGTTCCCTTGGTGCTAGATGAACGAACGTCTCTCCACTTGCTCAGTTCTGAGAGATACGTGTGTGTGAAAGCCGTCCTTCACCTAGCTTGTTGGGAACACAAAGTTTCTTTTCAGATGCAAACTCCATTCCATACATATATATGGGGAGGTACAAGCTCCAAGTCGGTTTTACAGTGAAAACTGCAGGAACTTCAAACCGGCACTAGGAAACAGACTGAGGAAACAGAGAAAAACTGTCTCCTGCAACCCGTTCCCTTGGTGCTAGATGAACGAACGTCTCTCCACTTGCTCAGTTCTGAGAGATAAGTATGTGTGAAAGCCGTCCTTCACCTAGCTTGTTGGGAACACATAGTTTCTTTTCAGTTGCAAACTCCATTCCATACATATATATGGGGAGGTACTAGCTCCAACTCGGTTTGACAGTGAAAACTGCAGGAACTTCAATCCGGCACTAGGAAACAGACTGAGAAAGCAGAGAAAATGTCTCTCCTGCAACCCTTTCCCTTGGTGCTAGATGAACGAACGTCTCTCCACTTGCTCAGTTCTGAGAGATAAGTGTGTGTGAAAGCCGTCCTTCACCTAGCTTGTTGGGAACACAAAGTTTCTTTTCAGTTGCAAACTCCAATCCATACATATATATGGGGAGGTACTAGCTCCAACTCGGTTTTACAGTGAAAACTGCAGGAACTTCAAACCGGCACTAGGAAACAGATTGAGAAAGCAGACAAAAAGTGTCTCCTGCAACCCCTTCCCTTGGTGCTAGATGAACGAACGTCTCTCCACTTGCTCAGTTCTGAGAGATAAGTCTGTCTGAAAGCCGTCCTTCACCTAGCTTGTTGGGAACACAAAGTTTCTTTTCAGTTGCAAACTCCATTCCATACATATATATGGGAAGGTAGAATCTCCAACACGGTTTTACAGTGAAAACTGCAGGAACTTCAAACCGGCACTAGGAAACAGACTGAGAAAGCAGAGAAAAAGTGTCTCCTGCAACCCGTTCCCTTGGTGCTAGATGAACGAACGTCTCTCCACTTGCTCAGTTCTGAGAGAGAAGTGCGTGTGAAAGCCGTCCTTCACCTAGCTTGTTGGGAACACAAAGTTTCTTTTCAGTTGCAAACTCCATTCCATACATATATATGGGGAGGTACTAGCTCCAACTAGGTTTGACAGTGAAAACTGCAGGAACTTCAAACCGGCACTGGGAAACAGACTGAGAAAGCAGAGAAAAAGTTTCTCCTGCAACCCGTTCCCTTGCTGCTAGATGAACGAACGTCTCTCCACTTGCTCAGTTCTGAGAGATACGTGTGTGTGAAAGCCGTCCTTCACCTAGCTTGTTGGGAACACAAAGTTTCTTTTCAGATGCAAACTCCATTCCATACATATATATGGGGAGGTACTAGCTCCAACTCGGTTTGACAGTGAAAACTGCAGGAACTTCAATCCGGCACTAGGAAACAGACTGAGAAAGCAGAGAAAATGTCTCTCCTGCAACCCTTTCCCTTGGTGCTAGATGAACGAACGTCTCTCCACTTGCTCAGTTCTGAGAGATAAGTGTGTGTGAAAGCCGTCCTTCACCTAGCTTGTTGGGAACACAAAGTTTCTTTTCAGTTGCAAACTCCATTCCATACATATATATGGGGAAGTACTAGCTCCAACTCGGTTTTAAAGTGAAAACTGCAGGAACTTCAAACCGGCACTAGGAAACAAATTGAGAAAGCAGACAAAAAGTGTCTCCTGCAACCCCTTCCCTTGGTGCTAGATGAACGAACGTCTCTCCACTTGCTCAGTTCTGAGAGATAAGTGCGTGTGAAAGCCGTCCTTCACCTAGCTTGTTGGGAACACAAAGTTTCTTTTCAGTTGCAAACTCCATTCCATACATATATATGGGGAGGTACTAGCTCCAACTCGGTTTGACTGTGAAAACTGCAGGAATTTCAAACCGGCACTAGGAAACAGACTGAGAAAGCAGAGAAAAAGTGTCTCCTGCAACCCGTTCCCTTGGTGCTAGATGAACGAACGTCTCTCCACTTGCTCAGTTCTGAGATATAAGTGTGTGTGAAAGCCGTCCTTCACCTAGCTTGTTGGGAACACAAAGTTTCTTTTCACTTGCAAACTCCATTCCATTCATATATATGGGGTGGTACAAGCTCCAACTCGGTTTTACAGTGAAAACTGCAGGAACTTCAAACCGGCACTAGGAAACAGACTGAGAAAGCAGAGAAAAAGTGTCTCCTGCAACCCGTTCCCTTGGTGCTAGATGAACGAACGTCTCTCCACTTGCTCAGTTCTGAGAGATAAGTGCGTGTGAAAGCCGTCCTTCACAGAGCTTGTTGGGAACACAAAGTTTCTTTTCAGTTGCAAACTCCATTCCATACATATATATGGGGAGGTAGAAGCTCCAACTCGGTTTTACAGTGAAAACTGCAGGAACTTCAAACCGGCACTAGGAAACAGACTGAGAAAGCAGAGAAAAAGTGTCTCCTGCAACCCGTTCCCTTGGTGCTAGATGAACGAACGTCTCTCCACTTGATCAGTTCTCAGAGATAAGTATGTGTGAAAGCCGTCCTTCACCTAACTTGTTGGGAACACAAAGTTTCTTTTCAGTTGCAAACTCCATTCCATACATATATATGGGGAAGAAGAAGCTCCAACTCTCTTTTACAGTGAAAACTCCAGGAACTTCAAACCGGCACTAGGAAACAGATTGAGAAAGCAGACAAAAAGTGTCTCCTGCAACCCGTTCCCTTGGTGCTAGATGAACGAACGTCTCTCCACTTGCTCAGTTCTGAGAGATATGTGTGTGTGAAAGCCGTCCTTCACCTAGCTTGTTGGGAACACAAAGTTTCTTTTCAGTTGCAAACTCAATTCCATACATATATATGGGGAGGTACTAGCTCCAACTCGGTTTTACAGTGAAAACTGCAGGAACTTCAAACCGGCACTAGGAAACAGACTGAGAAAGCAGAGAAAAAGTGTCTCCTGCAACCCGTTCCCTTGGTGCTAGATGAACGAACGTCTCTCCACTTGCTCAGTTCTGAGAGATAAGTGTGTGTGAAAGCCGTCCTTCACCTAGCTTGTTGGGAACACAAAGTTTCTTTTCAGTTGCAAACTCCATTCCAAACATATATATGGGGAGGTAGAAACTCAAAACTCGGTTTTACAGTGAAAACTGCAGGAACTTCAAACCGGCACTAGGAAACAGATTGAGAAAGCAGAGAAAAATTGTCTCCTGCAACCCATTCCCTTGGTGCTAGATGAACGAACGTCTCTCCACTTGCTCAGTTCTGAGAGATAAGTCTGGGTGAAAGCCATCCTTCACCTAGCTTGTTGGGAACACAAAGTTTCTTTTCATTTGCAAACTCCATTCCATACATATATATGGGGAGGTACAAGCTCCAACACGGTTTTACAGTGAAAACTGCAGGAACTTCAAACCGGCACTAGGAAACAGACTGAGAAAGCAGAGAAAAAGTGTCTCCTGCAACCCGTTCCCTTGGTGCTAGATGAACGAACGTCTCTCAACTTGCTCAGTTCTGAGAGATACGTGTGTGTGAAATCCGTCTTTCACCTAGCTTGTTGGGAACACAAAGTTTCTTTTCAGATGCAAACTCCATTCCATACATATATATGGGGAGGTACAAGCTCCAACTCGGTTTTACAGTGAAAACTGCAGGAAATTCAAACCGGCACTAGGAAACAGACTGAGAAACAGAGAAAAAGTGTCTCCTGCAACCCGTTCCCTTGGTGCTAGATGAACGAACGTCTCTCCACTGGCTCAGATCTGAGAGATAAGTATGTGTGAAAGCCGTCCTTCACCTAGCTTGTTGGGAACATATAGTTTCTTTTCAGTTGCAAACTCCATTCCATACATATATATGAGGAGGTACTAGCTCCAACTCGGTTTGACAGTGAAAACTGCAGGAACTTCTATCCGGCACTAGGAAACAGACTGAGAAAGCAGAGAAAATGTGTCTCCTGCAACCCGTTCCCTTGGTGCTAGATGAACGAACGTTTCTCCACTTGCTCAGTTCTGAGAGATAAGTGAGTGTGAAAGCCGTCCTTCACCTAGCTTGTTGGGAACACAAAGTTTCTTTTCAGTTGCAAACTCCATTTCATACATATATATGGGGAGGTAGAAGCTCCAACTCGGTTTTACAGTGAAAACTGCAGGAACTTCAAAACGGCACTAGGAAACAGATTGAGAAAGCAGAGAAAAAGTGTCTCCTGCAACCCGTTCCCTTGGTGCTAGATGAACGAACGTCTCTCCACTTGCTCAGTTCTGAGAGATAAGTGTGTGTGAAAGCCGTCCTTCACCTAGCTTGTTGGGAACACAAAGGTTCTTTTCAGTTGCAAACTCCATTCCATACATATATATGGGGAGGTACAAGCTCCAACACGGTTTTACAGTGAAAACTGCAGGAACTTCAAACCGGCACTAGGAAACAGACTGAGAAAGCAGAGAAAAAGTGTCTCCTGCAACCCGTTCCCTTGGTGCTAGATGAACGAACGTCTCTCAACTTGCTCAGTTCTGAGAGATACGTGTGTGTGAAATCCGTCTTTCACCTAGCTTGTTGGGAACACAAAGTTTCTTTTCAGATGCAAACTCCATTCCATACATATATATGGGGAGGTACAAGCTCCAACTCGGTTTTACAGTGAAAACTGCAGGAAATTCAAACCGGCACTAGGAAACAGACTGAGAAACAGAGAAAAAGTGTCTCCTGCAACCCGTTCCCTTGGTGCTAGATGAACGAACGTCTCTCCACTGGCTCAGATCTGAGAGATAAGTATGTGTGAAAGCCGTCCTTCACCTAGCTTGTTGGGAACACATAGTTTCTTTTCAGTTGCAAACTCCATTCCATACATATATATGAGGAGGTACTAGCTCCAACTCGGTTTGACAGTGAAAACTGCAGGAACTTCTATCCGGCACTAGGAAACAGACTGAGAAAGCAGAGAAAATGTGTCTCCTGCAACCCGTTCCCTTGGTGCTAGATGAACGAACGTCTCTCCACTTGCTCAGTTCTGAGAGATAAGTGTGTGTGAAAGCCGTCCTTCACCTAGCTTGTTGGGAACACAAAGTTTCTTTTCAGTTGCAAACTCCATTCCATACATATATATGGGGAGGTACAAGCTCCAACACGGTTTTACAGTGAAAACTGCAGGAACTTCAAACCGGCACTAGGAAACAGACTGAGAAAGCAGAGAAAAAGTGTCTCCTGCAACCCGTTCCCTTGGTGCTAGATGAACGAACGTCTCTCAACTTGCTCAGTTCTGAGAGATACGTGTGTGTGAAATCCGTCTTTCACCTAGCTTGTTGGGAACACAAAGTTTCTTTTCAGATGCAAACTCCATTCCATACATATATATGGGGAGGTACAAGCTCCAACTCGGTTTTACAGTGAAAACTGCAGGAAATTCAAACCGGCACTAGGAAACAGACTGAGAAACAGAGAAAAAGTGTCTCCTGCAACCCGTTCCCTTGGTGCTAGATGAACGAACGTCTCTCCACTGGCTCAGATCTGAGAGATAAGTATGTGTGAAAGCCGTCCTTCACCTAGCTTGTTGGGAACATATAGTTTCTTTTCAGTTGCAAACTCCATTCCATACATATATATGAGGAGGTACTAGCTCCAACTCGGTTTGACAGTGAAAACTGCAGGAACTTCTATCCGGCACTAGGAAACAGACTGAGAAAGCAGAGAAAATGTGTCTCCTGCAACCCGTTCCCTTGGTGCTAGAT
The DNA here is from genome assembly GCF_036321535.1 of Camelus dromedarius. NCBI lineage: Eukaryota > Metazoa > Chordata > Mammalia > Artiodactyla > Camelidae > Camelus > Camelus dromedarius. Next base: position 102,679 of record NW_026989811.1, on the reverse strand, counting down.
GAACGAACGTTTCTCCACTTGCTCAGTTCTGAGAGATAAGTGAGTGTGAAAGCCGTCCTTCACCTAGCTTGTTGGGAACACAAAGTTTCTTTTCAGTTGCAAACTCCATTTCATACATATATATGGGGAGGTAGAAGCTCCAACTCGGTTTTACAGTGAAAACTGCAGGAACTTCAAAACGGCACTAGGAAACAGATTGAGAAAGCAGAGAAAAAGTGTCTCCTGCAACCCGTTCCCTTGGTGCTAGATGAACGAACGTCTCTCCACTTGCTCAGTTCTGAGAGATAAGTGTGTGTGAAAGCCGTCCTTCACCTAGCTTGTTGGGAACACAAAGGTTCTTTTCAGTTGCAAACTCCATTCCATACATATATATGGGGAGGTACAAGCTCCAACACGGTTTTACAGTGAAAACTGCAGGAACTTCAAACCGGCACTAGGAAACAGACTGAGAAAGCAGAGAAAAAGTGTCTCCTGCAACCCGTTCCCTTGGTGCTAGATGAACGAACGTCTCTCAACTTGCTCAGTTCTGAGAGATACGTGTGTGTGAAATCCGTCTTTCACCTAGCTTGTTGGGAACACAAAGTTTCTTTTCAGATGCAAACTCCATTCCATACATATATATGGGGAGGTACAAGCTCCAACTCGGTTTTACAGTGAAAACTGCAGGAAATTAAAACCGGCACTAGGAAACAGACTGAGAAACAGAGAAAAAGTGTCTCCTGCAACCCGTTCCCTTGGTGCTAGATGAACGAACGTCTCTCCACTGGCTCAGTTCTGAGAGATAAGTATGTGTGAAAGCCGTCCTTCACCTAGCTTGTTGGGAACACATAGTTTCTTTTCAGTTGCAAACTCCATTCCATACATATATATGAGGAGGTACTAGCTCCAACTCGGTTTGACAGTGAAAACTGCAGGAACTTCAAACCGGCACTAGGAAACAGACTGAGAAAGCAGAGAAAAAGTGTCTCCTGCAACCCGTTCCCTTGGTGCTAGATGAACGAACGTTTCTCCACTTGCTCAGTTCTGAGAGATAAGTGAGTGTGAAAGCCGTCCTTCAGCTAGCTTGTTGGGAACACAAAGTTTCTTTTCAGTTGCAAACTCCATTTCATACATATATATGGGGAGGTAGAAGCTCCAACTCGGTTTTACAGTGAAAACTGCAGGAACTTCAAAACGGCACTAGGAAACAGATTGAGAAATCAGAGAAAAAGTGTCTCCTGCAACCCGTTCCCTTGGTGCTAGATGAACGAACGTCTCTCCACTTGCTCAGTTCTGAGAGATAAGTGTGTGTGAAAGCCGTCCTTCACCTAGCTTGTTGGGAACACAAAGGTTCTTTTCAGTTGCAAACTCCATTCCATACATATATATGGGTAGGTAGAATCTCCAACACAGTTTTACAGTGAAAACTGCAGGAACTTCAAACCGGCACTAGGAAACAGACTGAGAAAGCAGAGAAAAAGTGTCTCCTGCAACACGTTCCCTTGGTGCTAGATGAACGAACGTCTCTCCACTTGCTCAGTTCTGAGAGAGAAGTGCGTGTGAAAGCCGTCCTTCACCTAGCTTGTTGGGAACACAAAGTTTCTTTTCAGTTGCAAACTCCATTCCATACATATATATGGGGAGGTACTAGCTCCAACACGGATTTACAGTGAAAACTGCAGGAACTTCAAAACGGCACTAGGAAACAGACTGAGGAAGCAGAGAAAAAGTGTCTCCTGCAACCCGTTCCCTTGGTGCTAGATGAACGAAAGTCTCTCAACTTGCTCTGTTCTGAGAGATACGTGTGTGTGAAATCCGCCTTTCACCTAGCTTGTTGGGAACACAAAGTTTCTTTTCAGATGCAAACTCCATTCCATACATATATATGGGGAGGTACAAGCTCCAACTCGGTTTTACAGTGAAAACTGCAGGAACTTCAAACCGGCACTAGGAAACAGACTGAGAAACAGAGAAAAAGTGTCTCCTGCAACCCGTTCCCTTGGTGCTAGATGAACGAACGTCTCTCCACTGGCTCAGTTCTGAGAGATAAGTATGTGTGAAAGCCGTCCTTCACCTATCTTGTTGGGAACACAAAGTTTCTTTTCAGATGCAAACTCCATTCCATACATATATATGGGGAGGTACTAGCTCCAACACGGATTTACAGTGAAAACTGCAGGAACTTCAAAACGGCACTAGGAAACAGACTGAGGAAGCAGAGAAAATGTGTCTCCTGCAACCCGTTCCCTTGGTGCTAGATGAACGAACGTCTCTCAACTTGCTCAGTTCTGAGAGATACGTGTGTGTGAAATCCGTCTTTCACCTAGCTTGTTGGGAACACAAAGTTTCTTTTCAGATGCAAACTCCATTCCATACATATATATGGGGAGGTACAAGCTCCAACTCGGTTTTACAGTGAAAACTGCAGGAACTTCAAACCGGCACTAGGAAACAGACTGAGAAACAGAGAAAAAGTGTCTCCTGCAACCCGTTCCCTTGGTGCTAGATGAACGAACGTCTCTCCACTTGCTCAGTTCTGAGAGATAAGTGTGTGTGAAAGCCGTCATTCACCTAGCTTGTTGGGAACACAAAGTTTTTTCAGTTGCAAACTCCATTCCATACATATATATGGGGAGGTAGAAACTCCAACTCGGTTTTACAGTGAAAACTGCAGGAACTTCAAACCGGCACTAGGAAACAGATTGAGACAGCAGACAAAAAGTGTCTCCTGCAACCCGTTCCCTTGGTGCTAGATGAACGAACGTCTCTCCACTTGCTCAGTTCTGAGAGATAATTCTGGGTGAAAGCCGTCTTTCACCTATCTTTTTGGGAACACAAAGTTTCTTTTCATTTGCAAACTCCATTCCATACATATATATGGGGAGGTACAAGCTCCAACACGGTTTTACAGTGAAAACTGCAGGAACTTCAAACCGGCACTAGGAAACAGACTGAGAAAGCAGAGAAAAAGTGTCTCCTGCAACCCGTTCCCTTGGTGCTAGATGAACGAACGACTCTCAACTTGCTCAGTTCTGAGAGATACGTGTGTGTGAAATCCGTCTTTCACCTATCTTGTTGGGAACACAAAGTTTCTTTTCAGATGCAAACTCCATTCCATACATATATATGGCGAGGTACAAGCTCCAACTCGGTTTTACAGTGAAAACTTCAGGAACTTCAAACCGGCACTAGGAAACAGACTGAGAAACAGAGAAAAACTGTCTCCTGCAACCCGTTCCCTTGGTGCTAGATGAACGAACGTCTCTCCACTGGCTCAGTTCTGAGAGATAAGTATCTGTGAAAGCCGTCCTTCACCTAGCTTGTTGGGAACACATAGTTTCTTTTCAGTTGCAAACTCCATTCCATACATATATATGGGGAGGTACTAGCTCCAACTCGGTTTGACAGTGAAAACTGCAGGAACTTCAATCCGGCACTAGGAAACAGACTGAGAAAGCAGAGAAAATGTCTCTCCTGCAACCCTTTCCCTTGGTGCTAGATGAACGAACGTCTCTCCACTTGCTCAGTTCTGAGAGATAAGTGTGTGTGAAAGCCGTCCTTCACCTAGCTTGTTGGGAACACAAAGTTTCTTTTCAGTTGCAAACTCCATTTCATACATATATATGGGGAGGTAGAAGCTCCAACTCGGTTTTACAGTGAAAACTGCAGGAACTTCAAACCGGCACTAGGAAACAGATTGAGAAAGCAGAGAAAAAGTGTCTCCTGCAACCCGTTCCCTTGGTGCTAGATGAACGAACGTCTCTCCACTTGCTCAGTTCTGAGAGATAAGTCTGTGTGAAAGCCGTCCTTCACCTAGCTTGTTGGGAACACAAAGTTTCTTTTCAGTTGCAAACTCCATTCCATACATATATATGGGGAGGTAGAATCTCCAACACGGTTTTACAGTGAAAACTGCAGGAACTTCAAACCGGCACTAGGAAACAGACTGAGAAAGCAGAGAAAAAGTGTCTCCTGCAACACGTTCCCTTGGTGCTAGATGAACGAACGTCTCTCCACTTGCTCAGTTCTGAGAGAGAAGTGCGTGTGAAAGCCGTCCTTCACCTAGCTTGTTGGGAACACAAAGTTTCTTTTCAGTTGCAAACTCCATTCCATACATATATATGGGGAGGTACTAGCTCCAACTCGGATTTACAGTGAAAACTGCAGGAACTTCAAAACGGCACTAGGAAACAGACTGAGGAAGCAGAGAAAAAGTGTCTCCTGCAACCCGTTCCCTTGGTGCTAGATGAACGAACGTCTCTCCACTTGCTAAGTTCTGAGAGATAAGTGTGTGTGAAAGCCGTCCTTCACCTAGCTTGTTGGGAACACAAAGTTTCTTTTCAGTTGCAAACTCCATTCCATACATATATATGGGGAGGTAGAAGCTCCAACTCGGTTTTACAGTGAAAACTGCAGGAACTTCAAACCGGCACTAGGAAACAGACTGAGAAAGCAGAGAAAAAGTGTCCCTGCAACCCGTTCCCTTGGTGCTAGATGAACGAACGTCTCTCCACTTGCTCAGTTCTGAGAGATAAGTGTGTGTGAAAGCCGTCCTTCACCTTGCTTGTTGGGAACACAAAGTTTCTTTTCAGTTGCAAACTCCATTCCATACATATATATGGGGAGGTACAAGCTCCAACTCGGTTTTACAGTGAAAACTGCAGGAACTTCAAACCGGCACTAGGAAACAGACTGAGAAAGCAGAGAAAAAGTGTCTCCTGCAACCCGTTCCCTTGGTGCTAGATGAACGAACGTCTCTCCACTTGCTAAGTTCTGAGAGATACGTGTGTGTGAAAGCCGTCCTTCACCTAGCTTGTTGGGAACACAAAGTTTCTTTTCAGATGCAAACTTCATTCCATACATATATATGGGGAGGTACAAGCTCCAACTCGGTTTTACAGTGAAAACTGCAGGAAATTCAAACCGGCACTGGGAAACAGACTGAGGAAACAGAGAAAAACTGTCTCCAGCAAACCGTTCCCTTGGTGCTAGATGAACGAACGTCTCTCCACTTGCTCAGTTCTGAGAGATAATTATGTGTGAAAGCCGTCCTTCACCTAGCTTGTTGGGAACACATAGTTTCTTTTCAGTTGCAAACTACATTCCATACATATATATGGGGAGGTACTAGCTCCAACACGGTTTGACAGTGAAAACTGCAGGAACTTCAATCCGGCACTAGGAAACAGACTGAGAAAGTAGAGAAAATGTGTCTCCTGCAACCCGTTCCCTTGTTGCTAGATGAACGAACGTCTCTCCACTTGCTCAGTTCTGAGAGATAAGTGTGTGTGAAAGCCGTCCTTCAACTAGCTTGTTGGGAACACAAAGTTTCTTTTCAGTTGCAAACTCCATTCCATACATATATATGGGGAGGTAGAAGCTCCAACTCTGTTTTACAGTGAAAACTGCAGGAACTTCAAACCGGCACTAGGAAACAGATTGAGAAAGCAAACATATAGTGTCTCTTGCAACCCGTTCCCTTGGTGCTAGATGACCGAACGTCTCTCCACTTGCTCAGTTCTGAGAGATAAGTCTGTGTGAAAGCCGTCTTTCACCTAGCTTGTTGGGAACACAAAGTTTCCTTTCAGTTGCAAACTCCATTCCATACATATATATGGGGAGGTACTAGCTCCAACTCGGTTTTACAGTGAAAACTGCAGGAACTTCAAACCGGACCTAGGAAACAGACTGAGAAAGCAGAGAAAAAGTGTCTCCTGCAACCCGTTCCCTTGGTGCTAGATGAACGAACGTCTCTCCACTTGCTCAGTTCTGAGAGATAAGTGTGTGTGAAAGCCATCCTTCACCTAGCTTGTTGGGAACACAAAGTTTCTTTTCACTTGCAAACTCCATTCCATTCATATATATGGGGAGGTAGAAGCTCCAACTCGGTTTTACAGTGAAAACTGCAGGAACTTCAAAACGGCACTAGGAAACAGATTGGGGAAGCAGAGAAAAAGTGTCTCCTGCAACCCGTTCCCTTGGTGCTAGATGAACGAACGTCTCTCCACTTGATCAGTTCTCAGAGATAAGTCTGTGTGAAAGCCGTCCTTCACCTAGCTTGTTGGGAACACAAAGTTTCTTTTCAGTTGCAAACTCCATTCCATACATATATATGGGGAGGTAGAAGCTCCAACTCGGTTTTACAGTGAAAACTGCAGGAACTTCAAACCGGACCTAGGAAACAGATTGAGAAAGCAGACAAAAAGTGTCTCCTGCAATCCGTTCCCTTGGTGCTAGATGAACGAACGTCTCTCCACTTGCTCAGTTCTGAGAGATAAGTGTGTGTGTAAGCCGTCCTTCACCTAGCTTTTTGGGAACACAAAGTTTCTTTTCAGTTGCAAACTCCATTCCATACATATATATGGGGAGGTACTAGCTCCAACTCGGTTTTACAGTGAAAACTGCAGGAACTTCAAACCGGCACTAGGAAACAGACTGAGATAGCAGAGAAAAAGTGTCTCCTGCAACCCGTTCCCTTGGTGCTAGATGAACGAACGTTCCTCCACTTGCTCAGTTCTGAGAGATAAGTGTGTGTGAAAGCCGTCCTTCACCTAGCTTGTTGGGAACACAAAGTTCCTTTTCAGTTGCAAACTCCATTCCATACATATATATGGGGAGGTAGAAGCTCCAACTCGGTTTTACAGTGAAAACTGCAGGAACTTCAAACCGGCACTAGGAAACAGATAGAGAAAACAGACAAAAATTGTCTCCTGCAACCCGTTCCCTTGGTGCTAGATGAACGAACGTCTCTCCACTTGCTCAGTTCTGAGAGATAATTCTGGGTGAAAGCCGTCCTTCACCTATCTTGTTGGGAACACAAAGTTTCTTTTCATTTGCAAACTCCGTTCCATACATATATATGGGGAGGTACAAGCTCCAACACGGTTTTACAGTGAAAACTGCAGGAACTTCAAACCGGCACTAGGAAACAGACTGAGAAAGCAGAGAAAAAGTGTCTCCTGCAAACCGTTCCCTTGGTGCTAGATGAACGAACGTCTCTCAACTTGCTCAGTTCTGAGAGATACGTGTGTGTGAAATCCGTCTTTCACCTATCTTGTTGGGAACACAAAGTTTCTTTTCAGATGCAAACTCCATTCCATACATATATATGGGGAGGTACAAGCTCCAACTCGGTTTTACAGTGAAAACTTCAGGAACTTCAAACCGGCACTAGGAAACAGACTGAGAAACAGAGAAAAACTGTCTCCTGCAACTCGTTCCCTTGGTGCTAGATGAACGAACGTCTCTCCACTGGCTCAGTTCTGAGAGATAAGTATCTGTGAAAGCCGTCCTTCACCTAGCTTGTTGGGAACACATAGTTTCTTTTCAGTTGCAAACTCCATTCCATACATATATATGGGGAGGTACTAGCTCCAACTCGGTTTGACAGTGAAAACTGCAGGAACTTCAATCCGGCACTAGGAAACAGACTGAGAAAGCAGAGAAAATGTCTCTCCTGCAACCCTTTCCCTTGGTGCTAGATGAACGAACGTCTTTCCACTTGCTCAGTTCTGAGAGATAAGTGTGTGTGAAAGCCGTCCTTCACCTAGCTTGTTGGGAACACAAAGTTTCTTTTCAGTTGCAAACTCCATTTCATACATATATATGGGGAGGTAGAAGCTCCAACTCGGTTTTACAGTGAAAACTGCAGGAACTTCAAACCGGCACTAGGAAACAGATTGAGAAAGCAGAGAAAAAGTGTCTCCTGCAACCCGTTCCCTTGGTGCTAGATGAACGAACGTCTCTCCACTTGCTCAGTTCTGAGAGATAAGTCTGTGTGAAAGCCGTCCTTCACCTAGCTTGTTGGGAACACAAAGTTTCTTTTCAGTTGCAAACTCCATTCCATACATATATATGGGGAGGTAGAATCTCCAACACGGTTTTACAGTGAAAACTGCAGGAACTTCAAACCGGCACTAGGAAACAGACTGAGAAAGCAGAGAAAAAGTGACTCCTGCAACACGTTCCCTTGGTGCTAGATGAACGAACGTCTCTCCACTTGCTCAGTTCTGAGAGAGAAGTGCGTGTGAAAGCCGTCCTTCAACTAGATTGTTGGGAACACAAAGTTTCTTTTCAGTTGCAAACTCCATTCCATACATATATATGGGGAGGTACTAGCTCCAACTCGGATTTACAGTGAAAACTGCAGGAACTTCAAACCGGCACTAGGAAACAGACTGAGAAAGCAGACGAAAAGTGTCTCCTGCAACCCATTCCCTTGGTGCTAGATGAACGAACGTCTCTACACTTGCTCAGTTCTGAGAGATAAGTCTGTGTGAAAGCCATCCTTCACCTAGCTTGTTGGGAACACAAAGTTTCTTTTCAGTTGCAAACTCCATTCCATACATATATATGGGGAGGTACAAGCTCCAACTCGGTATTACAGTGAAAACTGCAGGAACTTCAAACCGGCACTAGGAAACAGACTGAGAAAGCAGAGAAAAAAGTTTCTCCTGCCACCCGTTCCCTTGTTGCTAGATGAACGAACGTCTCTCCACTTGCTCTGTTCTGAGACATATGTGTGTGTGAAAGCCGTCCTTCAACTAGCTTGTTGGGAACACAAAGTTTCTTTTCAGTTGCAAACTCCATTCCATACATATATAACTGGAGGTACAAGCTCCAACTCGGTTTTACAGTGAAAACTGCAGGAACTTCAAACCGGCACTAGGAAACAGACTGAGAAAGCAGAGAAAAAGTGTCTCCTGCAACCCGTTCCCTTGGTGCTAGATGAACGAACGTCTCTCCACTTGCTAAGTTCTGAGAGATACGTGTGTGTCAAAGCCGTCCTTCACCTAGCTTGTTGGGAACACAAAGTTTCTTTTCAGATGCAAACTCCATTCCATACATATATATGGGGATGTACAAGCTCCAACTCGGTTTTACAGTGAAAACTGCAGGAAATTCAAACCGGCACTGGGAAACAGACTGAGGAAACAGAGAAAAACTGTCTCCAGCAAACCGTTCCCTTGGTGCTAGATGAACGAACGTCTCTCCACTTGCTCAGTTCTGAGAGATAATTATGTGTGAAAGCCGTCCTTCACCTAGCTTGTTGGGAACACATAGTTTCTTTTCAGTTGCAAACTACATTCCATACATATATATGGGGAGGTACTAGCTCCAACACGGTTTGACAGTGAAAACTGCAGGAACTTCAATCCGGCACTAGGAAACAGACTGAGAAAGCAGAGAAAATGTGTCTCCTGCAACCCTTTCCCTTGGTGCTAGATGAACGAACGTCTCTCCACTTGCTCAGTTCTGAGAGATAAGTGTGTGTGAAAGCCGTCCTTCAACTAGCTTGTTGGGAACACAAAGTTTCTTTTCAGTTGCAAACTTCATTCCATACATATATATGGGGAGGTAGAAGCTCCAACTCTGTTTTACAGTGAAAACTGCAGGAACTTCAAACCGGCACTAGGAAACAGATTGAGAAAGCAAACAAAAAGTGTCTCTTGCAACCCGTTCCCTTGGTGCTAGATGAACGAACGTCTCTCCACTTGCTCAGTTCTGAGAGATAATTCTGTGTGAAAGCCGTCTTTCACCTAGCTTGTTGGGAACACAAAGTTTCCTTTCAGTTGCAAACTCCATTCCATACATATATATGGGGAGGTACTAGCTCCAACTCGGTTTTACAGTGAAAACTGCAGGAACTTCAAACCGGACCTAGGAAACAGACTGAGAAAGCAGAGAAAAAGTGTCTCCTGCAACCCGTTCCCTTGGTGCTAGATGAACGAACGTCTCTCCACTTGCTCAGTTCTGAGAGATAAGTGTGTGTGAAAGCCGTCCTTCAACTAGCTTGTTGGGAACACAAAGTTTCTTTTCAGTTGCAAACTTCATTCCATACATATATATGGGGAGGTAGAAGCTCCAACTCTGTTTTACAGTGAAAACTGCAGGAACTTCAAACCGGCACTAGGAAACAGATTGAGAAAGCAAACAAAAAGTGTCTCTTGCAACCCGTTCCCTTGGTGCTAGATGAACGAACGTCTCTCCACTTGCTCAGTTCTGAGAGATAATTCTGTGTGAAAGCCGTCTTTCACCTAGCTTGTTGGGAACACAAAGTTTCCTTTCAGTTGCAAACTCCATTCCATACATATATATGGGGAGGTACTAGCTCCAACTCGGTTTTACAGTGAAAACTGCAGGAACTTCAAACCGGACCTAGGAAACAGACTGAGAAAGCAGAGAAAAAGTGTCTCCTGCAACCCGTTCCCTTGGTGCTAGATGAACGAACGTCTCTCCACTTGCTCAGTTCTGAGAGATAAGTGTGTGTGAAAGCCATCCTTCACCTAGCTTGTTGGGAACACAAAGTTTCTTTTCACTTGCAAACTCCATTCCATTCATATATATGGGGAGGTAGAAGCTCCAACTCGGTTTTACAGTGTAAACTGCAGGAACTTCAAAACGGCACTAGGAAACAGATTGGGGAAGCAGAGAAAAAGTGTCTCCTGCAACCCGTTCCCTTGGTGCTAGATGAACGAACGTCTCTCCACTTGATCAGTTCTCAGAGATAAGTCTGTGTGAAAGCCGTCCTTCACCTAGCTTGTTGGGAACACAAAGTTTCTTTTCAGTTGCAAACTCCATTCCATACATATATATGGGGAGGTAGAAGCTCCAACTCGGTTTTACAGTGAAAACTGCAGGAACTTCAAACCGGACCTAGGAAACAGACTGAGAAAGCAGAGAAAAAGTGTCTCCTTCAATCCGTTCCCTTGGTGCTAGATGAACGAACGTCTCTCCACTTGCTCAGTTCTGAGAGATAAGTGTGTGTGTAAGCCGTCCTTCACCTAGCTTTTTGGGAACACAAAGTTTCTTTTCAGTTGCCAACTGCATTCCATACATATATATGGGGAGGTACTAGCTCCAACTCGGTTTTACAGTGAAAACTGCAGGAACTTCAAACCGGCACTAGGAAACAGACTGAGATAGCAGAGAAAAAGTGTCTCCTGCAACCCGTTCCCTTGGTGCTAGATGAACGAACGTTCCTCCACTTGCTCAGTTCTGAGAGATAAGTGTGTGTGAAAGCCGTCCTTCACCTAGCTTGTTGGGAACACAAAGTTCCTTTTCAGTTGCAAACTCCATTCCATACATATATATCGGGAGGTACAAGCTCCAAATCGGTTTTACAGTGAAAACTGCAGGAACTTCAAACCGGCACTAGGAAACAGACTGAGAAAGCAGAGAAAAAGTGTATCCTGCAACCCGTTCCCTTGGTGCTAGATGAACGAACGTCTCTCCACTTGCTCAGTTCTGAGAGATACGTGTGTGTGAAAGCCGTCCTTCACCTAGCTTGTTGGGAACACAAAGTTTCTTTTCAGATGCAAACTCCATTCCATACATATATATGGGGAGGTACAAGCTCCAACTCGATTTTACAGTGAAAACTGCATGAACTTCAAACCGGCACTAGGAAACAGACTGAGGAAACAGAGAAAAACTGTCTCCTGCAACCCGTTCCCTTGGTGCTAGATGAACGAACGTCTCTCCACTGGCTCAGTTCTGAGTGATAAGTATGTGTGAAAGCCGTCCTTCACCTAGCTTGTTGGGAACACATAGTTTCTTTTCAGTTGCAAACCCCATTCCATACATATATATGGGGAGGTACTAGCTCCAACTCGGTTTGACAGTGAAAACTGCAGGAACTTCAATCCGGCACTAGGAAACAGACTGAGAAAGCAGAGAAAATGTCTCTCCTGCAACCCTTTCCCTTGGTGCTAGATGAACGAACGTCTCTCCACTTGCTCAGTTCTGAGAGATAAGTGTGTGTGAAAGGCGTCCTTCACCTAGCTTTTTGGGAACACAAAGTTTCTTTTCAGTTGCAAACTCCATACCATACATATATATGGGGAGGTAGAAGCTCCAACTCGGTTTTACAGTGAAAACTGCAGGAACTTCAAACCGGCACTAGGAAACAGATTGAGAAAGCAGACAAAAAGTGTCTCCTGCAACCCGTTCCCTTGGTGCTAGATGAACGAACGTCTCTCCACTTGCTCAGTTCTGAGAGATAAGTCTGTGTGAAAGCCGTCCTTCACCTAGCTTGTTGGGAACACAAAGTTTCTTTTCAGTTGCAAACTCCATTCCATACATATATATGGGGAGGTAGAATCTCCAACACGGTTTTGCAGTGAAAACTGCAGGAACTTCAAACCGGCACTAGGAAACAGACTGAGAAAGCATAGAAAAAGTGTCTCCTGCAACCCGTTCCCTTGGTGCTAGATGAACGAACGTCTCTCCACTTGCTCAGTTCTGAGAGAGAAGTGCGTGTGAAAGCCGTCCTTCACCTAGCGTGTTGGGAACACAAAGTTTCTTTTCAGTTGCAAATTCCATTCCATACATATATATGGGGAGGTACTAGCTCCAACTCGGTTTGACAGTGAAAACTGCAGGAACTTCAAACCGGCACTAGGAAACAGACTGAGAAAGCAGAGAAAAAGTGTCTCCTGCAACCCGTTCCCTTGGTGCTAGATGAACGAACGTCTCTCCACTTGCTCAGTTCTGAGAGATAAGTGTGTGTGAAAACCGTCCTTCACCTAGCTTGTTGGGAACACAAAGTTTCTTTTCACTTGCAAACTCCATTCCATTCATATATATGGGGAGGTACAAGCTCCAACTCGGTTTTACAGTGAAAACTGCAGGAACTTCAAAACGGCACTAGGAAACAGACTGAGGAAGCAGAGAAAATGTGTCTCCTGCAACCCGTTCCCTTGGTGCTAAATGAACGAACGTTCCTCCACTTGCTCAGTTCTGAGAGATAAGTGTGTGTGAAAGCCGTCCTTCACCTAGCTTGTTGGGAACACAAAGTTCCTTTTCAGTTGCAAACTCCATTCCATACATATATATGGGGAGGTAGAAGCTCCAACTCGGTTTTACAGTGAAAACTGCAGGAACTTCAAACCGGCACTAGGAAACAGATTGAGAAAACAGACAAAAATTGTCTCCTGCAACCCGTTCCCTTGGTGCTAGATGAACGAACGTCTCTCCAATTGCTCAGTTCTGAGAGATAAGTCTGTGTGAAAGCCGTCCTTCACCTAGATTGTTGGGAACACAAAGTTTCTTTTCAGTTGCAAACTCCATTCCATACATATATATCGGGAGGTACAAGCTCCAACTCGGTTTTACAGTGAAAACTGCAGGAACTTCAAACCGGCACTAGGAAACAGACTGAGAAAGCAGAGAAAAAGTGTCTCCTGCAACCCGTTCCCTTGGTGCTAGATGAACGAACGTCTCTCCACTTGCTCAGTTCTGAGAGATACGTGTGTGTGAAAGCCGTCCTTCACCTAGCTTGTTGGGAACACAAAGTTTCTTTTCAAATGCAAAATCCATTCCATACATATATATGGGGAGGTACAAGCTCCAACTCGATTTTACAGTGAAAACTGCATGAACTTCAAACCGGCACTAGGAAACAGACTGAGGAAACAGAGAAAAACTGTCTCCTGCAACCCGTTCCCTTGGTGCTAGATGAACGAACGTCTCTCCACTTGCTCAGTTCTGAGAGAGAAGTGCGTGTGAAAGCCGTCCTTCACCTAGCGTGTTGGGAACACAAAGTTTCTTTTCAGTTGCAAACTCCATTCCATACATATATATGGGGAGGTACTAGCTCCAACTCGGTTTGACAGTGAAAACTGCAGGAACTTCAAACCGGCACTAGGAAACAGACTGAGAAAGCAGAGAAAAAGTGTCTCCTGCAACCCGTTCCCTTGGTGCTAGATGAACGAACGTCTCTCCACTTGCTCAGTTCTGAGAGATAAGTGTGTGTGAAAGCCGTCCTTCACCTAGCTTGTTGGGAACACAAAGTTTCTTTTCACTTGCAAACTCCATTCCATTCATATATATGGGGAGGTACAAGCTACAACTCGGTTTTACAGTGAAAACTGCAGGAACTTCAAAACGGCACTAGGAAACAGACTGAGGAAGCAGAGAAAATGTGTCTCCTGCAACCCGTTCCCTTGGTGCTAGATGAACGAACGTTCCTCCACTTGCTCAGTTCTGAGAGATAAGTGTGTGTGAAAGCCGTCCTTCACCTAGCTTGTTGGGAACACAAAGTTCCTTTTCAGTTGCAAACTCCATTCCATACATATATATGGGGAGGTAGAAGCTCCAACTCGGTTTTACAGTGAAAACTGCAGGAACTTCAAACCGGCACTAGGAAACAGATTGAGAAAACAGACAAAAATTGTCTCCTGCAACCCGTTCCCTTGGTGCTAGATGAAGGAACGTCTCTCCAATTGCTCAGTTCTGAGAGATGAGTCTGTGTGAAAGCCGTCCTTCACATAGCTTGTTGGGAACACAAAGTTTCTTTTCAGTTGCAAACTCCATTCCATACATATATATCGGGAGGTACAAGCTCCAACTCGGTTTTACAGTGAAAACTGCAGGAACTTCAAACCGGCACTAGGAAACAGATTGAGAAAGCAGACAAAAAGTGTCTCCTGCAACCCGTTCCCTTGGTGCTAGATGAACGAACGTCTCTCCACTTGCTCAGTTCTGAGAGATAAGTCTGTGTGAAAGCCGTTCTTCACCTAGCTTGTTGGGAACACAAAGTTTCTTTTCAGTTGCAAACTCCATTCCATATATATATATGGGGAGGTAGAATCTCCAACACGGTTTTGCAGTGAAAACTGCAGGAACTTCAAACCGGCACTAGGAAACAGACTGAGAAAGCATAGAAAAAGTGTCTCCTGCAACCCGTTCCCTTGGTGCTAGATGAACGAACGTCTCTCCACTTGCTCAGTTCTGAGAGATAAGTGCGTGTGAAAGCCGCCCTTCACCTAGCGTGTTGGGAACACAAAGTTTCTTTTCAGTTGCAAACTCCATTCCATACATATATATGGGGAGGTACTAGCTCCAACTCGGTTTGACAGTGAAAACTGCAGGAACTTCAAACCGGCACTAGGAAACAGACTGAGAAAGCAGAGAAAAAGTGTCTCCTGCAACCCGTTCCCTTGGTGCTAGATGAACGAACGTCTCTCCACTTGCTCAGTTCTGAGAGATAAGTGTGTGTGAAAGCCGTCCTTCACCTAGCTTGTTGGGAACACAAAGTTTCTTTTCACTTGCAAACTCCATTCCATTCATATATATGGGGAGGTACAAGCTCCAACTCGGTTTTACAGTGAAAACTGCAGGAACTTCAAAACGGCACTAGGAAACAGACTGAGGAAGCAGAGAAAATGTGTCTCCTGCAACCCGTTCCCTTGGTGCTAGATGAACGAACGTTCCTCCACTTGCTCAGTTCTGAGAGATAAGTGTGTGTGAAAGCCGTCCTTCACCTAGCTTGTTGGGAACACAAAGTTCCTTTTCAGTTGCAAACTCCATTCCATACATATATATGGGGAGGTAGAAGCTCCAACTCTGTTTTACAGTGAAAACTGCAGGAACTTCAAACCGGCACTAGGAAACAGATTGAGAAAACAGACAAAAATTGTCTCCTGAAACCCGTTCCCTTGGTGCTAGATGAACGAACGTCTCTCCAATTGCTCAGTTCTGAGAGATACGTCTGTGTGAAAGCCGTCCTTCACCTAGCTTATTGGGAACACAAAGTTTCTTTTCAGTTGCAAACTCCATTCCATACATATATATCGGGAGGTACAAGCTCCAAATCGGTTTTACAGTGAAAACTGCAGGAACTTCAAACCGGCACTAGGAAACAGACTGAGAAAGCAGAGAAAAAGTGTCTCCTGCAACCCGTTCCCTTGGTGCTAGATGAACGAACGTCTCTCCACTTGCTCAGTTCTGAGAGATAAGTGCGTGTGAAAGCCGCACTTCACCTAGCGTGTTGGGAACACAAAGTTTCTTTTCAGTTGCAAACTCCATTCCATACATATATATGGGGAGGTACTAGCTCCAACTCGGTTTGACAGTGAAAACTGCAGGAACTTCAAACCGGCACTAGGAAACAGACTGAGAAAGCAGAGAAAAAGTGTCTCCTGCAACCCGTTCCCTTGGTGCTAGATGAACGAACGTCTCTCCACTTGCTCAGTTCTGAGAGATAAGTGTGTGTGAAAGCCGTCCTTCACCTAGCTTGTTGGGAACACAAAGTTTCTTTTCACTTGCAAACTCCATTCCATTCATATATATGGGGAGGTACAAGCTCCAACTCGGTTTTACAGTGAAAACTGCAGGAACTTCAAAACGGCACTAGGAAACAGACTGAGGAAGCAGAGAAAATGTGTCTCCTGCAACCCGTTCCCTTGGTGCTAGATGAACGAACGTTCCTCCACTTGCTCAGTTCTGAGAGATAAGTGTGTGTGAAAGCCGTCCTTCACCTAGCTTGTTGGGAACACAAAGTTCCTTTTCAGTTGCAAACTCCATTCCATACATATATATGGGGAGGTAGAAGCTCCAACTCGGTTTTACAGTGAAAACTGCAGGAACTTCAAACCGGCACTAGGAAACAGATTGAGAAAACAGACAAAAATTGTCTCCTGCAACCCGTTCCCTTGGTGCTAGATGAACGAACGTCTCTCCAATTGCTCAGTTCTGAGAGAGAAGTCTGTGTGAAAGCCGTCCTTCACCTAACTTGTTGGGAACACAAAGTTCCTTTTCAGTTGCAAACTCCATTCCATACATATATATGGGGAGGTAGAAGCTCCAACTCGGTTTTACAGTGAAAACTGCAGGAACTTCAAACCGGCACTAGGAAACAGATTGAGAAAACAGACAAAAATTGTCTCCTGCAACCCGTTCCCTTGGTGCTAGATGAACGAACGTCTCTCCAATTGCTCAGTTCTGAGAGATAAGTCTGTGTGAAAGCCGTCCTTCACATAGCTTGTTGGGAACACAAAGTTTCTTTTCAGTTGCAAACTCCATTCCATACATATATATCGGGAGGTACAAGCTCCAACTCGGTTTTACAGTGAAAACTGCAGGAACATCAAACCGGCACTAGGAAACAGATTGAGAAAGCAGACAAAAAGTGTCTCCTGCAACCCGTTCCCTTGGTGCTAGATGAACGAACGTCTCTCCACTTGCTCAGTTCTGAGAGATAAGTCTGTGTGAAAGCCGTTCTTCACCTAGCTTGTTGGGAACACAAAGTTTCTTTTCAGTTGCAAACTCCATTCCATACATATATATGGGGAGGTAGAATCTCCAACACGGTTTTGCAGTGAAAACTGCAGGAACTTCAAACCGGCACTAGGAAACAGACTGAGAAAGCATAGAAAAAGTGTCTCCTGCAACCCGTTCCCTTGGTGCTAGATGAACGAACGTCTCTCCACTTGCTCAGTTCTGAGAGATAAGTGCGTGTGAAAGCCGCCCTTCACCTAGCGTGTTGGGAACACAAAGTTTCTTTTCAGTTGCAAACTCCATTCCATACATATATATGGGGAGGTACTAGCTCCAACTCGGTTTGACAGTGAAAACTGCAGGAACTTCAAACCGGCACTAGGAAACAGACTGAGAAAGCAGAGAAAAAGTGTCTCCTGCAACCCGTTCCCTTGGTGCTAGATGAACGAACGTCTCTCCACTTGTTCAGTTCTGAGAGATAAGTGTGTGTGAAAGCCGTCCTTCACCTATCTTGTTGGGAACACAAAGTTTCTTTTCACTTGCAAACTCCATTCCATTCATATATATGGGGAGGTACAAGCTCCAACTCGGTTTTACAGTGAAAACTGCAGGAACTTCAAAACGGCACTAGGAAACAGACTGAGGAAGCAGAGAAAATGTGTCTCCTGCAACCCGTTCCCTTGGTGCTAGATGAACGAACGTTCCTCCACTTGCTCAGTTCTGAGAGATAAGTGTGTGTGAAAGCCGTCCTTCACCTAGCTTGTTGGGAACACAAAGTTCCTTTTCAGTTGCAAACTCCATTCCATACATATATATGGGGAGGTAGAAGCTCCAACTCGGTTTTACAGTGAAAACTGCAGGAACTTCAAACCGGCACTAGGAAACAGATTGAGAAAACAGACAAAAATTGTCTCCTGCTACCCGTTCCCTTGGTGCTAGATGAACGAACGTCTCTCCAATTGCTCAGTTCTGAGAGATAAGTCTGTGTGAAAGCCGTCCTTCACCTAGCTTGTTGGGAACACAAAGTTTCTTTTCAGTTGCAAACTCCATTCCATACATATATATCGGGAAGTACAAGCTCCAAATCGGTTTTACAGTGAAAACTGCAGGAACTTCAAACCGGCACTAGGAAACAGACTGAGAAAGCAGAGAAAAAGTGTCTCCTGCAACCCGTTCCCTTGGTGCTAGATGAACGAACGTCTCTCCACTTGCTCAGTTCTGAGAGATACTTGTGTGTGAAAGCCGTCCTTCACCTAGCTTGTTGGGAACACAAAGTTTCTTTTCAGATGCAAACTCCATTCCATACATATATATGGGGAGGTACAAGCTCCAACACGATTTTACAGTGAAAACTGCATGAACTTCAAACCGGCACTAGGAAACAGACTGAGGAAACAGAGAAAAACCTTCTCCTGCAACCCGTTCCCTTGGTGCTAGATGAACGAACGTCTCTCCACTTGCTCAGTTCTGAGAGATAAGTGTGTGTGAAAGGCGTCCTTCACCTAGCTTTTTGGGAACACAAAGTTTCTTTTCAGTTGCAAACTCCATTCCATACATATATATGGGGAGGTAGAAGCTCCAACTCGGTTTTACAGTGAAAACTGCAGGAACTTCAAACCGGCACTAGGAAACAGATTGAGAAAGCAGACAAAAAGTGTCTCCTGCAACCCGTTCCCTTGGTGCTAGATGAACGAACGTCTCTCCACTTGCTCAGTTCTGAGAGATAAGTCTGTGTGAAAGCCGTCCTTCACCTAGCTTGTTGGGAACACAAAGTTTCTTTTCAGTTGCAAACTCCATTCCATACATATATATGGGGAGGTAGAATCTCCAACACGGTTTTGCAGTGAAAACTGCAGGAACTTCAAACCGGCACTAGGAAACAGACTGAGAAAGCATAGAAAAAGTGTCTCCTGCAACCCGTTCCCTTGGTGCTAGATGAACGAACGTCTCTCCACTTGCTCAGTTCTGAGAGATAAGTGCGTGTGAAAGCCGCCCTTCACCTAGCGTGTTGGGAACACAAAGTTTCTTTTCAGTTGCAAACTCCATTCCATACATATATATGGGGAGGTACTAGCTCCAACTCGGTTTGACAGTGAAAACTGCAGGAACTTCAAACCGGCACTAGGAAACAGACTGAGAAAGCAGAGAAAAAGTGTCTCCTGCAACCCGTTCCCTTGGTGCTAGATGAACGAACGTCTCTCCACTTGCTCAGTTCTGAGAGATAAGTGTGTGTGAAAGCCGTCCTTCACCTAGCTTGTTGGGAACACAAAGTTTCTTTTCACTTGCAAACTCCATTCCATTCATATATATGGGGAGGTACAAGCTCCAACTCGGTTTTACAGTGAAAACTGCAGGAACTTCAAAACGGCACTAGGAAACAGACTGAGGAAGCAGAGAAAATGTGTCTCCTGCAACCCGTTCCCTTGGTGCTAGATGAACGAACGTTCCTCCACTTGCTCAGTTCTGAGAGATAAGTGTGTGTGAAAGCCGTCCTTCACCTAGCTTGTTGGGAACACAAAGTTCCTTTTCAGTTGCAAACTCCATTCCATACATATATATGGGGAGGTAGAAGCTCCAACTCGGTTTTACAGTGAAAACTGCAGGAACTTCAAACCGGCACTAGGAAACAGATTGAGAAAACAGACAAAAATTGTCTCCTGCAACCCGTTCCCTTGGTGCTAGATGAACGAACGTCTCTCCACTTGCTCAGTTCTGAGAGATACTTGTGTGTGAAAGCCGTCCTTCACCTAGCTTGTTGGGAACACAAAGTTTCTTTTCAGATGCAAACCCCATTCCATACATATATATGGGGAGGTACAAGCTCCAACTCGATTTTACAGTGAAAACTGCAGGAACTTCAAACCGGCACTAGGAAACAGACTGAGGAAACAGAGAAAAACTGTCTCCTGCAACCCGTTCCCTTGGTGCTAGATGAACGAACGTCTCTCCACTTGCTCAGTTCTGAGAGATAAGTGTGTGTGAAAGGCGTCCTTCACCTAGCTTTTTGGGAACACAAAGTTTCTTTTCAGTTGCAAACTCCATTCCATACATATATATGGGGAGGTAGAAGCTCCAACTCGGTTTTACAGTGAAAACTGCAGGAACTTCAAACCGGCACTAGGAAACAGATTGAGAAAGCAGACAAAAAGTGTCTCCTGCAACCCGTTCCCTTGGTGCTAGATGAACGAACGTCTCTCCACTTGCTCAGTTCTGAGAGATAAGTCTGTGTGAAAGCCGTCCTTCACCTAGCTTGTTGGGAACACAAAGTTTCTTTTCAGTTGCAAACTCCATTCCATACATATATATGGGGAGGTAGAATCTCCAACACGGTTTTGCAGTGAAAACTGCAGGAACTTCAAACCGGCACTAGGAAACAGACTGAGAAAGCATAGAAAAAGTGTCTCCTGCAACCCGTTCCCTTGGTGCTAGATGAACGAACGTCTCTCCACTTGCTCAGTTCTGAGAGAGAAGTGCATGTGAAAGCCGTCCTTCACCTAGCGTGTTGGGAACACAAAGTTTCTTTTCAGTTGCAAACTCCATTCCATACATATATATGGGGAGGTACTAGCTCCAACTCGGTTTGACAGTGAAAACTGCAGGAACTTCAAACCGGCACTAGGAAACAGACTGAGAAAGCAGAGAAAAAGTGTCTCCTGCAACCCGTTCCCTTGGTGCTAGATGAACGAACGTCTCTCCACTTGCTCAGTTCTGAGAGATAAGTGTGTGTGAAAGCCGTCCTTCACCTAGCTTGTTGGGAACACAAAGTTTCTTTTCACTTGCAAACTCCATTCCATTCATATATATGGGGAGGTACAAGCTCCAACTCGGTTTTACAGTGAAAACTGCAGGAACTTCAAAACGGCACTAGGAAACAGACTGAGGAAGCAGAGAAAATGTGTCTCCTGCAACCCGTTCCCTTGGTGCTAGAAGAACGAACGTTCCTCCACTTGCTCAGTTCTGAGAGATAAGTGTGTGTGAAAGCCGTCCTTCACCTAGCTTGTTGGGAACACAAAGTTCCTTTTCAGTTGCAAACTCCATTCCATACATATATATGGGGAGGTAGAAGCTCCAACTCGGTTTTACAGTGAAAACTGCAGGAACTTCAAACCGGCACTAGGAAACAAATTGAGAAAACAGACAAAAATTGTCTCCTGCAACCCGTTCCCTTGGTGCTAGATGAACGAACGTCTCTCCAATTGCTCAGTTCTGAGAGATAAGTCTGTGTGAAAGCCGTCCTTCACCTAGCTTGTTGGGAACACAAAGTTTCTTTTCAGTTGCAAACTCCATTCCATACATATATATGGGGAGGTACAAGCTCCAACTCGGTTTGACAGTGAAAACTGCAGGAACTTCAAACCGGCACTAGGAAACAGATTGAGAAAGCAAACAAAAAGTGTCTCCTGCAACCCGTTCCCTTGGTGCTAGATGAACGAACGTCTCTCCACTTGCTCAGTTCTGACAGATACGTGTGTGTGAAAGCCGTCCTTCACCTAGCTTGTTGGGAAAACAAAGTTTCTTTTCAGATGCAAACTCCATTCCATACATATATATGGGGAGTTACAAGCTCCACCTCGGTTTTACAGTGAAAACTGCAGGAACTTCAAACCGGCACTAGGAAAAAGACTGAGGAAACAGAGAAAAACTGTCTCCTGCAACCCGTTCCCTTGGTGCTAGATGAACGAACATCTCTCCACTTGCTCAGTTCTGAGAGATAAGTATGTGTGAAAGCCGTCCTTCACCTAGCTTGTTGGGAACACATAGTTTCTTTTCAGTTGCAAACTCCATTCCATACATATATATGGGGAGGTACTAGCTCCAACTCGGTTTTACAGTGAAAACTGCAGGAACTTCAAACCGGCACTAGGAAGCAGACTGAGAAAGCAGAGAAAAAGTGTCTCCTGCAACCCGTTCCCTTGGTGCTAGATGAACGAACGTCTATCCACTTGCTCAGTTCTGAGAGATAAGTGTGTGTGAAAGCCGTCCTTCACATAGCTTGTTGGGAACACAAAGTTTCTTTTCACTTGCAAACTCCATTCCATTCATATATATGGGGAGGTACAAGCTCCAACTCGGTTTTACAGTGAAAACTGCATGAACTTCAAAACGGTGCTAGGAAACAGACTGAGGAAGCAGAGAAAAAGTGTCTCCTGCAACCCGTTCCCTTGGTGCTAGATGAACGAACGTCTCTCCACTTGCTCAGTTCTGGGAGAGAAGTGTGTGTGAAAGCCGTCCTTCACCTAGCTTGTTGGGAACACAAAGTTTCTTTTCAGTTGCAAACTCCATTCCATACATATATATGGGGAGGTACAAGCTCCAACTCTGTTTGACAGTGAAAACTGCAGGAACTTCAAACCGGCACTAGGAAACAGACTGAGAAAGCAGAGAAAAAGTGTCTCCTGCAAACCGTTCCCTTGGTGCTAGATGAACGAACGTCTCTCCACTTGCTCAGTTCTGAGAGATAAGTGTGTGTGAAAGCCGTCCTTCACATAGCTTGTTGGGAACACAAAGTTTCTTTTCACTTGCAAACTCCATTCCATTCATATATATGGTGAGGTACAAGCTCCAACTCGGTTTTACAGTGAAAACTGCAGGAACTTCAAAACGGCACTAGGAAACAGACTGAGGAAGCAGAGAAAATGTGTCTCCTGCAACCCGTTCCCTTGGTGCTAGATGAACGAACGTTCCTCCACTTGCTCAGTTCTGAGAGATAAGTGTGTGTGAAAGCCGTCCTTCACCTAGCTTGTTGGGAACACAAAGTTTCTTTTTAGTTGCAAACTCCATTCCATACATATATATGGGGAGGTAGAAGCTCCAACTCGGTTTTACAGTGAAAACTGCAGGAACTTCAAACCGGCACTAGGAAACATACTGAGAAAGCATAGAAAAAGTGTCTCCTGCAACCCGTTCCCTTGGTGCTAGATGAACGAACGTCTCTCCACTTGCTCAGTTCTGAGAGAGAAGTGCGTGTGAAAGCCGTCCTTCACCTAACGTGTTGGGAACACAAAGTTTCTTTTCAGTTGCAAACTCCATTCCATACATATATATGGGGAGGTACTAGCTCCAACTCGGTTTGACAGTGAAAACTGCAGGAACTTCAAACCGGCACTAGGAAACAGACTGAGAAAACAGAGGAAAAGTGTCTCCTGCAACCCGTTCCCTTGGTGCTAGATGAACGAACGTCTCTCCACTTGCTCAGTTCTGAGAGATAAGTGTGTGTGAAAGCCGTCCTTCACCTAGCTTGTTGGGAACACAAAGTTTCTTTTCACTTGCAAATTCCATTCCATTCATATATATGGGGAGGTACAAGCTCCAACTCGGTTTTACAGTGAAAACTGCAGGAACTTCAAAACGGCACTAGGAAACAGACTGAGGAAGCAGAGAAAATGTGTCTCCTGCAACCCGTTCCCTTGGTGCTAGATGAACGAACGTCTCTCCACTTGCTCAGTTCTGAGAGATAAGTATGTGTGAAAGCCGTCCTTCACCTAGCTTGTTGGGAACACAAAGTTTCTTTTCAGTTGCAAACTCCATTCCATACATATATATGGGGAGGTAGAAGCTCCAACTCGGTTTTACAGTGAAAACTGCAGGAACTTCAAACCGGCACTAGGAAACAGACTGAGAAAGCAGAGAAAAAGTGTCCCCTGCAATCCGTTCCCTTGGTGCTAGATGAACGAACGTCTCTCCACTTGCTCAGTTATGAGAGATAAGTGTGTGTGTAAGCCGTCCTTCACCTAGCTTTTTGGGAACACAAAGTTTCTTTTCAGTTGCAAACTCCATTCCATACATATATATGGGGAGGTACTAGCTCCAACTCGGTTTTACAGTGAAAACTGCAGGAACTTCAAACCGGCACTAGGAAACAGACTGAGAAAGCAGAGAAAAAGTGTCTCCTGCAACCCGTTCCCTTGGTGCTAGATGAACGAACGTCTCTCCACTTGCTCAGTTCTGAGGGATATGTGTGTGTGAAAGCCGTCCTTCACCTTGCTTGTTGGGAACACAAAGTTTCTTTTCAGTTGCAAACTCCATTCCATACATATATATGGGGAGGTACAAGCTCCAACTCGATTTGACAGTGAAAACTGCAGGAAATTCAAACCGGCACTAGGAAACAGACTGAGAAAGCAGAGAAAAAGTGTCTCCTGCAACCCGTTCCCTTGGTGCTAGATGAACGAACGTCTCTCCACTTGCTCTGTTCTGAGAGATAAGTGTGTGTGAAAGCCGTCCTTCAACTAGCTTGTTGGGAACACAAAGTTTCTTTTCAGTTGCAAACTCCATTCCATACATATATATGGGGAGGTACAAGCTCCAACTCGGTTTGACAGTAAAAACTGCAGGAACTTCAAACCGGCACTAGGAAACAGACTGAGAAAGCAGAGAAAAAGTGTCTCCTGCAACCCGTTCCCTTGGTACTAGATGAACGAACGTCTCTCCACTTGCTCAGTTCTGAGAGATACGTGTGTGTGAAAGCCGTCCTTCACCTAGCTTGTAGGGAACACAAAGTTTCTTTTCAGATGCAAACTCCATTCCATACTTATATATGGGGAGGTACAAGCTCCAACTCGGTTTGACAGTGAAAACTGCAGGAACTTCAAACTGGCACTGGGAAACAGACTGAGGAAACAGAGAAAAACTGTCTCCTGCAACCCGTTCCCTTGGTGCTAGATGAACAAACGTCTCTCCACTTGCTCAGTTCTGAGAGATAAGTATGTGTGAAAGCCGTCCTTCAACTAGGTTGTTGGGAACACATAGTTTCTTTTCAGTTGCAAACTCCATTCCATACATATATATGGGGAGGTACTAGCTCCAACTCGGTTTGACAGTGAAAACTGCAGGAACTTCAATCCGGCACTAGGAAACAGACTGAGAAAGCAGAGAAAATTTATCTCCTGCAACCCTTTCCCTTGGTGCTAGATGAACGAACGTCTCTTCACTTGCTCAGTTCTGAGAGATAAGTGTGTGTGAAAGCCGACCTTCACCTAGCTTGTTGGGAACACAAAGTTTCTTTTCAGTTGCAAACTCCATTCCATACATATATATGGGGAGGTAGAAGCTCCAACTCGGTTTTACAGTGAAAACTGCAAGAACTTCAAACCGGCACTAGGAAACAGATTGAGAAAGCAGACAAAAATTGTCTCCTGCAACCCGTTCCCTTGGTGCTAGATGAACGAACGTCTCTCCACTTGCTCAGTTCTGAGAGATAAGTCTGTGTGAAAGCCGTACTTCACCTAGCTTGTTGGGAACACAAAGTTTCTTTTCAGTTGCAAACTCCATTCCATACATATATATGGGGAGATACAAGCTCCAACTCGGTTTTACAGTGAAAACTGCAGGAACTTCAATCCGGCACTAGGAAACAGACTGAGAAAGCAGAGAAAAAGTGTCTCCTGCAACCCTTTCCCTTGGTGCTAGATGAACGAACGTCTCTTCACTTGCTCAGTTCTGAGAGATAAGTGTGTGTGAAAGCCGACCTTCACCTAGCTTGTTGGGAACACAAAGTTTCTTTTCAGTTGCAAACTCCATTCCATACATATATATGGGGAGGTAGAAGCTCCAACTCGGTTTTACAGTGAAAACTGCAGGAACTTCAAACCGGCACTAGGAAACAGATTGAGAAAGCAGACAAAAAGTGTCTCCTGCAACCCGTTCCCTTGGTGCTAGATGAACGAACGTCTCTCCACTTGCTCAGTTCTGAGAGATAAGTCTGTGTGAAAGCCGTACTTCACCTAGCTTGTTGGGAACACAAAGTTTCTTTTCAGTTGCAAACTCCATTCCATACATATATATGGGGAGATACAAGCTCCAACTCGGTTTTACAGTGAAAACTGCAGGAACTTCAAACCGGCACTAGGAAACAGACTGAGAAAGCAGAGAAAAAGTGTCTCCTGCAACCCGTTCCCTTGGTGCTAGATGAACGAACGTCTCTCCACTTGCTCTGTTCTGAGAGATAAGTGTGTGTGAAAGCCGTCCTTCAACTAGCTTGTTGGGAACACAAAGTTTCTTTTCAGTTGCAAACTCCATTCCATACATATATATGGGGAGGTACTAGCTCCAACTCGGTTTGACAGTGAAAACTGCAGGAACTTCAAACCGGCACTAGGAAACAGACTGAGGAAACAGAGAAAAACTGTCTCCTGCAACCCGTTCCCTTGGTGCTAGATGAACGAACGTCTCTCCACTTGCTCAGTTCTGAGAGATAAGTATGTGTGAAAGCCGTCCTTCACCAGCTTGTTGGGAACACATAGTTTCTTTTCAGTTGCAAACTCCATTCCATACATATATATGGGGAGGTACTAGCTCCAACTTGGTTTTACAGGGAAAACTGCAGGAACTTCAAACCGGCACTAGGAAGCAGACTGAGAAAGCAGAGAAAAAGTGTCTCCTGCAACCCGTTCCCTTGGTGCTAGATGAAAGAACGTCTCTCCACTTGCTCAGTTCTGAGAGATAAGTGTGTGTGAAAGCCGTCCTTCACCTAGCTTGTTGGGAACACAAAGTGTCTTTTCACTTGCAAACTCCATTCCATTCATATATATGGGGAGGTACAAGCTCCAACTCGGTTTTACAGTGAAAACTGCAGGAACTTCAAAACGGCGCTAGGAAACAGACTGAGGAAGCAGAGAAAAAGTGTCTCCTGCATCCCGTTCCCTTGGTGCTAGATGAACGAACGTCTCTCCACTTGCTCAGTTCTGAGAGATAAGTATGTGTTAAAGCCGTCCTTCACCTAGCTTGTTGGGAACACAAAGTTTCTTTTCAGTTGCAAACTCCATTCCATACATATATATGTGGAGGTAGAAGCTCCAACTCGGTTTTACAGTGAAAACTGCAGGAACTTCAAACCGGCACTAGGAAACAGACTGAGAAAGCAGAGAAAAAGTGTCTCCTGCAACCCGTTCCCTTGGTGCTAGATGAACGAACGTCTATCCACTTGCTCAGTTCTGAGAGATAAGTGGGTGTGAAAGCCGTCCTTCACCTAGCTTGTTGGGAACACAAAGTTACTTTTCACTTGCAAACTCCATTCCATTCATATATATGGGGAGGTACAAGCTCCAACTCGGTTTTACAGTGAAAACTGCAGGAACTTCAAAACGGCACTAGGAAACAGACTGAGGAAGCAGAGAAAAAGTGTCTCCTGCAACCCGTTCCCTTGGTGCTAGATGAACGAACGTCTCTCCACTTGCTCAGTTCTGAGAGATATGTATGTGTGAAAGCCGTCCTTCACCTAGCTTGTTGGGAACACAAAGTTTCTTTTCAGTTGCAAACTCCATTCCATACATATATATGGGGAGGTAGAAACTCCAACTCGGTTTTACAGTGAAAACTGCAGGAACTTCAAACCGGAACTAGGAAACAGACTGAGAAAGCAGAGAAAAAGTGTCTTCTGCAATCCGTTCCCTTGGTGCTAGATGAACGAACGTCTCTCCAATTGCTCAGTTCTGAGAGATAAGTGTGTGTGTAAGCCGCCCTTCACCTAGCTTTTTGGGAACACAAAGTTTCTTTTCAGTTGCAAACTCCATTCCATACATATATATGGGGAGGTACTAGCTCCAACTCGGTTTGACAGTGAAAACTGCAGGAACTTCAAACCGGCACTAGGAAACAGACTGAGGAAGCAGAGAAAAAGTGTCTCCTGCAACCCGTTCCCTTGGTGCTAGATGAACGAACGTCTCTCCACTTGCTCAGTTCTGAGAGATAAGTGCGTGTGAAAGCCGTCCTTCACCTAGCTTTTTGGGAACACAAAGTTTCTTTTCATTTGCAAACACCATTCCATACATATATATGGGGAGGTAGAAGCTACAACTCGGTTTTACAGTGAAAACTGCAGGAACTTCAAACCGGCACTAGGAAACAGACTGAGAAAGCAGAGAAAAAGTGTCTCCTGCAACCCGTTCCCTTGGTGCTAGATGAACGAACGTCTCTCCACTTGCTAAGTTCTGAGAGATAAGTGTGTGTGAAAGCCGTCCTTCACCTAGCTTGTTGGGAACACAAAGTTTCTTTTCAGTTGCAAACTCCATTCCATACATATATATGGGGAGGTAGAAGCTCCAACTCTGTTTTACAGTGAAAACTGCAGGAACTTCAAACCGGCACTAAGAAACAGACTGAGAAAGCAGAGAAAAAGTGTCTCCTGCAACCCGTTCCCTTGGTGCTAGATGAACGAACGTCTCTCCACTTGCTCAGTTCTGAGAGATAAGTGCGTGTGAAAGCCGTCCTTCACCTAGCTTTTTGGGAACACATAGTTTCTTTTCATTTGCAAACACCATTCCATACATATATATGGGGAGGTAGAAGCTACAACTCGGTTTTACAGTGAAAACTGCAGGAACTTCAAACCGGCACTAGGAAACAGACTGAGAAAGCAGAGAAAAAGTGTCTCCTGCAACCCGTTCCCTTGGTGCTAGATGAACGAACGTCTCTCCACTTGCTAAGTTCTGAGAGATAAGTGTGTGTGAAAGCCGTCCTTCACCTAGCTTGTTGGGAACACAAAGTTTCTTTTCAGTTGCAAACTCCATTCCATACATATATATGGGGAGGTAGAAGCTCCAACTCTGTTTTACAGTGAAAACTGCAGGAACTTCAAACCGGCACTAAGAAACAGACTGAGAAAGCAGAGAAAAAGTGTCTCCTGCAACCCGTTCCCTTGGTGCTAGATGAACGAACGTCTATCCACTTGCTCAGTTCTGAGAGATAAGTGGGTGTGAAAGCCGTCCTTCACCTAGCTTGTTGGGAACACAAAGTTTCTTTTCAGTTGCAAACTCCATTCCATACATATATATGGGGAGGTAGAAGCTCCAACTCGGTTTTAAAGTGAAAACTGCAGGAACTTCAAACCGGCACTAGGAAACAAACTGAGAAACAGAGAAAAAGTGTCTCCTGCAACCCGTTCCCTTGGTGCTACATGAACGAACGTCTCTCCACTTGCTCAGTTCTGATAGATACGTGTGTGTGAAAGCCGTCCTTCACCTAGCTTGTTGGGAACACAAAGTTTATTTTCAGTTGCAAACTCCATTCAATACATATATATGGGGAGGTACAAGCTCCAACTCGGTTTTACAGTGAAAACTGCAGGAACTTCAAAACGGCACTAGGAAACAGACTGAGGAAACAGAGAAAAAGTGTCTCCTGCATCCCGTTCCCTTGGTGCTAGATGAACGAACGTCTCTCCACTTGCTCAGTTCTGAGAGATAAGTGTGTGTGAAAGCCGTCCTTCACCTAGATTGTTGGGAACACAAAGTTTCTTTTCAGTTGCAAACTCCATTCCATACATATTTATGGGGAGGTACGAGCTCCAACTCGGTTTGACAGTGAAAACTGCAGGAACTTCAAACTGGCACTAGGAAACAGACTGAGAAAGCAGAGAAAAAGTGTCTCCTGCAACCCGTTCCCTTTGTGCTAGATGAACGAACGTCTCTCCACTTGCTCAGTTCTGAGAGATAAGTGCGTGTGAAAGCCGTCCTTCACCTAGCTTTTTGGGAACACAAAGTTTCTTTTCAGTTGCAAACTCCATTCCATACATATATATGGGGAGGTACTAGCTCCAACTCCGTTTGACAGTGAAAACTGCAGGAACTTCAAACCGGCACTAGGAAACATACTGAGAAAGCAGAGAAAAAGTGTCCCCTGCAATCCGTTCCCTTGGTGCTAGATGAACGAACGTCTCTCCACTTGCTCTGTTCTGAGAGATAAGTGTGTGTGAAAGCCGTCCTTCACCTAGCTTGTTGGGAACACAAAGTTTCTTTTCAGTTGCAAACTCCATTCCATACATATTTATGGGGAGGTACGAGCTCCAACTCGGTTTGACAGTGAAAACTGCAGGAACTTCAAACCGGCACTAGGAAACAGACTGAGAAAGCAGAGAAAAAGTGTCTCCTGCAACCCGTTCCCTTGGTGCTAGATGAACGAACGTCTCTCCACTTGCTCAGTTCTGAGAGATAAGTGTGTGTGAAAGCCGTCCTTCACCTAGCTTGTTGGGAACACAAAGTTTCTTTTCAGTTGCAAACTCCATTCCATACATATATATGGGGAGGTACTAGCTCCAACTCGGTTTGACAGTGAAAACTGCAGGAACTTCAAACCGGCACTAGGAAACAGACTGAGAAAGCAGAGAAAAAGTGTCTCCTGCAACCCGTTCCCTTGGTGCTAGATGAACGAACGTCTCTCCACTTGCTCAGTTCTGAGAGAAAAGTATGTGTGAAAGCCGTCCTTCACCTAGCTTGTTTGGAACACAAAGTTACTTTTCAGTTGCAAACTCCATTCCATACATATATATGGGGAGGTAGAAGCTCCAACTCGGTTTTACAGTGAAAACTGCAGGAACTTCAAACCGGCACTAGGAAACAGACTGAGAAAGCAGAGAAAAAGTGTCCCCTGCAATCCGTTCCCTTGGTGCTAGATGAACGAACGTCTCTCCACTTGCTCAGTTATGAGAGATAAGTGTGTGTGTAAGCCGTCCTTCACCTAGCTTTTTGGGAACACAAAGTTTCTTTTCAGTTGCAAACTCCATTCCATACATATATATGGGGAGGTACTAGCTCCAACTCGGTTTTACAGTGAAAACTGCAGGAACTTCAAACCGGCACTAGGAAACAGACTGAGAAAGCAGAGAAAAAATGTCTCCTGCAACCCGTTCCCTTGGTGCTAGATGAACGAACGTCTCTCCACTTGCTCAGTTCTGAGAGATAAGTGTGTGTGAAAGCCGTCCTTCACCTTGCTTGTTGGGAACACAAAGTTTCTTTTCAGTTGCAAACTCCATTCCATACATATATATGGGGAGGTAGAAGCTCCAACTCGGTTTTACAGTGAAAACTGCAGGAACTTCAAACCGGCACTAGGAAACAGACTGAGAAAGCAGAGAAAAAGTGTCCCCTGCAATCCGTTCCCTTGGTGCTAGATGAACGAACGTCTCTCCACTTGCTCAGTTATGAGAGATAAGTGTGTGTGTAAGCCGTCCTTCACCTAGCTTTTTGGGAACACAAAGATTCTTTTCAGTTGCAAACTCCATTCCATACATATATATGGGGAGGTACTAGCTCCAACTCGGTTTTACAGTGAAAACTGCAGGAACTTCAAACCGGCACTAGGAAACAGACATAGAAAGCAGAGAAAAAATGTCTCCTGCAACCCGTTCCCTTGGTGCTAGATGAACGAACGTCTCTCCACTTGCTCAGTTCTGAGAGATAAGTGTGTGTGAAAGCCGTCCTTCACCTTGCTTGTTGGGAACACAAAGTTTCTTTTCAGTTGCAAACTCCATTCCATACATATATATGGGGAGGTACAAGCTCCAACTCGGTTTTACAGTGAAAACTGCAGGAACTTCAAACCGGCACTAGGAAACAGACTGAGAAAGCAGAGAAAAAGTGTCTCCTGCAACCCGTTCCCTTGGTGCTAGATGAACGAACGTCTCTCCACTTGCTCTGTTCTGAGAGATAAGTGTGTGTGAAAGCCGTCCTTCAACTAACTTGTTGGGAACACAAAGTTTCTTTTCAGTTGCAAACTCCATTCCATACATATATATGGGGAGGTACAAGCTCCAACTCGGTTTTACAGTGAAAACTGCAGGAACTTCAAACCGGCACTAGGAAACAGACTGAGAAAGCAGAGAAAAAGTGTCTCCTGCAACCCGTTCCCTTGGTGCTAGATGAACGAACGTCTCTCCACTTGCTCAGTTCTGAGAGATACGTGTGTGTGAAAGCCGTCCTTCACCTAGCTTGTAGGGAACACAAAGTTTCTTTTCAGATGCAAACTCCATTCCATACATATATATGGGGAGGTACAAGCTCCAACTCGGTTTTACAGTGAAAACTGCAGGAACTTCAAACCGGCACTGGGAAACAGACTGAGGAAACAGAGAAAAACTGTCTCCTGCAACCCGTTCCCTTGGTGCTAGATGAACGAACGTCTCTCCACTTGCTCAGTTCTGAGAGATAAGTATGTGTGAAAGCCGTCCTTCACCTAGGTTGTTGGGAACACATAGTTTCTTTTCAGTTGCAAACTCCATTCCATACATATATATGGGGAGGTACTAGCTCCAACTCGGTTTGACAGTGAAAACTGCAGGAACTTCAATCCGGCACTAGGAAACAGACTGAGAAAGCAGAGAAAATGTGTCTCCTGCAACCCTTTCCCTTGGTGCTAGATGAACGAACGTCTCTCCACTTGCTCAGTTCTGAGAGATAAGTGTGTGTGAAAGCCGACCTTCACCTAGCTTGTTGGGAACACAAAGTTTCTTTTCAGTTGCAAACTCCATTCCATACATATATATGGGGAGGTAGAAGCTCCAACTCGGTTTTACAGTGAAAACTGCAGGAACTTCAAACCGGCACTAGGAAACAGATTGAGAAAGCAGACAAAAAGTGTCTCCTGCAAACCGTTCCCTTGGTGCTAGATGAACGAACGTCTCTCCACTTGCTCAGTTCTGAGAGATAAGTCTGTGTGAAAGCCGTCCTTCACCTAGCTTGTTGGGAACACAAAGTTTCTTTTCAGTTGCAAACTCCATTCCATACATATATATGGGGAGGTACAAGCTCCAACTCGGTTTTACAGTGAAAACTGCAGGAACATCAAACCGGCACTAGGAAACAGACTGAGAAAGCAGAGAAAAAGTGTATCCTGCAACCCGTTCCCTTGGTGCTAGATGAACGAACGTCTCTCCACTTGCTCTGTTCTGAGAGATAAGTGTGTGTGAAAGCCGTCCTTCAACTAGTTGTTGGGAACACAAAGTTCCTTTTCAGTTGCAAACTCCATTCCATGCATATATATGGGGAGGTACAAGCTCCAACTCGGTTTGACAGTGAAAACTGCAGGAACTTCAAACCGGCACTAGGAAACACACTGAGAAAGCAGAGAAAAAGTGTCTCCTGCAACCCGTTCCCTTGGTGCTAGATGAACGAACGTCTCTCCACTTGCTCAGTTCTGAGAGATACGTGTGTGTGAAAGCCGTCCTTCACCTAGCTTGTTGGGAACACAAAGTTTCTTTTCAGTTGCAAACTCCATTCCATACATATATATGGGGAGGTAGAAGCTCCAACTCGGTTTTACAGTGAAAACTGCAGGAACTTCAAACCGGCACTAGGAAACAGACTGAGAAAGCAGAGAAAAAGTGTCTCCTGCAACCCGTTCCCTTGGTGCTAGATGAACGAACGTCTCTCCACTTGCTCAGTTCTGAGAGATACGTGTGTGTGAAAGCCGTACTTCACCTAGCTTGTTGGGAACACAAAGTTTCTTTTCAGTTGCAAACTCCATTCCATACATATATATGGGGAGGTAGAAGCTCCAACTCGGTTTTACAGTGAAAACTGCAGGAACTTCAAACCGGCACTAGGAAACAGACTGAGAAAGCAGAGAAAAAGTGTCTCCTGCAACCCGTTCCCTTGGTGCTAGATGAACGAACGTCTCTCCACTTGCTCAGTTCTGAGAGATACGTGTGTGTGAAAGCCGTCCTTCACCTAGCTTGTTGGGAACACAAAGTTTCTTTTCAGTTGCAAACTCCATTCCATACATATATATGGGGAGGTACTAGCTCCAACTCGGTTTTACAGTGAAAACTGCAGGAACTTCAAACCGGCACTAGGAAACAGACTGAGAAAACAGAGAAAAAGTGTCTCCTGCATCCCGTTCCCTTGGTGCTAGATGAACGAACGTCTCTCCACTTGCTCAGTTCTGAGAGATAAGTGTGTGTGAAAGCCGTCCTTCACCTAGCTTGTTGGGAACACAAAGTTTCTTTTCAGTTGCAAACTCCATTCCATACATATTTATGGGGAGGTACGAGCTCCAACTCGGTTTGACAGTGAAAACTGCAGGAACTTCAAACTGGCACTAGGAAACAGACTGAGAAAGCAGAGAAAAAGTGTCTCCTGCAACCCGTTCCCTTGGTGCTAGATGAACGAACGTCTCTCCACTTGCTCAGTTCTGAGAGATACGTGTGTGTGAAAGCCGTCCTTCACCTAGCTTGTTGGGAACACAAAGTTTCTTTTCAGTTGCAAACTCCATTCCATACATATATATGGGGAGGTAGAAGCTCCAACTCGGTTTTACAGTGAAAACTGCAGGAACTTCAAACCGGCACTAGGAAACAGACTGAGAAAGCAGAGAAAAAGTGTCTCCTGCAACCCGTTCCCTTGGTGCTAGATGAACGAACGTCTCTCCACTTGCTCAGTTCTGAGAGATACGTGTGTGTGAAAGCCGTCCTTCACCTAGCTTGTTGGGAACACAAAGTTTCTTTTCAGTTGCAAACTCCATTCCATACATATATATGGGGAGGTACTAGCTCCAACTCTGTTTTACAGTGAAAACTGCAGGAACTTCAAACCGGCACTAGGAAACAGACTGAGAAAACAGAGAAAAAGTGTCTCCTGCATCCCGTTCCCTTGGTGCTAGATGAACGAACGTCTCTCCACTTGCTCAGTTCTGAGAGATAAGTGTGTGTGAAAGCCGTCCTTCACCTAGCTTGTTGGGAACACAAAGTTTCTTTTCAGTTGCAAACTCCATTCCATACATATTTATGGGGAGGTACGAGCTCCAACTCGGTTTGACAGTGAAAACTGCAGGAACTTCAAACTGGCACTAGGAAACAGACTGAGAAAGCAGAGAAAAAGTGTCTCCTGCAACCCGTTCCCTTTGTGCTAGATGAACGAACGTCTCTCCACTTGCTCAGTTCTGAGAGATAAGTGCGTGTGAAAGCCGTCCTTCACCTAGCTTTTTGGGAACACAAAGTTTCTTTTCAGTTGCAAACTCCATTCCATACATATATATGGGGAGGTACTAGCTCCAACTCCGTTTGACAGTGAAAACTGCAGGAACTTCAAACCGGCACTAGGAAACATACTGAGAAAGCAGAGAAAAAGTGTCTCCTGCAACCCGTTCCCTTGGTGCTAGATGAACGAACGTCTCTCCACTTGCTCTGTTCTGAGAGATAAGTGTGTGTGAAAGCCGTCCTTCACCTAGCTTGTTGGGAACACAAAGTTTCTTTTCAGTTGCAAACTCCATTCCATACATATATATGGGGAGGTAGAAGCTCCAACTCGGTTTGACAGTGAAAACTGCACGAACTTCAAACCGGCACTAGGAAACAGACTGAGAAAGAAGAGAAAAAGTGTCTCCTGCAACCCGTTCCCTTGGTGCTAGATGAACGAACGTCTCTCCACTTGCTCAGTTCTGAGAGATAAGTGTGTGTGAAAGCCGTCCTTCACCTAGCTTGTTGGGAACACAAAGTTTCTTTTCAGTTGCAAACTCCATTCCATACATATATATGGGGAGGTACTAGCTCCAACTCGGTTTGACAGTGAAAACTGCAGGAACTTCAAAATGGCACTAGGAAACAGACTGAGGAAGCAGAGAAAAAGTGTCTCCTGCAACCCGTTCCCTTGGTGCTAGATGAACGAACGTCTCTCCACTTGCTCAGTTCTGAGAGATAAGTGTGTGTGAAAGCCGTCCTTCACCTAGCTTGTTGGGAACACAAAGTTTCTTTTCACTTGCAAACTCCATTCCATTCATATATATGGGGAGGTACAAGCTCCAACTCGGTTTTACAGTGAAGACTGCAGGAACTTCAAAACGGCACTAGGAAACAGACTGAGGAAGCAGAGAAAATGTGTCTCCTGCAAACCGTTCCCTTGGTGCTAGATGAACGAACGTCTCTCCACTTGCTCAGTTCTGAGAGATAAGTGTGTGTGAAAGCCGTCCTTCACCTAGCTTGTTGGGAACACAAAGTTTCTTTTCAGTTGCAAACTCCATTCCATACATATATATGGGGAGGTACTAGCTCCAACTCGGTTTGACAGTGAAAACTGCAGGAACTTCAAACCGGCACTAGGAAACAGACTGAGAATGCAGAGAAAAAGTGTCTCCTGCAACCAGTTCCCTTGGTGCTAGATGAACGAACGTCTCTCCACTTGCTCAGTTCTGAGAGATAAGTGTGTGTGAAAGCCGTCCTTCACCTAGCTTGTTGGGAACACAAAGTTTCTTTTCACTTGCAAACTCCATTCCATTCATATATATGGGGAGGTACAAGCTCCAACTCGGTTTTACAGTGAAAACTGCAGGAACTTCAAAACGGCACTAGGAAACAGACTGAGGAAGCAGAGAAAATGTGTCTCCTGCAACCCGTTCCCTTGGTGCTAGATGAACGAACGTCTCTCCACTTGCTCAGTTATGAGAGATAAGTGTGTGTGTAAGCCGTCCTTCACCTAGCTTTTTGGGAACACAAAGTTTCTTTTCAGTTGCAAACTCCATTCCATACATATATATGGGGAGGTACTAGCTCCAACTCGGTTTTACAGTGAAAACTGCAGGAACTTCAAACCGGCACTAGGAAACAGACTGAGAAAGCAGAGAAAAAATGTCTCCTGCAACCCGTTCCCTTGGTGCTAGATGAACGAACGTCTCTCCGCTTGCTCAGTTCTGAGAGATAAGTGTGTGTGAAAGCCGTCCTTCACCTTGCTTGTTGGGAACACAAAGTTTCTTTTCAGTTGCAAACTCCATTCCATACATATATATGGGGAGGTACAAGCTCCAACTCGGTTTTACAGTGAAAACTGCAGGAACTTCAAACCGGCACTAGGAAACAGACTGAGAAAGCAGAGAAAAAGTGTCTCCTGCAACCCGTTCCCTTGGTGCTAGATGAACGAACGTCTCTCCACTTGCTCAGTTCTGAGAGATACGTGTGTGTGAAAGCCGTACTTCACCTAGCTTGTAGGGAACACAAAGTTTCTTTTCAGATGCAAACTCCATTCCATACATATATATGGGGAGGTACAAGCTCCAACTCGGTTTTACAGTGAAAACTGCAGGAACTTCAAACCGGCACTGGGAAACAGACTGAGGAAACAGAGAAAAACTGTCTCCTGCAACCCGTTCCCTTGGTGCTAGATGAACGAACGTCTCTCCACTTGCTCAGTTCTGAGAGATAAGTATGTGTGAAAGCCGTCCTTCACCTAGGTTGTTGGGAACACATAGTTTCTTTTCAGTTGCAAACTCCATTCCATACATATATATGGGGAGGTACTAGCTCCAACTCGGTTTGACAGTGAAAAGTGCAGGAACTTCAAACCGGCACTAGGAAACAGACTGAGAAAGCAGAGAAAAAGTGTCTCCGGCAACCCGTTCCCTTGGTGCTAGATGAACGAACGTCTCTCCACTTGCTCAGTTCTGAGAGATAAGTGTGTGTGAAAGCCGTCCTTCACCTAGCTTGTTGGGAACACAAAGTTTCTTTTCACTTGCAAACT
Organism: Camelus dromedarius; assembly: GCF_036321535.1. NCBI lineage: Eukaryota > Metazoa > Chordata > Mammalia > Artiodactyla > Camelidae > Camelus > Camelus dromedarius. The sequence continues at coordinate 65,483 of NW_026989811.1, read as the reverse complement.
CCATTCCATTCATATATATGGGGAGGTACAAGCTCCAACTCGGTTTTACAGTGAAGACTGCAGGAACTTCAATACGGCACTAGGAAACAGACTGAGGAAGCAGAGAAAATGTGTCTCCTGCAAACCGTTCCCTTGGTGCTAGATGAACGAACGTCTCTCCACTTGCTCAGTTCTGAGAGATAAGTGTGTGTGAAAGCCGTCCTTCACCTAGCTTGTTGGGAACACAAAGTTTCTTTTCAGTTGCAAACTCCATTCCATACATATATATGGGGAGGTACTAGCTCCAACTCGGTTTGACAGTGAAAACTGCAGGAACTTCAAACCGGCACTAGGAAACAGACTGAGAATGCAGAGAAAAAGTGTCTCCTGCAACCAGTTCCCTTGGTGCTAGATGAACGAACGTCTCTCCACTTGCTCAGTTCTGAGAGATAAGTGTGTGTGAAAGCCGTCCTTCACCTAGCTTGTTGGGAACACAAAGTTTCTTTTCACTTGCAAACTCCATTCCATTCATATATATGGGGAGGTACAAGCTCCAACTCGGTTTTACAGTGAAAACTGCAGGAACTTCAAAACGGCACTAGGAAACAGACTGAGGAAGCAGAGAAAATGTGTCTCCTGCAACCCGTTCCCTTGGTGCTAGATGAACGAACGTCTCTCCACTTGCTCAGTTCTGAGAGATAAGTATGTGTGAAAGCCGTCCTTCACCTAGCTTGTTGGGAACACAAAGTTACTTTTCAGTTGCAAACTCCATTCCATACATATATATGGGGAGGTAGAAGCTCCAACTCGGTTTTACAGTGAAAACTGCAGGAACTTCAAACCGGCACTAGGAAACAGACTGAGAAAGCAGAGAAAAAGTGTCCCCTGCAATCCGTTCCCTTGGTGCTAGATGAACGAACGTCTCTCCACTTGCTCTTTTCTGAGAGATAAGTGTGTGTGAAAGCCGTCCTTCAACTAGCTTGTTGGGAACACAAAGTTTCTTTTCAGTTGCAAACTCCATTCCATACATATATATGGGGAAGTACTAGCTCCAACTCGGTTTGACAGTGAAAACTGCAGGAACTTCAAACCGGCACTAGGAAACAGACTGAGAAAGCAGAGAAAAAGTGTCTCCTGCAACCCGTTCCCTTGGTGCTAGATGAACGAACGTCTCTCCACTTGCTCAGTTCTGAGAGATACGTGTGTGTGAAAGCCGTACTTCACCTAGCTTGTAGGGAACACAAAGATTCTTTTCAGATGCAAACTCCATTCCATACATATATATGGGGAGGTACAAGCTCCAACTCGGTTTTACAGTGAAAACTGCAGGAACTTCAAACCGGCACTGGGAAACAGACTGAGGAAACAGAGAAAAACTGTCTCCTGCAACCCGTTCCCTTGGTGCTAGATAAACGAACGTCTCTCCACTTGCTCAGTTCTGAGAGATAAGTATGTGTGAAAGCCGTCCTTCAACTAGGTTGTTGGGAACACATAGTTTCTTTTCAGTTGCAAACTCCATTCCATACATATATATGGGGAGGTACTAGCTCCAACTCGGTTTGACAGTGAAAAGTGCAGGAACTTCAATCCGGCACTAGGAAACAGACTGAGAAAGCAGAGAAAATGTGTCTCCTGCAACCCTTTCCCTTGGTGCTAGATGAACGAACGTCTCTCCACTTGCTCAGTTCTGAGAGATAAGTGTGTGTGAAAGCCGTCCTTCACCTAGCTTGTTGGGAACACAAAGTTTCTTTTCAGTTGCAAACTCCATTCCATACATATATATGGGGAGGTAGAAGCTCCAACTCGGTTTTACAGTGAAAACTGCAGGAACTTCAAACCGGCACTAGGAAACAGATTGAGAAAGCAGACAAAAAGTGTTTCCTGCAACCCGTTCCCTTGGTGCTAGATGAACGAACGTCTCTCCACTTGCTCAGTTCTGAGAGATATGTCTGTGTGAAAGCCGTCCTTCACCTAGCTTGTTGGGAACACAAAGTTTCTTTTCAGTTGCAAACTCCATTCCATGCATATATATGGGGAGGTACAAGCTCCAACTCGGTTTTACAGTGAAAACTGCAGGAACTTCAAACCGGCACTAGGAAACAGACTGAGAAAGCAGAGAAAAAGTGTCTCCTGCAACCCGTTCCCTTGGTGCTAGATGAACGAACGTCTCTCCACTTGCTCAGTTCTGAGAGATAAGTGCGTGTGAAAGCCGTCCTTCACCTAGCTTTTTGGGAACACAAAGTTTCTTTTCAGTTGCAAACTCCATTCCATACATATATATGGGGAGGTACTAGCTCCAACTCCGTTTGACAGTGAAAACTGCAGGAACTTCAAACCGGCACTAGGAAACATACTGAGAAAGCAGAGAAAAAGTGTCTCCTGCAACCCGTTCCCTTGGTGCTAGATGAACGAACGTCTCTCCACTTGCTCAATTCTGAGAGATAAGTGTGTGTGAAAGCCGTCCTTCACCTAGCTTGTTGGGAACACAAAATTTCTTTTCAGTTGCAAACTCCATTCCATACATATATATGGGGAGGTAGAAGCTCCAACTCGGTTTGACAGTGAAAACTGCAGGAACTTGAAACCGGCACTAGGAAACAGACTGAGAAAGCAGAGAAAAAGTGTCTCCTGCAACCCGTTCCCTTGGTGCTAGATGAACGAACGTCTCTCCACTTGCTCTGTTCTGAGAGATAAGTGTGTGTGAAAGCCGTCCTTCAACTACTTGTTGGGAACACAAAGTTTCTTTTCAGTTGCAAACTCCATTCCATACATATATATGGGGAGGTAGAAGCTCCAACTCGGTTTTACAGTGAAAACTGCAGGAACTTCAAACCGGCACTAGGAAACAGACTGAGAAAGCAGAGAAAAAGTGTCTCCTGCAACCCGTTCCCTTAGTGCTAGATGAACGAACGTCTCTCCACTTGCTCAGTTCTGAGAGATACGTGTGTGTGAAAGCCGTCCTTCACCTAGCTTGTTGGGAACACAAAGTTTCTTTTCGGTTGCAAACTCCATTCCATACATATATATGGGGAGGTACTAGCTCCAACTCGGTTTTAAAGTGAAAACTGCTGGAACATCAAACCGGCACTAGGAAACAGACTGAGAAAACAGAGAAAAAGTGTCTCCTGCATCCCGTTCCCTTGGTGCTAGATGAACGAACGTCTCTCCACTTGCTCAGTTCTGAGAGATAAGTGTGTGTGAAAGCCGTCCTTCACCTAGCTTGTTGGGAACACAAAGTTTCTTTTCAGTTGCAAACTCCATTCCATACATATTTATGGGGAGGTACGAGCTCCAACTCGGTTTGACAGTGAAAACTGCAGGAACCTCAAACTGGCACTAGCAAACAGACTGAGAAAGCAGAGAAAAAGTGTCTCCTGCAACCCGTTCCCTTTGTGCTAGATGAACGAACGTCTCTCCACTTGCTCAGTTCTGAGAGATAAGTGCGTGTGAAAGCCGTCCTTCACCTAGCTTTTTGGGAACACAAAGTTTCTTTTCAGTTGCAAACTCCATTCCATACATATATATGGGGAGGTACTAGCTCCAACTCCGTTTGACAGTGAAAACTGCAGGAACTTCAAACCGGCACTAGGAAACATACTGAGAAAGCAGAGAAAAAGTGTCTCCTGCAACCCGTTCCCTTGGTGCTAGATGAACGAACGTCTCTCCACTTGCTCAGTTCTGAGAGATAAGTGTGTGTGAAAGCCGTCCTTCACCTAGCTTGTTGGGAACACAAAGTTTCTTTTCAGTTGCAAACTCCATTCCATACATATATATGGGGAGGTAGAATCTCCAACTCGGTTTGACAGTGAAAACTGCAGGAACTTGAAACCGGCACTAGGAAACAGACTGAGAAAGCAGAGAAAAAGTGTCTCCTGCAACCCTTTCCCTTGGTGCTAGATGAACGAACGTCTCTCCACTTGCTCTGTTCTGAGAGATAAGTGTGTGTGAAAGCCGTACTTCAACTAGTTGTTGGGAACACAAAGTTTCTTTTCAGTTGCAAACTCCATTCCATGCATATATATGGGGAGGTACAAGCTCCAACTCGGTTTGACAGTGAAAACTGCAGGAACTTCAAACCGGCACTAGGAAACAGACTGAGAAAGCAGAGAAAAAGTGTCTCCTGAAACCCGTTCCCTTGGTGCTAGATGAACGAACGTCTCTCCACTTGCTCAGTTCTGAGAGATAAGTGCGTGTGAAAGCCGTCCTTCACCTAGCTTTTTGGGAACACAAAGTTTCTTTTCAGCTGCAAACTCCATTCCATACATATATATGGGGAGGTAGAAGCTCCAACTCGGTTTTACAGTGAAAACTGCAGGAACTTCAAACCGGCACTAGGAAACAGACTGAGAAAGCAGAGAAAAAGTTTCTCCTGCAACCCGTTCCCTTGGTGCTAGATGAACGAACGTCTCTCCACTTGCTCAGTTCTGAGAGATACGTGTGTGTGAAAGCCGTCCTTCACCTAGCTTGTTGGGAACACAAAGTTTCTTTTCAGTTGCAAACTCCATTCCATACATATATATGGGGAGGTACTAGCTCCAACTCGGTTTTACAGTGAAAACTGCAGGAACATCAAACCGGCACTAGGAAACAGACTGAGAAAACAGAGAAAAAGTGTCTCCTGCATCCCGTTCCCTTGGTGCTAGATGAACGAACGTCTCTCCACTTGCTCAGTTCTGAGAGATAAGTGTGTGTGAAAGCCGTCCTTCACCTAGCTTGTTGGGAACACAAAGTTTCTTTTCAGTTGCAAACTCCATTCCATACATATTTATGGGGAGGTACGAGCTCCAACTCGGTTTGACAGTGAAAACTGCAGGAACCTCAAACTGGCACTAGCAAACAGACTGAGAAAGCAGAGAAAAAGTGTCTCCTGCAACCCGTTCCCTTGGTGCTAGATGAACGAACGTCTCTCCACTTGCTCAGTTCTGAGAGATAAGTGCGTGTGAAAGCCGTCCTTCACCTAGCTTTTTGGGAACAAAAAGTTTCTTTTCAGTTGCAAACTCCATTCCATACATATATGTGGGGAGGCAGAAGCTCCAACTCGGTTTGACAGTGAAAACTGCAGGAACTTGAAACCGGCACTAGGAAACATACTGAGAAAGCAGAGAAAAAGTGTCTCCTGCAACCCGTTCCCTTGGTGCTAGATGAACGAACGTCTCTCCACTTGCTCAGTTCTGAGAGATAAGTGTGTGTGAAAGCCGTCCTTCACCTAGCTTGTTGGGAACACAAAGTTTCTTTTCAGTTGCAAACTCCATTCCATACATATATATGGGGAGGTACAAGCTCCAACTCGGTTTTACAGTGAAAACTGCAGGAACTTGAAACCGGCACTAGGAAACAGACTGAGAAAGCAGAGAAAAAGTGTCTCCTGCAACCCGTTCCCTTGGTGCTAGATGAACGAACGTCTCTCCACTTGCTCAGTTCTGAGAGATAAGTGTGTGTGAAAGCCGTCCTTCACCTAGCTTGTTGGGAACACAAAGTTTCTTTTCAGTTGCAAACTCCATTCCATACATATATATGGGGAGGTACTAGCTCCAACTCGGTTTGACAGTGAAAACTGCAGGAACTTCAAACCGGCACTAGGAAACAGACTGAGAAAGCAGAGAAAAAGTGTCTCCTGCAACCCGTTCCCTTGGTGCTAGATGAACGAACGTCTCTCCACTTGCTCAGTTCTGAGAGATAAGTGTGTGTGAAAGCCGTCCTTCACCTAGCTTGTTGGGAACACAAAGTTTCTTTTCACTTGCAAACTCCATTCCATTCATATATATGGGGAGGTACAAGCTCCAACTCGATTTTACAGTGAAAACTGCAGGAACTTCAAAACGGCACTAGGAAACAGACTGAGGAAGCAGAGAAAATGTGTCTCCTGCAACCCGTTCCCTTGGTGCTAGATGAACGAACGTCTCTCCACTTGCTCAGTTCTGAGAGATAAGTGTGTGTGAAAGCCGTCCTTCACCTAGCTTGTTGAGAACACAAAGTTTCTTTTCAGTTGCAAACTCCATTTCATACATATATATGGGGAGGTACTAGCTCCAACTCGGTTTGACAGTGAAAACTGCAGGAACTTCAAACCGGCACTAGGAAACAGACTGAGAAAGCAGAGAAAAAGTGTCTCCTGCAACCCGTTCCCTTGGTGCTAGATGAACGAACGTCTCTCCACTTGCTCAGTTCTGAGAGATAAGTGTGTGTGAAAGCCGTCCTTCACCTAGCTTGTTGGGAACACAAAGTTTCTTTTCACTTGCAAATTCCATTCCATTCATATATATGGGGAGGTACAAGCTCCAACTCGGTTTTACAGTGAAAACTGCAGGAACTTCAAAACGGCACTAGGAAACAGACTGAGGAAGCAGAGAAAATGTGTCTCCTGCAACCCGTTCCCTTGGTGCTAGATGAACGAACGTCTCTCCACTTGCTCAGTTCTGAGAGATAAGTATGTGTGAAAGCCGTCCTTCACCTAGCTTGTTGGGAACACAAAGTTTCTTTTCAGTTGCAAACTCCATTCCATACATATATATGGGGAGGTAGAAGCTCCAACTCGGTTTTACAGTGAAAACTGCAGGAACTTCAAACCGGCACTAGGAAACAGACTGAGAAAGCAGAGAAAAAGTGTCCCCTGCAATCCGTTCCCTTGGTGCTAGATGAACGAACGTCTCTCCACTTGCTCAGTTATGAGAGATAAGTGTATGTGTAAGCCGTCCTTCACCTAGCTTTTTGGGAACACAAAGTTTCTTTTCAGTTTCAAACTCCATTCCATACATATTTATGGGGAGGTACGAGCTCCAACTCGGTTTGACACTGAAAACTGCAGGAACTTCAAACCGGCACTAGGAAACAGACTGAGAAAGCAGAGGAAAAATGTCTCCTGCAACCCGTTCCCTTGGTGCTAGATGAACGAACGTCTCTCCACTTGCTCAGTTCTGAGAGATAAGTATGTGTGAAAGCCGTCCTTCACCTAGCTTGTTGGGAACACAAAGTTTCTTTTCAGTTGCAAACTCCATTCCATACATATATATGGGGAGGTAGAAGCTCCAACTCGGTTTTACAGTGAAAACTGCAGGAACTTCAAACCGGCACTATTAAACAGACTGAGAAAGCAGAGAAAAAGTGTCCCCTGCAATCCGTTCCCTTGGTGCTAGATGAACGAACGTCTCTCCACTTGCTCAGTTATGAGAGATAAGTGTATGTGTAAGCCGTCCTTCACCTAGCTTTTTGGGAACACAAAGTTTCTTTTCAGTTGCAAACTCCATTCCATACATATATATGGGGAGGTACTAGCTCCAACTCGGTTTTACAGTGAAAACTGCAGGAACTTCAAACCGGCACTAGGAAACAGACTGAGAAAGCAGAGAAAAAATGTCTCCTGCAACCCGTTCCCTTGGTGCTAGATGAACGAACGTCTCTCCACTTGCTCAGTTCTGAGAGATAAGTGTGTGTGAAAGCCTTCCTTCACCTTGCTTGTTGGGAACACAAAGTTTCTTTTCAGTTGCAAACTCCATTCCATACATATATATGGGGAGGTACAAGCTCCAACTCGGATTTACAGTGAAAACTGCAGGAACTTCAAACCGGCACTAGGAAACAGACTGAGAAAGCAGAGAAATAGTGTCTCCTGCAACCCGTTCCCTTGGTGCTAGATGAACGAACGTCTCTCCACTTGCTCTGTTCTGAGAGATAAGTGTGTGTGAAAGCCGTCCTTCAACTAGCTTGTTGGGAACACAAAGTTTCTTTTCAGTTGCAAACTCCATTCCATACATATATATGGGGAGGTACAAGCTCCAACTCGGTTTGACAGTGAAAACTGCAGGAACTTCAAAACGGCACTAGGAAACAGACTGAGGAAGCAGAGAAAATGTGTCTCCTGCAACCCGTTCCCTTGGTGCTAGATGAACGAACGTCTCTCCACTTGCTCAGTTCTGAGAGATAAGTGTGTGTGAAAGCCGTCCTTCACCTAGCTTGTTGAGAACACAAAGTTTCTTTTCAGTTGCAAACTCCATTTCATACATATATATGGGGAGGTACTAGCTCCAACTCGGTTTGACAGTGAAAACTGCAGGAACTTCAAACCGGCACTAGGAAACAGACTGAGAAAGCAGAGAAAAAGTGTCTCCGGCAACCCGTTCCCTTGGTGCTAGATGAACGAACGTCTCTCCACTTGCTCTGTTCTGAGAGATAAGTGTGTGTGAAAGCCGTCCTTCAACTAGCTTGTTGGGAACACAAAGTTTCTTTTCAGTTGCAAACTCCATTCCATACATATATATGGGGAGGTACAAGCTCCAACTCGGTTTGACAGTGAAAACTGCAGGAACTTCAAAACGGCACTAGGAAACAGACTGAGGAAGCAGAGAAAAAGTGTCTCCTGCAACCCGTTCCCTTGGTGCTAGATGAACGAACGTCTCTCCACTTGCTCAGTTCTGAGAGATAAGTGTGTGTGAAAGCCGTCCTTCACCTAGCTTGTTGAGAACACAAAGTTTCTTTTCAGTTGCAAACTCCATTTCATACATATATATGGGGAGGTACAAGCTCCAACTCGGTTTGTCAGTGAAAACTGCAGGAACTTCAAACCGGCACTAGGAAACAGACTGAGAAAGCAGAGAAAAAGTGTCTCCTGCAACCCGTTCCCTTGGTGCTAGATGAACGAACGTCTCTCCACTTGCTCAGTTCTGAGAGATAAGTGTGTGTGAAAGCCGTCCTTCACCTAGCTTGTTGGGAACACAAAGTTTCTTTTCACTTGCAAATTCCATTCCATTCATATATATGGGGAGGTACAAGCTCCAACTCGGTTTTACAGTGAAAACTGCAGGAACTTCAAAACGGCACTAGGAAACAGACTGAGGAAGCAGAGAAAATGTGTCTCCTGCAACCCGTTCCCTTGGTTCTAGATGAACGAACGTCTCTCCACTTGCTCAGTTCTGAGAGATAAGTATGTGTGAAAGCCGTCAATCACCTAGCTTGTTGGGAACACAAAGTTTCTTTTCAGTTGCAAACTCCATTCCATACATATATATGGGGAGGTAGAAGCTCCAACTCGGTTTTACAGAGAAAACTGCAGGAACTTCAAACCGGCACTAGGAAACAGACTGAGAAAGCAGAGAAAAAGTGTCCCCTGCAATCCGTTCCCTTGGTGCTAGATGAACGAACGTCTCTCCACTTGCTCAGTTATGAGAGATAAGTGTATGTGTAAGCCGTCCTTCACCTAGCTTTTTGGGAACACAAAGTTTCTTTTCAGTTGCAAACTCCATTCCATACATATTTATGGGGAGGTACGAGCTCCAACTCGGTTTGACAGTGAAAACTGCAGGAACTTCAAACCGGCACTAGGAAACAGACTGAGAAAGCAGAGAAAAAATGTCTCCTGCAACCCGTTCCCTTGGTGCTAGATGAACGAACGTCTCTCCACTTGCTCAGTTCTGAGAGATAAGTATGTGTGAAAGCCGTCCTTCACCTAGCTTGTTGGGAACACAAAGTTTCTTTTCAGTTGCAAACTCCATTCCATACATATATATGGGGAGGTAGAAGCTCCAACTCGGTTTTACAGTGAAAACTGCAGGAACTTCAAACCGGCACTAGGAAACAGACTGAGAAAGCAGAGAAAAAGTGTCCCCTGCAATCCGTTCCCTTGGTGCTAGATGAACGAACGTCTCTCCACTTGCTCAGTTATGAGAGTTAAGTGTATGTGTAAGCCGTCCTTCACCTAGCTTTTTGGGAACACAAAGTTTCTTTTCAGTTGCAAACTCCATTCCATACATATATATGGGGAGGTACTAGCTCCAACTCGGTTTTACAGTGAAAACTGCAGGAACTTCAAACCGGCACTAGGAAACAGACTGAGAAAGCAGAGAAAAAATGTCTCCTGCAACCCGTTCCCTTGGTGCTAGATGAACGAACGTCTCTCCACTTGCTCAGTTCTGAGAGATAAGTGTGTGTGAAAGCCTTCCTTCACCTTGCTTGTTGGGAACACAAAGTTTCTTTTCAGTTGCAAACTCCATTCCATACATATATATGGGGAGGTACAAGCTCCAACTCGGATTTACAGTGAAAACTGCAGGAACTTCAAACCGGCACTAGGAAACAGACTGAGAAAGCAGAGAAAAAGTGTCTCCTGCAACCCGTTCCCTTGGTGCTAGATGAACGAACGTCTCTCCACTTGCTCTGTTCTGAGAGATAAGTGTGTGTGAAAGCCGTCCTTCAACTAGCTTGTTGGGAACACAAAGTTTCTTTTCAGTTGCAAACTCCATTCCATACATATATATGGGGAGGTACAAGCTCCAACTCGGTTTGACAGTGAAAACTGCAGGAACTTCAAAACGGCACTAGGAAACAGACTGAGGAAGCAGAGAAAAAGTGTCTCCTGCAACCCGTTCCCTTGGTGCTAGATGAACGAACGTCTCTCCACTTGCTCAGTTCTGAGAGATAAGTGTGTGTGAAAGCCGTCCTTCACCTAGCTTGTTGAGAACACAAAGTTTCTTTTCAGTTGCAAACTCCATTTCATACATATATATGGGGAGGTACTAGCTCCAACTCGGTTTGACAGTGAAAACTGCAGGAACTTCAAACCGGCACTAGGAAACAGACTGAGAAAGCAGAGAAAAAGTGTCTCCGGCAACCCGTTCCCTTGGTGCTAGATGAACGAACGTCTCTCCACTTGCTCAGTTCTGAGAGATACGTGTGTGTGAAAGCCGTCCTTCACCTAGCTTGTTGGGAACACAAAGTTTCGTTTCACTTGCAAACTCCATTCCATTCATATATATGGGGAGGTACAAGCTCCAACTCGGTTTTACAGTGAAAACTGCAGAAACTTCAAAACGGCACTAGGAAACAGACTGAGGAAGCAGAGAAAATGTGTCTCCTGCAACCCGTTCCCTTGGTGCTAGATGAACGAACGTCTCTCCACTTGCTCAGTTCTGAGAGATAAGTATGTGTGAAAGCCGTCCTTCACCTAGCTTGTTGGGAACACAAAGTTTCTTTTCAGTTGCAAACTCCATTCCATACATATATATGGGGAGGTAGAAGCTCCAACTCGGTTTTACAGTGAAAACTGCAGGAACTTCAAACCGGCACTAGGAAACAGACTGAGAAAGCAGAGAAAAAGTGTCCCCTGCAATCCGTTCCCTTGGTGCTAGATGAACTAACGTCTCTCCACTTGCTCAGTTATGAGAGATAAGTGTATGTGTAAGCCGTCCTTCACCTAGCTTTTTGGGAACACAAAGTTTCTTTTCAGTTGCAAACTCCATTCCATACATATATATGGGGAGGTACTAGCTCCAACTCGGTTTTACAGTGAAAACTGCAGGAACTTCAAACCGGCAGTAGGAAACAGACTGAGAAAGCAGAGAAAAAATGTCTCCTGCAACCCGTTCCCTTGGTGCTAGATGAACGAACGTCTCTCCACTTGCTCAGTTCTGAGAGATAAGTGTGTGTGAAAGCCTTCCTTCACCTTGCTTGTTGGGAACACAAAGTTTCTTTTCAGTTGCAAACTCCATTCCATACATATATATGGGGAGGTACAAGCTCCAACTCGGATTTACAGTGAAAACTGCAGGAACTTCAAACCGGCACTAGGAAACAGACTGAGAAAGCAGAGAAAAAGTGTCTCCTGCAACCCGTTCCCTTGGTGCTAGATGAACGAACGTCTCTCCACTTGCTCTGTTCTGAGAGATAAGTGTGTGTGAAAGCCGTCCTTCAACTAGCTTGTTGGGAACACAAAGTTTCTTTTCAGTTGCAAACTCCATTCCATACATATATATGGGGAGGTACAAGCTCCAAATCGGTTTGACAGTGAAAACTGCAGGAACTTCAAACCGGCACTAGGAAACAGACTGAGAAAGCAGAGAAAAAGTGTCTCCTGCAACCCGTTCCCTTGGTGCTAGATGAACGAACGTCTCTCCACTTGCACAGTTCTGAGAGATACGTGTGTGTGAAAGCCGTCCTTCACCTGGCTTGTTGGGAACACAAAGTTTCTTTTCAGTTGCAAACTCCATTTCATACATATATATGGGGAGGTACTAGCTCCAACTCGGTTTGACAGTGAAAACTGCAGGAACTTCAAATCGGCACTAGGAAACAGACTGAGAAAGCAGAGAAAAAGTGTCTCCTGCAACCCGTTCCCTTGGTGCTAGATGAACGAACGTCTCTCCACTTGCTCAGTTCTGAGAGATAAGTGTGTGTGAAAGCCGTCCTTCACCTAGCTTGTTGGGAACACAAAGTTTCTTTTCACTTGCAAACTCCATTCCATTCATATATATGGGTAGGTACAAGCTCCAACTCGGTTTTACAGTGAAAACTGCAGGAACTTCAAAACGGCACTAGGAAACAGACTGAGGAAGCAGAGAAAATGTGTCTCCTGCAACCCGTTCCCTTGGTGCTAGATGAACGAACGTCTCTCCACTTGCTCAGTTCTGAGAGATAAGTATGTGTGAAAGCCGTCCTTCACCTAGCTTGTTGGGAACACAAAGTTTCTTTTCAGTTGCAAACTCCATTCCATACATATATATGGGGAGGTACAAGCTCCAACTCGGTTTGACAGTGAAAACTGCAGGAACTTCAAACCGGCACTAGGAAACAGACTGAGAAAGCAGAGAAAAAGTGTCTCCTGCAACCCGTTCCCTTGGTGCTAGATGAACGAACGTCTCTCCACTTGCTCTGTTCTGAGAGATAAGTGTGTGTGAAAGCTGTCCTTCAACTAGCTTGTTGGGAACACAAAGTTTCTTTTCAGTTGCAAACTCCATTCCATACATATATATGGGGAGGTACAAGCTCCAACTCGGTTTGACAGTGAAAACTGCAGGAACTTCAAACCGGCACTAGGAAACAGACTGAGAAAGCAGAGAAAAAGTGTCTCCTGCAACCCGTTCCCTTGGTGCTAGATGAACGAACGTCTATCCACTTGCTCAGTTCTGAGAGATAAGTCTGTGTGAAAGCCGTCCTTCAACTAGCTTGTTGGGAACACAAAGTTTCTTTTCAGTTGCAAACTCCATTCCATACATATATATGGGGAGGTACAAGCTCCAACTCGGTTTGACAGTGAAAACTGCAGGAACTTCAAACCGGCACTAGGAAACAGACTGAGAAAGCAGAGAAAAAGTGTCTCCTGCAACCCGTTCACTTGGTGCTAGATGAACGAACGTCTCTCCACTTGCTCAGTTCTGAGAGATACGTGTGTGTGAAAGCCGTCCTTCACCTGGCTTGTTGGGAACACAAAGTTTCTTTTCAGTTGCAAACTCCATTCCATACATATATATGGGGAGGTACTAGCTCCAACTCGGTTTTACAGTGAAAACTGCAGGAACTTCAAACCGGCACTAGGAAACAGACTGAGAAAACAGAGAAAAAGTGTCTCCTGCATCCCGTTCACTTGGTGCTAGATGAACGAACGTCTCTCCACTTGCTCAGTTCTGAGAGATAAGTGTGTGTGAAAGCCGTCCTTCACCTAGCTTGTTGGGAACACAAAGTTTCTTTTCAGTTGCAAACTCCATTCCATACATATTTATGGGGAGGTACGAGCTCCAACTCGGTTTGACAGTGAAAACTGCAGGAACTTCAAACTGGCACTAGGAAACAGACTGAGATAGCAGAGAAAAAGTGTCTCCTGCAACCCGTTCCCTTTGTGCTAGATGAACGAACGTCTCTCCACTTGCTCAGTTCTGAGAGATAAGTGTGTGTGAAAGCCGTCCTTCACCTAGCTTTTTGGGAACACAAAGTTTCTTTTCAGTTGCAAACTCCATTCCATACATATATATGGGGAGGTACTAGCTCCAACTCCGTTTGACAGTGAAAACTGCAGGAACTTCAAACCGGCACTAGGAAACATACTGGGAAAGCAGAGAAAAAGTGTCTCCTGCAACCCGTTCCCTTGGTGCTAGATGAACGAACGTCTCTCCACTTGCTCAGTTCTGAGAGATACGTGTGTGTGAAAGCCGTCCTTCACCTAGCTTGTTGGGAACACAAAGTTTCTTTTCAGTTGCAAACTCCATTCCATACATATATATGGGGAGGTAGAAGCTCCAACTCGGTTTTACAGTGAAAACTGCAGGAACTTCAAACCGGCACTAGGAAACAGACTGAGAAAGCAGAGAAAAAGTGTCTCCTGCAACCCGTTCCCTTGGTGCTAGATGAACGAACGTCTCTCCACTTGCTCAGTTCTGAGAGATACGTGTGTGTGAAAGCCGTGCTTCACCTAGCTTGTTGGGAACACAAAGTTTCTTTTCAGTTGCAAACTCCATTCCATACATATATATGGGGAGGTACTAGCTCCAACTCGGTTTTACAGTGAAAACTGCAGGAACTTCAAACCGGCACTAGGAAACAGACTGAGAAAACAGAGAAAAAGTGTCTCCTGCATCCCGTTCCCTTGGTGCTAGATGAACGAACGTCTCTCCACTTGCTCAGTTCTGAGAGATAAGTGTGTGTGAAAGCCGTCCTTCACCTAGCTTGTTGGGAACACAAAGTTTCTTTTCAGTTGCAAACTCCATTCCATACATATTTATGAGGAGGTACGAGCTCCAACTCGGTTTGACAGTGAAAACTGCAGGAACTTCAAACTGGCACTAGGAAACAGACTGAGAAAGCAGAGAAAAAGTGTCTCCTGCAACCCGTTCCCTTTGTGCTAGATGAACGAACGTCTCTCCACTTGCTCAGTTCTGAGAGAGAAGTGCGTGTGAAAGCCGTCCTTCACCTAGCTTTTTGGGAACACAAAGTTTCTTTTCAGTTGCAAACTCCATTCCATACATATATATGGGGAGGTACTAGCTCCAACTCCGTTTGACAGTGAAAACTGCAGGAACTTCAAACCGGCACTAGGAAACATACTGAGAAAGCAGAGAAAATGTGTCTCCTGCAACCCGTTCCCTTGGTGCTAGATGAACGAACGTCTCTCCACTTGCTCTGTTCTGAGAGATAAGTGTGTGTGAAAGCCGTCCTTCACCTAGCTTGTTGGGAACACAAAGTTTCTTTTCAGTTGCAAACTCCATTCCATACATATATATGGGGAGGTACTAGCTCCAACACGGTTTGACAGTGAAAACTGCAGGAACTTCAAACCGGCACTAGGAAACAGACTGAGAAAGCAGAGAAAAAGTGTCTCCTGCAACCCGTTCCCTTGGTGCTAGATGAACGAACGTCTCTCCTCTTGCTCAGTTCTGAGAGATAAGTGTGTGTGAAAGCCGTCCTTCACCTAGCTTGTTGGGAACACAAAGTTTCTTTTCAGTTGCAAACTCCATTCCATACATATATATGGGGAGGTACTAGCTCCAACTCGGTTTGACAGTGAAAACTGCAGGAACTTCAAACCGGCACTAGGAAACAGACTGAGAAAGCAGAGAAAAAGTGTCTCCTGCAACCCGTTCCCTTGGTGCTAGATGAACGAACGTCTCTCCACTTGCTCAGTTCTGAGAGATAAGTGTGTGTGAAAGCCGTCCTTCACCTAGCTTGTTGGGAACACAAAGTTTCTTTTCACTTGCAAACTCCATTCCATTCATATATATGGGGAGGTACAAGCCCCAACTCGGTTTTACAGTGAAAACTGCAGGAACTTCAAAACGGCACTAGGAAACAGACTGAGGAAGCAGAGAAAATGTGTCTCCTGCAACCCGTTCCCTTGGTGCTAGATGAACGAACGTCTCTCCACTTGCTCAGTTCTGAGAGATAAGTGTGTGTGAAAGCCGTCCTTCACCTAGCTTGTTGGGAACACAAAGTTTCTTTTCAGTTGCAAACTCCATTCCATACATATATATGGGGAGGTACTAGGTCCAACTCGGTTTGACAGTGAAAACTGCAGGAACTTCAAACTGGCACTAGGAAACAGACTGAGAAAGCAGAGAAAAAGTGTCTCCTGCAACCCGTTCCCTTGGTGCTAGATGAACGAACGTCTCTCCACTTGCTCAGTTCTGAGAGATACGTGTGTGTGAAAGCCGTCCTTCACCTAGCTTGTTGGGAACACAAAGTTTCTTTTCAGTTGCAAACTCCATTCCATACATATATATGGGGAGGTATTAGCTCCAACTCGGTTTTACAGTGAAAACTGCAGGAACTTCAAAACGGCACTAGGAAACAGACTGAGGAAGCAGAGAAAAAGTGTCTCCTGCAACCCGTTCCCTTTGTGCTAGATGAACGAACGTCTCTCCACTTGCTCAGTTCTGAGAGATAAGTGTGTGTGAAAGCCGTCCTTCACCTAGCTTGTTGGGAACACAAAGTTTCTTTTCAGTTGCAAACTCCATTCCATACATATATATGGGGAGGTATTAGCTCCAACTCCGTTTGACAGTGAAAACTGCAGGAACTTCAAACCGGCACTAGGAAACATACTGAGAAAGCAGAGAAAAAGTGTCTCCTGCAACCCGTTCCCTTGGTGCTAGATGAACGAACGTCTCTCCACTTGCTCAGTTCTGAGAGATACGTGTGTGTGAAAGCCGTCCTTCACCTAGCTTGTTGGGAACACAAAGTTTCTTTTCAGTTGCAAACTCCATTCCATACATATATATGGGGAGGTAGAAACTCCAACTCGGTTTTACAGTGAAAACTGCAGGAACTTCAAACCGGCACTAGGAAACAGACTGAGAAAGCAGAGAAAAAGTGTCTCCTGCAACCCGTTCCCTTGGTGCTAGATGAACGAACGTCTCTCCACTTGCTCAGTTCTGAGAGATACGTGTGTGTGAAAGCCGTGCTTCACCTAGCTTGTTGGGAACACAAAGTTTCTTTTCAGTTGCAAACTCCATTCCATACATATATATGGGGAGGTACTAGCTCCAACTCGGTTTTACAGTGAAAACTGCAGGAACTTCAAACCGGCACTAGGAAACAGACTGAGAAAACAGAGAAAAAGTGTCTCCTGCATCCCGTTCCCTTGGTGCTAGATGAACGAACGTCTCTCCACTTGCTCAGTTCTGAGAGATAAGTGTGTGTGAAAGCCGTCCTTCACCTAGCTTGTTGGGAACACAAAGTTTCTTTTCAGTTGCAAACTCCATTCCATACATATTTATGAGGAGGTACGAGCTCCAACTCGTTTTGACAGTGAAAACTGCAGGAACTTCAAACTGGCACTAGGAAACAGACTGAGAAAGCAGAGAAAAAGTGTCTCCTGCAACCCGTTCCCTTTGTGCTAGATGAACGAACGTCTCTCCACTTGCTCAGTTCTGAGAGAGAAGTGCGTGTGAAAGCCGTCCTTCACCTAGCTTTTTGGGAACACAAAGTTTCTTTTCAGTTGCAAACTCCATTCCATACATATATATGGGGAGGTACTAGCTCCAACTCCGTTTGACAGTGAAAACTGCAGGAACTTCAAACCGGCACTAGGAAACATACTGAGAAAGCAGAGAAAAAGTGTCTCCTGCAACCCGTTCCCTTCGTGCTAGATGAACGAACGTCTCTCCACTTGCTCTGTTCTGAGAGATAAGTGTGTGTGAAAGCCGTCCTTCACCTAGCTTGTTGGGAACACAAAGTTTCTTTTCAGTTGCAAACTCCATTCCATACATATATATGGGGAGGTAGAAGCTCCAACACGGTTTGACAGTGAAAACTGCAGGAACTTCAAACCGGCACTAGGAAACAGACTGAGAAAGCAGAGAAAAAGTGTCTCCTGCAACCCGTTCCCTTGGTGCTAGATGAACGAACGTCTCTCCACTTGCTCAGTTCTGAGAGATACGTGTGTGTGAAAGCCGTCCTTCACCTAGCTTGTTGGGAACACAAAGTTTCTTTTCAGTTGCAAACTCCATTCCATACATATATATGGGGAGGTAGAAGCTCCAACACGGTTTGACAGTGAAAACTGCAGGAACTTCAAACCGGCACTAGGAAACAGACTGAGAAAGCAGAGAAAAAGTGTCTCCTGCAACCCGTTCCCTTGGTGCTAGATGAACGAACGTCTCTCCACTTGCTCAGTTCTGAGAGATACGTGTGTGTGAAAGCCGTCCTTCACCTAGCTTGTTGGGAACACAAAGTTTCTTTTCAGTTGCAAACTCCATTCCATACATATATATGGGGAGGTAGAAGCTCCAACACGGTTTGACAGTGAAAACTGCAGGAACTTCAAACCGGCACTAGGAAACAGACTGAGAAAGCAGAGAAAAAGTGTCTCCTGCAACCCGTTCCCTTGGTGCTAGATGAACGAACGTCTCTCCACTTGCTCAGTTCTGAGAGATACGTGTGTGTGAAAGCCGTCCTTCACCTAGCTTGTTGGGAACACAAAGTTTCTTTTCAGTTGCAAACTCCATTCCATACATATATATGGGGAGGTAGAAGCTCCAACTCGGTTTTACAGTGAAAACTGCAGGAACTTCAAACCGGCACTAGGAAACAGACTGAGAAAGCAGAGAAAAAGTGTCTCCTGCAACCCGTTCCCTTGGTGCTAGATGAACGAACGTCTCTCCACTTGCTCAGTTCTGAGAGATACGTGTGTGTGAAAGCCGTGCTTCACCTAGCTTGTTGGGAACACAAAGTTTCTTTTCAGTTGCAAACTCCATTCCATACATATATATGGGGAGGTACTAGCTCCAACTCGGTTTTACAGTGAAAACTGCAGGAACTTCAAACCGGCACTAGGAAACAGACTGAGAAAACAGAGAAAAAGTGTCTCCTGCATCCCGTTCCCTTGGTGCTAGAAGAACGAACGTCTCTCCACTTGCTCAGTTCTGAGAGATAAGTGTGTGTGAAAGCCGTCCTTCACCTAGCTTGTTGGGAACACAAAGTTTCTTTTCAGTTGCAAACTCCATTCCATACATATTTATGAGGAGGTACGAGCTCCAACTCGTTTTGACAGTGAAAACTGCAGGAACTTCAAACTGGCACTAGGAAACAGACTGAGAAAGCAGAGAAAAAGTGTCTCCTGCAACCCGTTCCCTTTGTGCTAGATGAACGAACGTCTCTCCACTTGCTCAGTTCTGAGAGAGAAGTGCGTGTGAAAGCCGTCCTTCACCTAGCTTTTTGGGAACACAAAGTTTCTTTTCAGTTGCAAACTCCATTCCATACATATATATGGGGAGGTACTAGCTCCAACTACGTTTGACAGTGAAAACTGCAGGAACTTCAAACCGGCACTAGGAAACATACTGAGAAAGCAGAGAAAAAGTGTCTCCTGCAACCCGTTCCCTTCGTGCTAGATGAACGAACGTCTCTCCACTTGCTCTGTTCTGAGAGATAAGTGTGTGTGAAAGCCGTCCTTCACCTAGCTTGTTGGGAACACAAAGTTTCTTTTCAGTTGCAAACTCCATTCCATACATATATATGGGGAGGTAGAAGCTCCAACACGGTTTGACAGTGAAAACTGCAGGAACTTCAAACCGGCACTAGGAAACAGACTGAGAAAGCAGAGAAAAAGTGTCTCCTGCAACCCGTTCCCTTGGTGCTAGATGAACGAACGTCTCTCCACTTGCTCAGTTCTGAGAGATAAGTGTGTGTGAAAGCCGTCCTTCACCTAGCTTGTTGGGAACACAAAGTTTCTTTTCAGTTGCAAACTCCATTCCATACATATATATGGGGAGGTACTAGCTCCAACTCGGTTTGACAGTGAAAACTGCAGGAACTTCAAACCGGCACTAGGAAACATACTGAGAAACCAGAGAAAAAGTGTCTCCTGCAACCCGTTCCCTTGGTGCTAGATGAACGAACGTCTCTCCACTTGCTCTGTTCTGAGAGATAAGTGTGTGTGAAAGCCGTCCTTCACCTAGCTTGTTGGGAACACAAAGTTTCTTTTCAGTTGCAAACTCCATTCCATACATATATATGGGGAGGTAGAAGCTCCAACACGGTTTGACAGTGAAAACTGCAGGAACTTCAAACCGGCACTAGGAAACAGACTGAGAAAGCAGAGAAAAAGTGTCTCCTGCAACCCGTTCCCTTGGTGCTAGATGAACGAACGTCTCTCCACTTGCTCAGTTCTGAGAGATACGTGTGTGTGAAAGCCGTCCTTCACCTAGCTTGTTGGGAACACAAAGTTTCTTTTCAGTTGCAAACTCCATTCCATACATATATATGGGGAGGTAGAAGCTCCAACACGTTTTGACAGTGAAAACTGCAGGAACTTCAAACCGGCTCTAGGAAACAGACTGAGAAAGCAGAGAAAAAGTGTCTCCTGCAACCCGTTCCCTTGGTGCTAGATGAACGAACGTCTCTCCACTTGCTCAGTTCTGAGAGATACGTGTGTGTGAAAGCCGTCCTTCACCTAGCTTGTTGGGAACACAAAGTTTCTTTTCAGTTGCAAACTCCATTCCATACATATATATGGGGAGGTAGAAGCTCCAACACGGTTTGACAGTGAAAACTGCAGGAACTTCAAACCGGCACTAGGAAACAGACTGAGAAAGCAGAGAAAAAGTGTCTCCTGCAACCCGTTCCCTTGGTGCTAGATGAACGAACGTCTCTCCACTTGCTCAGTTCTGAGAGATACGTGTGTGTGAAAGCCGTCCTTCACCTAGCTTGTTGGGAACACAAAGTTTCTTTTCAGTTGCAAACTCCATTCCATACATATATATGGGGAGGTAGAAGCTCCAACTCGGTTTTACAGTGAAAACTGCAGGAACTTCAAACCGGCACTAGGAAACAGACTGAGAAAGCAGAGAAAAAGTGTCTCCTGCAACCCGTTCCCTTGGTGCTAGATGAACGAACGTCTCTCCACTTGCTCAGTTCTGAGAGATACGTGTGTGTGAAAGCCGTGCTTCACCTAGCTTGTTGGGAACACAAAGTTTCTTTTCAGTTGCAAACTCCATTCCATACATATATATGGGGAAGTACTAGCTCCAACTCGGTTTTACAGTGAAAACTGCAGGAACTTCAAACCGGCACTAGGAAACAGACTGAGAAAACAGAGAAAAAGTGTCTCCTGCATCCCGTTCCCTTGGTGCTAGATGAACGAACGTCTCTCCACTTGCTCAGTTCTGAGAGATAAGTGTGTGTGAAAGCCGTCCTTCACCTAGCTTGTTGGGAACACAAAGTTTCTTTTCAGTTGCAAACTCCATTCCATACATATTTATGAGGAGGTACGAGCTCCAACTCGTTTTGACAGTGAAAACTGCAGGAACTTCAAACTGGCACTAGGAAACAGACTGAGAAAGCAGAGAAAAAGTGTCTCCTGCAACCCGTTCCCTTTGTGCTAGATGAACGAACGTCTCTCCACTTGCTCAGTTCTGAGAGAGAATTGCGTGTGAAAGCCGTCCTTCACCTAGCTTTTTGGGAACACAAAGTTTCTTTTCAGTTGCAAACTCCATTCCATACATATATATGGGGAGGTACTAGCTCCAACTCCGTTTGACAGTGAAAACTGCAGGAACTTCAAACCGGCACTAGGAAACATACTGAGAAAGCAGAGAAAAAGTGTCTCCTGCAACCCGTTCCCTTCGTGCTAGATGAACGAACGTCTCTCCACTTGCTCTGTTCTGAGAGATAAGTGTGTGTGAAAGCCGTCCTTCACCTAGCTTGTTGGGAACACAAAGTTTCTTTTCAGTTGCAAACTCCATTCCATACATATATATGGGGAGGTAGAAGCTCCAACACGGTTTGACAGTGAAAACTGCAGGAACTTCAAACCGGCACTAGGAAACAGACTGAGAAAGCAGAGAAAAAGTGTCTCCTGCAACCCGTTCCCTTGGTGCTAGATGAACGAACGTCTCTCCACTTGCTCAGTTCTGAGAGATAAGTGTGTGTGAAAGCCGTCCTTCACCTAGCTTGTTGGGAACACAAAGTTTCTTTTCAGTTGCAAACTCCATTCCATACATATATATGGGGAGGTACTAGCTCCAACTCGGTTTGACAGTGAAAACTGCAGGAACTTCAAACCGGCACTAGGAAACAGACTGAGAAAGCAGAGAAAAAGTGTCTCCTGCAACCCGTTCCCTTGGTGCTAGATGAACGAACGTCTCTCCACTTGCTCAGTTCTGAGAGATAAGTGTGTGTGAAAGCCGTCCTTCACCTAGCTTGTTGGGAACACAAAGTTTCTTTTCACTTGCAAACTCCATTCCATTCATATATATGGGGAGGTACAAGCCCCAACTCGGTTTTACAGTGAAAACTGCAGGAACTTCAAAACGGCACTAGGAAACAGACTGAGGAAGCAGAGAAAATGTGTCTCCTGCAACCCGTTCCCTTGATGCTAGATGAACGAACGTCTCTCCACTTGCTCAGTTCTGAGAGATAAGTGTGTGTGAAAGCCGTCCTTCACCTAGCTTGTTGGGAACACAAAGTTTCTTTTCAGTTGCAAACTCCATTCCATACATATATATGGGGAGGTACTAGCTCCAACTCCGTTTGACAGTGAAAACTGCAGGAACTTCAAACCGGCACTAGGAAACAGACTGAGAAAGCAGAGAAAAAGTGTCTCCTGCAACCCGTTCCCTTGGTGCTAGATGAACGAACGTCTCTCCACTTGCTCAGTTCTGAGAGATAAGTGTGTGTGAAAGCCGTCCTTCACCTAGCTTGTTGGGAACACAAAGTTTCTTTTCACTTGCAAACTCCATTCCATTCATTTATATGGGGAGGTACAAGCTCCAACTCGGTTTTACAGTGAAAACTGCAGGAACTTCAAAACGGCACTAGGAAACAGACTGAGGAAGCAGAGAAAGTGTGTCTCCTGCAACCCGTTCCCTTGGTACTAGATGAACGAACGTCTCTCCACTTGCTCAGTTCTGAGAGATAAGTGTGTGTGAAAGCCGTCCTTCACCTAGCTTGTTGGGAACACAAAGTTTCTTTTCAGTTGCAAACTCCATTCCATACATATATATGGGGAGGTACTAGCTCCAACTCGGTTTGACAGTGAAAACTGCAGGAACTTCAAACCGGCACTAGGAAACAGACTGAGAAAGCAGAGAAAAAGTTTCTCCTGCAACCCGTTCCCTTGGTGCTAGATGAACGAACGTCTCTCCACTTGCTCAGTTCTGAGAGATAAGTGTGTGTGAAAGCCGTCCTTCACCTAGCTTGTTGGGAACACAAAGTTTCTTTTCAGTTGCAAACTCCATTCCATACATATATATGGGGAGGTACAAGCTCCAACTCGGTTTGACAGTGAAAACTGCAGGAACTTCAAACCGGCACTAGGAAACAGACTGAGAAAGCAGAGAAAAAGTGTCTCCTGCAACCCGTTCCCTTGGTGCTAGATGAACGAACGTCTCTCCACTTGCTCAGTTCTGAGAGATACGTGTGTGTGAAAGCCGTCCTTCACCTAGCTTGTAGGGAACACAAAGTTTCTTTTCAGATGCAAACTCCATTCCATACATATATATGGGGAGGTAGAAGCTCCAACTCGGTTTTACAGTGAAAACTGCAGGAACTTCAAACAGGCTCTGGGAAACAGACTGAGGAAACAGAGAAAAACTGTCTCCTGCAACCCGTTCCCTTGGTGCTAGATGAACGAACGTCTCTCCACTTGCTCAGTTCTGAGAGATAAGTATGTGTGAAAGCCGTCCTTCACCTAGGTTGTTGGGAACACATAGTTTCTTTTCAGTTGCAAACTCCATTCCATACATATTTATGGGGAGGTACTAGCTCCAACTCGGTTTGACAGTGAAAACTACAGGAACTTCAATCCGGCACTAGGAAACAGACTGAGAAAGCAGAGAAAATGTGTCTCTTGCAACCCTTTCCCTTGGTGCTAGATGAACGAACGTCTCTCCACTTGCTCAGTTCTGAGAGATAAGTGTGTGTGAAAGCCGACCTTCACCTAGCTTGTTGGGAACACAAAGTTTCTTTTCAGTTGCAAACTCCTTTCCATACATATATATGGGGAGGTAGAAGCTCCAACTCGGTTTTACAGTGAAAACTGCAGGAACTTCAAACCGGCACTAGGAAACAGACTGAGAAAGCAGACAAAAAGTGTCTCCTGCAACCCGTTCCCTTGGTGCTAGATGAACGAACGTCTCTCCACTTGCTCAGTTCTGAGAGATAAGTCTGTGTGAAAGCCGTCCTTCACCTAGCTTGTTGGGAACACAAAGTTTCTTTTCAGTTGCAAACTCCATTCCATACATATATATGGGGAGGTACAAGCTCCAACTCGGTTTTACAGTGAAAACTGCAGGAACATCAAACCGGCACTAGGAAACAGACTGAGAAAGCAGAGAAAAAGTGTCTCCTGCAACCCGTTCCCTTGGTGCTAGATGAACGAACGTCTCTCCACTTGCTCTGTTCTGAGAGATAAGTGTGTGTGAAAGCCGTCCTTCAACTAGCTTGTTGGGAACACAAAGTTTCTTTTCAGTTGCAAACTCCATTCCATACATATATATGGGGAGGTACAAGCTCCAACTCGGTTTGACAGTGAAAACTGCAGGAACTTCAAACAGGCACTAGGAAACAGACTGAGAAAGCAGAGAAAAAGTGTCTCCTGCAACCCGTTCCCTTGGTGCTAGATGAACGAACGTCTCTCCACTTGCTCAGTTCTGAGAGATAAGTGTGTGTGAAAGCCGTCCTTCACCTAGCTTGTTGGGAACACAAAGTTTCTTTTCAGTTGCAAACTCCATTCCATACATATATATGGGGAGGTAGAATCTCCAACACGGTTTTACAGTGAAAACTGCAGGAACTTCAAACCGGCACTAGGAAGCAGACTGAGAAAGCAGAGAAAAAGTGTCTCCTGCAACCCGTTCCCTTGGTGCTAGATGAACGAACGTCTCTCCACTTGCTCAGTTGTGAGAGAGAAGTGCGTGTGAAAGCCGTCCTTCACCTAGCTTGTTGGGAACACAAAGTTTCTTTTCAGTTGCAAACTCCATTCCATTCATATATATGGGGAGGTACAAGCTCCAACTCGGTTTTACAGTGAAAACTGCAGGAACTTCAAAATGGCACTAGGAAACAGACTGAGGAAGCAGAGAAAAAGTGTCTCCTGCATCCCGTTCCCTTGGTGCTAGATGAACGAACGTCTCTCCACTTGCTCAGTTCTGAGAGATAAGTGTGTGTGTAAGCCGTCCTTCACATAGCTTGTTGGGAACACAAAGTTTCTTTTCAGTTGCAAACTCCATTCCATACATATATATGGGGAGGTACTAGCTCCAACTCGGTTTTACAGTGAAAACTGTAGGAACTTCAAACCGGAACTAGGAAACAGACTGAGAAAGCAGAGAAAAAGTGTCTCCTGCAATCCGTTCCCTTGGTGCTAGATGAACGAACGTCTCTCCACTTGCTCAGTTCTGAGAGATAAGTGTGTGTGTAAGCCGTCCTTCACCTAGCTTTTTGGGAACACAAAGTTTCTTTTCAGTTGCAAACACCATTCCATACATATATATGGGGAGGTACTAGCTCCAACTCGGTTTTACAGTGAAAACTGCAGGAACTTCAAACCGGCACTAGGAAACAGACTGAGAAAGCAGAGAAAAAGTGTCTCCTGCAACCCGTTCCCTTGGTGCTAGATGAACGAACGTCTCTCCACTTGCTCAGTTCTGAGAGATAAGTGTGTGTGAAAGCCGTCCTTCACCTAGCTTGTTGGGAACACAAAGTTTTTTTTCAGTTGCAAACTCCATTCCATACATATATATGGGGAGTTAGAAGCTCCAACTCGGTATTACAGTGAAAACTGCAGGAACTTCAAACCGGCACTAGGAAACAGATTGAGAAAGCAGACAAAAAGTGACTCCTGCAACCCGTTCCCTTGGTGCTAGATGAACGAACGTCTCTCCACTTGCTCAGTTCTGAGAGATAATTCTGTGTGAAAGCCGTCCTTCACCTAGCTTGTTGGGAACACAAAGTTTCTTTTCAGTTGCAAACTCCATTCCATACATATATATGGGGAGGTACAAGCTCCAACTCTGTTTGACAGTGAAAACTGCAGGAACTTCAAACCGGCACTAGGAAACAGACTGAGAAAGCAGAGAAAAAGTGTCTCCTGCAACCCGTTCCCTTGGTGCTAGATGAACGAACGTCTCTCCACTTGCTCAGTTCTGAGAGATAAGTGTGTGTGAAAGCCGTCCTTCACCTAGCTTGTTGGGAACACAAAGTTTCTTTTCAGTTGCAAACTCCATTCCATACATATATATGGGGAGGTACTAGCTCCAACTCGGTTTGACAGTGAAAACTGCAGGAACTTCAAAATGGCACTAGGAAACAGACTGAGGAAGCAGAGAAAAAGTGTCTCCTGCATCCCGTTCCCTTGGTGCT
Source organism: Camelus dromedarius (assembly GCF_036321535.1). Classification (NCBI taxonomy): domain Eukaryota; kingdom Metazoa; phylum Chordata; class Mammalia; order Artiodactyla; family Camelidae; genus Camelus; species Camelus dromedarius. The sequence goes on along the minus strand of NW_026989811.1, from coordinate 39,449 downwards.
AGATGAACGAACGTCTCTCCACTTGCTCAGTTCTGAGAGATAAGTGTGTGTGTAAGCCGTCCTTCACATAGCTTGTTGGGAACACAAAGTTTCTTTTCAGTTGCAAACTCCATTCCATACATATATATGGGGAGGTACTAGCTCCAACTCGGTTTTACAGTGAAAACTGTAGGAACTTCAAACCGGAACTAGGAAACAGACTGAGAAAGCAGAGAAAAAGTGTCTCCTGCAATCCGTTCCCTTGGTGCTAGATGAACGAACGTCTCTCCACTTGCTCAGTTCTGAGAGATAAGTGTGTGTGTAAGCCGTCCTTCACCTAGCTTTTTGGGAACACAAAGTTTCTTTTCAGTTGCAAACACCATTCCATACATATATATGGGGAGGTACTAGCTCCAACTCGGTTTTACAGTGAAAACTGCAGGAACTTCAAACCGGCACTAGGAAACAGACTGAGAAAGCAGAGAAAAAGTGTCTCCTGCAACCCGTTCCCTTGGTGCTAGATGAACGAACGTCTCTCCACTTGCTCAGTTCTGAGAGATAAGTGTGTGTGAAAGCCGTCCTTCACCTAGCTTGTTGGGAACACAAAGTTTTTTTTCAGTTGCAAACTCCATTCCATACATATATATGGGGAGTTAGAAGCTCCAACTCGGTATTACAGTGAAAACTGCAGGAACTTCAAACCGGCACTAGGAAACAGATTGAGAAAGCAGACAAAAAGTGACTCCTGCAACCCGTTCCCTTGGTGCTAGATGAACGAACGTCTCTCCACTTGCTCAGTTCTGAGAGATAATTCTGTGTGAAAGCCGTCCTTCACCTAGCTTGTTGGGAACACAAAGTTTCTTTTCAGTTGCAAACTCCATTCCATACATATATATGGGGAGGTACAAGCTCCAACTCTGTTTGACAGTGAAAACTGCAGGAACTTCAAACCGGCACTAGGAAACAGACTGAGAAAGCAGAGAAAAAGTGTCTCCTGCAACCCGTTCCCTTGGTGCTAGATGAACGAACGTCTCTCCACTTGCTCAGTTCTGAGAGATAAGTGTGTGTGAAAGCCGTCCTTCACCTAGCTTGTTGGGAACACAAAGTTTCTTTTCAGTTGCAAACTCCATTCCATACATATATATGGGGAGGTACTAGCTCCAACTCGGTTTGACAGTGAAAACTGCAGGAACTTCAAACTGGCACTAGGAAACAGACTGAGAAAGCAGAGAAAAAGTGTCTCCGGCAACCCTTTCCCTTGGTGCTAGATGAACAAACGTCTCTCCACTTGCTCAGTTCTGAGAGATAAGTGTGTGTGAAAGCCGTCCTTCACCTAGCTTGTTGGGAAAACAAAGTTTCTTTTCAGTTGCAAACTCCATTCCATACATATATATGGGGAGGTACTAGGTCCAACTCGGTTTGACAGTGAAAACTGCAGGAACTTCAAACTGGCACTAGGAAACAGACTGAGAAAGCAGAGAAAAAGTGTCTCCTGCAACCCGTTCCCTTTGTGCTAGATGAACGAACGTCTCTCCACTTGCTCAGTTCTGAGAGATAAGTGCGTGTGAAAGCCGTCCTTCACCTAGCTTTTTGGGAACACAAAGTTTCTTTTCAGTTGCAAACTCCATTCCATACGTATATATGGGGAGGTACTAGCTCCAACTCGGTTTGACAGTGAAAACTGCAGGAACTTCAAAACGGCACTAGGAAACAGACTGAGAAAGCAGACATAAAGTGTCTCCTGCAACCCGTTCCCTTGGTGCTAGATGAACGAACGTCTCTCCACTTGCTCAGTTCTGAGAGATAAGTGCGTGTGAAAGCCGTCCTTCACCTAGCTTTTTGGGAACACAAAGTTTCTTTTCAGTTGCAAACTCCATTCCATACGTATATATGGGGAGGTACTAGCTCCAACTCGGTTTGACAGTGAAAACTGCAGGAACTTCAAAACGGCACTAGGAAACAGACTGAGAAAGCAGAGAAAAAGTGTCTCCTGCAACCCGTTCCCTTGGTGCTAGATGAACGAACGTCTCTCCACTTGCTCAGTTCTGAGAGATACGTGTGTGTGAAAGCCGTCCTTCACCTAGCTTGTTGGGAACACAAAGTTTCTTTTCAGTTGCAAACTACATTCCATACATATATATGGGGAGGTAGAAGCTCCAACTCGGTTTTACAGTGAAAACTGCAGGAACTTCAAACCGGCACTAGGAAACAGACTGAGAAAGCAGAGAAAAAGTGTCTCCTGCAACCCGTTCCCTTGGTGCTAGATGAACGATCGTCTCTCCACTTGCTCAGTTCTGAGAGATACGTGTGTGTGAAAGCCGTCCTTCACCTAGCTTGTTGGGAACACAAAGTTTCTTTTCAGTTGCAAACTCCATTCCATACATATATATGGGGAGGTACTAGCTCCAACTCGGTTTTACAGTGAAAACTGCAGGAACTTCAAACCGGCACTAGGAAACAGACTGAGAAAACAGAGAAAAAGTGTCTCCTGCATCCCGTTCCCTTGGTGCTAGATGAACGAACGTCTCTCCACTTGCTCAGTTCTGAGAGATAAGTGTGTGTGAAAGCCGTCCTTCACCTAGCTTTTTGGGAACACAAAGTTTCTTTTCAGTTGCAAACTCCATTCCATACATATTTATGGGGAGGTACGAGCTCCAACTCGGTTTGACAGTGAAAACTGCAGGAACTTCAAACTGGCACTAGGAAACAGACTGAGAAAGCAGAGAAAATGTGTCTCCTGCAACCCGTTCCCTTTGTGCTAGATGAACGAACGTCTCTCCACTTGCTCAGTTCTGAGAGATAAGTGCGTGTGAAAGCCGTCCTTCACCTAGCTTTTTGGGAACACAAAGTTTCTTTTCAGTTGCAAACTCCATTCCATACGTATATATGGGGAGGTACTAGCTCCAACTCGGTTTGACAGTGAAAACTGCAGGAACTTCAAAACGGCACTAGGAAACAGACTGAGAAAGCAGACATAAAGTGTCTCCTGCAACCCGTTCCTTGGTGCTAGATGAACGAACGTCTCTCCACTTGCTCAGTTCTGAGAGATATGTGCGTGTGAAAGCCAACCTTCACCTAGCTTTTTGGGAACACAAAGTTTCTTTTCAGTTGCAAACTCCATTCCATACGTATATATGGGGAGGTACTAGCTCCAACTCGGTTTGACAGTGAAAACTGCAGGAACTTCAAAACGGCACTAGGAAACAGACTGAGAAAGCAGAGAAAAAGTGTCTCCTGCAACCCGTTCCCTTGGTGCTAGATGAACGAACGTCTCTCCACTTGCTCAGTTCTGAGAGATACGTGTGTGTGAAAGCCGTCCTTCACCTAGCTTGTTGGGAACACAAAGTTTCTTTTCAGTTGCAAACTCCATTCCATACATATATATGGGGAGGTAGAAGCTCCAACTCGGTTTGACAGTGAAAACTGCAGGAACTTCAAACCGGCACTAGGAAACAGACTGAGAAAGCAGAGAAAAAGTGTCTCCTGCAACCCGTTCCCTTGGTGCTAGATGAACGAACGTCTCTCCACTTGCTCAGTTCTGAGAGATAAGTGTGTGTGAAAGCCGTCCTTCACCTAGCTTGTTGGGAACACAAAGTTTCTTTTCAGTTGCAAACTCCATTCCATACATATATATGGGGAGGTACGAGCTCCAACTCGGTTTGACAGTGAAAACTGCAGGAACTTCAAACCGGCACTAGGAAACAGACTGAGAAAGCAGAGAAAAAGTGTCTCCTGCAACCCGTTCCCTTGGTGCTAGATGAACGAACGTCTCTCCACTTGCTCAGTTCTGAGAGATAAGTGTGTGTGAAAGCCGTCCTTCACCTAGCTTGTTGGGAACACAAAGTTTCTTTTCAGTTGCAAACTCCATTCCATACATATATATGGGGAGGTACTAGGTCCAACTCGGTATGACAGTGAAAACTACAGGAATTTCAAACTGGCACTAGGAAACAGACTGAGAAAGCAGAGAAAAAGTGCCTCCTGCAACCCGTTCCCTTTGTGCTAGATGAACGAACGTCTCTCCACTTGCTCAGTTCTGAGAGATAAGTGCGTGTGAAAGCCGTCCTTCACCTAGCTTTTTGGGAACACAAAGTTTCTTTTCTGTTGCAAACTCCATTCCATACATATATATGGGGAGGTACTAGCTCCAACTCGGTTTGACAGTGAAAACTGCAGGAACTTCAAACCGGCACTAGGAAACTGACTGAGAAAGCAGAGAAAAAGTGTCTCCTGCAACCCGTTCCCTTGGTGCTAGATGAACGAACGTCTCTCCACTTGCTCAGTTCTGAGAGATACGTGTGTGTGAAAGCCGTCCTTCACCTAGCTTGTTGGGAACACAAAGTTACTTTTTAGTTGCAAACTCCATTCCATACATATTTATGGGGAGGTACGAGCTCCAACTCGGTTTGACAGTGAAAACTGCAGGAACTTCAAACTGGCACTAGGAAACAGACTGAGAAAGCAGAGAAAAAGTGTCTCCTGCAACCCGTTCCCTTTGTGCTAGATGAACGAACGTCTCTGCACTTGCTCAGTTCTGAGAGATAAGTTCGTGTGAAAGCCGTCCTTCACCTAGCTTTTTGGGAACACAAAGTTTCTTTTCAGTTGCAAACTCCATTCCATGCATATATATGGGGAGGTACTAGCTCCAACTCGGTTTGACAGTAAAAACTGCAGGAACTTCAAACCGGCACTAGGAAACATACTGAGAAAGCAGAGAAAAAGTGTCTCCTGCAACCCGTTCCCTTGGTGCTAGATGAACGAACGTCACTCCACTTGCTCTGTTCTGAGAGATAAGTGTGTGTGAAAGCCGTCCTTCACCTAGCTTGTTGGGAACACAAAGTTTCTTTTCAGTTGCAAACTCCAATCCATACATATATATGGGGAGGTAGAAGCTCCAACTGGGTTTTACAGTGAAAACTGCAGGAACTTCAAACCGGCACTAGGAAACAGACTGAGAAAGCAGAGAAAATGTGTCTCCTGCAACCCGTTCCCTTGGTGCTAGATGAACGAACGTCTTTCCACTTGCTCAGTTCTGAGAGATACGCGTGTGTGAAAGCCGTCCTTCACCTAGCTTGTTGGGAACACAAAGTTTCTTTTCAGTTGCAAACTCCATTCCATACATATATATGGGGAGGTACTAGGTCCAACTCGGTTTGACAGTGAAAACTGCAGGAACTTCAAACTGGCACTAGGAAACTGACTGAGAAAGCAGAGAAAAAGTGTCTCCTGCAACCCGTTCCCTTTGTGCTAGATGAACGAACGTCTCTCCACTTGCTCAGTTCTGAGAGATAAGTGCGTGTGAAAGCCGTCATTCACCTAGCTTTTTGGGAACACAAAGTTTCTTTTCAGTTGCAAACTCCATTCCATACATATATATGGGGAGGTACAAGCTCCAACTCGGTTTGACAGTGAAAACTGCAGGAACTTCAAACCGGCACTAGGAAACAGACTGAGAAAGCAGAGAAAAAGTGTCTCCTGCAACCCGTTCCTTTGGTGCTAGATGAACGAACGTCTCTCCACTTGCTCAGTTCTGAGAGATACGTGTGTGTGAAAGCCGTCCTTCACCTAGCTTTTTGGGAACACAAAGTTTATTTTCAGTTGCAAACTCCATTTCATACATATATATGGGGAGGTACAAGCTCCAACTCGGTTTTACAGTGAAAACTGCAGGAACTTCAAACCGGCACTAGGAAACAGACTGAGAAAACAGAGAAAAAGTGTCTCCTGCATCCCGTTCCCTTGGTGCTAGATGAACGAACGTCTCTCCACTTGCTCAGTTCTGAGAGATACGTGTGTGTGAAAGCCGTCCTTCACCTAGCTTGTTGGGAACACAAAGTTTCTTTTCAGTTGCAAACTCCATTCCATACATATATATGGGGAGGTACAAGCTCCAACTCGGTTTTTCAGTGAAAACTGCAGGAACTTCAAACCGGCACTAGGAAACAGACTGAGAAAACAGAGAAAAAGTGTCTCCTGCATCCCGTTCCCTTGGTTCTAGATGAATGAACGTCTCTCCACTTGCTCAGTTCTGAGAGATAAGTGTGTGTGAAAGCCGTCCTTCACCTTGCTTGTTGGGAACACAAAGTTTCTTTTCAGTTGCAAACTCCATTCCATACATATATATGGGGAGGTAGAAGCTCCAACTCGGTTTTACAGTGAAAACTGCAGGAACTTCCAACCGGCACTAGGAAACAGACTGAGAAAGCAGAGAAAAATTGTCTCCTGCAACCCGTTCCCTTGGTGCTAGATGAACGAACGTCTCTCCACTTGCTCAGTTCTGAGAGATAAGTGTGTGTGAAAGCCGTCCTTCACCTAGCTTGTTGGGAACACAAAGTTTCTTTTCAGTTGCAAACTCCATTCCATACATATATATGGGGAGGTTCTAGCTCCAACTCGGTTTTACAGTGAAAACTGCAGGAACTTCAAACTGGCACTAGGAAACAGACTGAGAAAGCAGAGAAAAAGTGTCTCCTGCAACCCGTTCCATTTGTGCTAGATGAACGAACGTCTCTCCACTTGCTCAGTTCTGAAAGATAAGTGCGTGTGAAAGCCGTCCTTCACCTAGCTTTTTGGGAACACAAAGTTTCTTTTCAGATGCAAACTCCATTCCATACATATATATGGGGAGGTACTAGGTCCAACTCGGTTTGACAGTGAAAACTGCAGGAACTTCAAACTGGCACTAGGAAACAGACTGAGAAAGCAGAGAAAAAGTGTCTCCTGCAACCCGTTCCCTTTGTGCTAGATGAACGAACGTCTCTCCACTTGCTCAGTTCTGAGAGATAAGTGCGTGTGAAAGCCGTCCTTCACCTAGCTTTTTGGGAACACAAAGTTTCTTTTCAGTTGCAAACTCCATTCCATACATATATATGGGGAGGTACTAGCTCCAACTCGGTTTGACAGTGAAAACTGCAGGAACTTCAAACCGGCACTAGGAAACAGACTGAGAAAGCAGAGAAAAAGTGTCTCCTGCAACCCGTTCCCTTGGTGCTAGATGAACGAACGTCTCTCCACTTGCTCAGTTCTGAGAGATACGTGTGTGTGAAAGCCGTCCTTCACCTATCTTGTTGGGAACACAAAGTTTCTTTTCAGTTGCAAACTCCATTCCATACATATATATGGGGAGGTACTAGCTCCAACTCGGTTTTACAGTGAAAACTGCAGGAACTTCAAACCGGCACTAGGAAACAGACTGAGAAAACAGAGAAAAAGTGTCTCCTGCATCCCGTTCCCTTGGTGCTAGATGAACGAACGTCTCTCCACTTGCTCAGTTCTGAGAGTTAAGTGTGTGTGAAAGCCGTCCTTCACCTAGCTTGTTGGGAACACAAAGTTTCTTTTCAGTTGCAAACTCCATTCCATACATATATATGGGGAGGTACGAGCTCCAACTCGGTTTGACAGTGAAAACTGCAGGAACTTCAAACTGGCACTAGGAAACAGACTGAGAAAGCAGAGAAAAAGTGTCTCCTGCAACCCGTTCCCTTTGTGCTAGATGAACGAACGTTTCTCCACTTGCTCAGTTCTGAGAGATAAGTGCGTGTGAAAGCCGTCCTTCACCTAGCTTTTTGGGAACACAAAGTTTCTTTTCAGTTGCAAACTCCATTCCATACATATATATGGGGAGGTACTAGCTCCAACTCGGTTTCACAGTGAAAACTGCAGGAACTTCAAACCGGCACTAGGAAACATACTGAGAAAGCAGAGAAAAAGTGTCTCCTGCAACCCGTTCCCTTGGTGCTAGATGAACGAACGTCTCTCCCCTTGCTCAGTTCTGAGAGATAAGTGTGTGTGAAAGCCGTCCTTCACCTAGCTTGTTGGGAACACAAAGTTTCTTTTCAGTTGCAAACTCCATTCAATACATATATATGGGGAGGTAGAAGCTCCAACTCGGTTTGACAGTGAAAACTGCAGGAACTTCAAACCGGCAGTAGGAAACAGACTGAGAAAGCAGAGAAAAAGTGTCTCCTGCAACCCGTTCCCTTGGTGCTAGATGAACGAACGTCCCTCCACTTACTCAGTTCTGAGAGATAAGTGTGTGTGAAAGCCGTCCTTCACCTAGCTTGTTGGGAACACAAAGTTTCTTTTCAGTTGCAAACTCCATTCCATACATATATATGGGGAGGTACTAGCTCCAACTCGGTTTGACAGTGAAAACTGCAGGAACTTCAAACCGGCACTAGGAAACAGACTGAGAAAGCAGAGAAAAAGTGTCTCCTGCAACCCGTTCCCTTGGTGCTAGATGAACGAACGTCTCTCCACTTGCTCAGTTCTGAGAGATAAGTGCGTGTGAAAGCCGTCCTTCACCTAGCTTTTTGGGAACACAAAGTTTCTTTTCAGTTGCAAACTCCATTCCATACATATATATGGGGAGGTACTAGCTCCAACTCGGTTTGACAGTGAAAACTGCAGGAACTTCAAACCGGCACTAGGAAACAGACTGAGAAAGCAGAGAAAAAGTGTCTCCTGCATCCCGTTCCCTTGGTGCTAGATGAACGAACGTCTCTCCACTTGCTCAGTTCTGAGAGATAAGTGTGTGTGAAAGCCGTCCTTCACCTAGCTTGTTGGGAACACAAAGTTTCTTTTCAGTTGCAAACTCCATTCCATACATATATATGGGGAGGTACGAGCTCCAACTCGGTTTGACAGTGAAAACTGCGCGAACTTCAAACTGGCACTAGGAAACAGACTTAGAAAGCAGAGAAAAAGTGTCTCCTGCAACCTGTTCCCTTTGTGTTAGATGAACGAACGTCTCTCAACTTGCTCAGTTCTGAGAGATAAGTGTGTGTGAAAGCCGTCCTTCACCTAGCTTTTTGGGAACACAAAGTTTCTTTTCAGTTGCAAACTCCATTCCATACATATATATGGGGAGGTACTAGCTCCAACTCGGTTTGACAGTGAAAACTGCAGGAACTTCAAACCGGCACTAGGAAACAGACTGAGAAAGCAGAGAAAAAGTGTGTCCTGCAACCCGTTCCCTTGGTGCTAGATGAACGAACGTCTCTCCACTTGCTCTGTTCTGAGAGATAAGTGTGTGTGAAAGCCGTCCTTCACCTAGCTTGTTGGGAACACAAAGTTTCTTTTCAGTTGCAAACTCCATTCCATACATATATATGGGGAGGTAGAAGCTCCAACTCGGTTTTACAGTGAAAACTGCAGGAACTTCAAACCGGCACTAGGAAACAGACTGAGAAAGCAGAGAAAAAGTGTCTCCTGCAACCCGTTCCCTTGGTGCTAGATGAACGAACGTCTCTCCACTTGCTCAGTTCTGAGAGATAAGTGCGTGTGAAAGCCGTCCTTCACCTAGCTTTTTGGGAACACAAAGTTACTTTTCAGTTGCAAACTCCATTCCATACATATATATGGGTAGGTACTAGCTCCAACTCGGTTTGACAGTGAAAACTGCAGGAACTTCAAACCGGCACTAGGAAACAGACTGAGAAAGCAGAGAAAAAGTGTCTCCTGCAACCCGTTCCCTTGGTGCTAGATGAACGAACGTCTCCCCACTTGCTCAGTTCTGAGATATACGTGTGTGTGAAAGCCGTCCTTCACCTAGCTTGTTGGGAACACAAAGTTTCTTTTCAGTTGCAAACTCCATTCCATACATATATATGGGGAGGTACTAGCTCCAACTCGGTTTTACAGTGAAAACTGCAGGAACTTCAAACCGGCACTAGGAAACAGACTGAGAAAACAGAGAAAAAGTGTTTCCTGCATCCCGTTCCCTTTGTGCTAGATGAACGAACGTCTCTCCACTTGCTCAGTTCTGAGAGATAAGTGTGTGTGAAAGCCGTCCTTCACCTAGCTTGTTGGGAACACAAAGTTTCTTTTCAGTTGCAAACTCCATTCCATACATATATATGGGGAGGTACGAGCTCCAACTCGGTTTGACAGTGAAAACTGCAGGAACTTCAAACCGGCACTAGGAAACAGACTGAGAAAGCAGAGAAAAAGTGTGTCCTGCAACCCGTTCCCTTGGTGCTAGATGAACGAACGTCTCTCCACTTGCTCTGTTCTGAGAGATAAGTGTGTGTGAAAGCCGTCCTTCACCTAGCTTGTTGGGAACACAAAGTTTCTTTTCAGTTGCAAACTCCATTCCATACATATATATGGGGAGGTAGAAGCTCCAACTTGGTTTTACAGTGAAAACTGCAGGAACTTCAAACCGGCACTAGGAAACAGACTGAGAAAGCAGAGAAAAAGTGTCTCCTGCAACCCGTTCCCTTGGTGCTAGATGAACGAACGTCTCTCCACTTGCTCAGTTCTGAGAGATAAGTGCGTGTGAAAGCCGTCCTTCACCTAGCTTTTTGGGAACACAAAGTTACTTTTCAGTTGCAAACTCCATTCCATACATATATATGGGTAGGTACTAGCTCCAACTCGGTTTGACAGTGAAAACTGCAGGAACTTCAAACCGGCACTAGGAAACAGACTGAGAAAGCAGAGAAAAAGTGTCTCCTGCAACCCGTTCCCTTGGTGCTAGATGAACGAACGTCTCCCCACTTGCTCAGTTCTGAGAGATACGTGTGTGTGAAAGCCGTCCTTCACCTAGCTTGTTGGGAACACAAAGTTTCTTTTCAGTTGCAAACTCCATTCCATACATATATATGGGGAGGTACTAGCTCCAACTCGGTTTTACAGTGAAAACTGCAGGAACTTCAAACCGGCACTAGGAAACAGACTGAGAAAACAGAGAAAAAGTGTTTCCTGCATCCCGTTCCCTTTGTGCTAGATGAACGAACGTCTCTCCACTTGCTCAGTTCTGAGAGATAAGTGTGTGTGAAAGCCGTCCTTCACCTAGCTTGTTGGGAACACAAAGTTTCTTTTCAGTTGCAAACTCCATTCCATACATATATATGGGGAGGTACGAGCTCCAACTCGGTTTGACAGTGAAAACTGCAGGAACTTCAAACTTGCACTAGGAAACAGACTGAGAAAGCAGAGAAAAAGTGTCTCCTGCAACCTGTTCCCTTTGTGCTAGATGAACGAACGTCTCTCCACTTGCTCAGTTCTGAGAGATAAGTGCGTGTGAAAGCCGTCCTTCACCTAGCTTTTTGGGAACACAAAGTTTCTTTTCAGTTGCAAACTCCATTCCATACATATATACGGGGAGGTACTAGCTCCAACTCGGTTTGACAGTGAAAACTGAAGGAACTTCAAACCGGCACTAGGAAACAGAGTGAGAAAGCAGAGAAAAAGTGTCTCTTGCAAACCTTTCCCTTGGTGCTAGATGAACGAACGTCTCTCCAATTGCTCAGTTCTGAGAGATAAGTGTGTGTGAAAGCCGTCCTTCACCTAGCTTGTTGGGAACACAAAGTTTCTTTTCAGTTGCAAACTCCATTCCATACATATATATGGGGAGGTAGAAGCTCCAACTCGGTTTGACAGTGAAAACTGCAGGAACTTCAAACCGGCACTAGGAAACAGACTGAGAAAGCAGAGGAAAAGTGTCTCCTGCAACCCGTTCCCTTGGTGCTAGATGAACGAACGTCTCTCCACTTGCTCAGTTCTGAGAGATTAGTGCGTGTGAAAGCCGTCCTTCACCTAGCTTTTTGGGAACACAAAGTTTCTTTTCAGTTGCAAACTCCATTCCATACATATATATGGGGAGGTACTAGCTCCAACTCGGTTTGACAGTGAAAACTGCAGGAACTTCAAACCGGCACTAGGAAACAGACTGAGAAAGCAGAGAAAAAGTGTCTCCTGCAACCCGTTCCCTTGGTGCTAGATGAACGAACGTCTCCCCACTTGCTCAGTTCTGAGAGATACGTGTGTGTGAAAGCCGTCCTTCACCTAGCTTGTTGGGAACACAAAGTTTCTTTTCAGTTGCAAACTCCATTCCATACATATATATGGGGAGGTACTAGCTCCAACTCGGTTTTATAATGAAAACTGCAGGAACTTCAAACCGGCACTAGGAAACAGACTGAGAAAACAGAGAAAAAGTGTCTCCTGCATCCCGTTCCCTTGGTGCTAGATGAACGAACGTCTCTCCACTTGCTCAGTTCTGAGAGATAATTGTGTGTGAAAGCCGTCCTACACCTAGCTTGTTGGGAACACAAAGTTTCTTTTCAGTTGCAAACTCCTTTCCATACATATATATGGGGAGGTACGAGCTCCAACTCGGTTTGACAGTGAAAACTGCAGGAACTTCAAACCGGCACTAGGAAACAGACTGAGAAAGCAGAGAAAAAGTGTCTCCAGCAACCCGTTCCCTTGGTGCTAGATGAACGAACGTCTCTCCACTTGCTCAGTTCTGAGAGATAAGTGTGTGTGAAAGCCGTCCTTCACCTAGCTTGTTGGGAACACAAAGTTTCTTTTCAGTTGCAAACTCCATTCCATACATATATATGGGGAGGTAGAAGCTCCAACTCGGTTTGACAGTGAAAACTGCAGGAACTTCAAACCGGCACTAGGAAACAGACTGAGAAAACAGAGAAAAAGTGTTTCCTGCATCCCGTTCCCTTTGTGCTAGATGAACGAACGTCTCTCCACTTGCTCAGTTCTGAGAGATAAGTGTGTGTGAAAGCCGTCCTTCACCTAGCTTGTTGGGAACACAAAGTTTCTTTTCAGTTGCAAACTCCATTCCATACATATATATGGGGAGGTACGAGCTCCAACTCGGTTTGACAGTGAAAACTGCAGGAACTTCAAACTTGCACTAGGAAACAGACTGAGAAAGCAGAGAAAAAGTGTCTCCTGCAACCTGTTCCCTTTGTGCTAGATGAACGAACGTCTCTCCACTTGCTCAGTTCTGAGAGATAAGTGCGTGTGAAAGCCGTCCTTCACCTAGCTTTTTGGGAACACAAAGTTTCTTTTCAGTTGCAAACTCCATTCCATACATATATACGGGGAGGTACTAGCTCCAACTCGGTTTGACAGTGAAAACTGAAGGAACTTCAAACCGGCACTAGGAAACAGAGTGAGAAAGCAGAGAAAAAGTGTCTCTTGCAAACCTTTCCCTTGGTGCTAGATGAACGAACGTCTCTCCAATTGCTCAGTTCTGAGAGATAAGTGTGTGTGAAAGCCGTCCTTCACCTAGCTTGTTGGGAACACAAAGTTTCTTTTCAGTTGCAAACTCCATTCCATACATATATATGGGGAGGTAGAAGCTCCAACTCGGTTTGACAGTGAAAACTGCAGGAACTTCAAACCGGCACTAGGAAACAGACTGAGAAAGCAGAGGAAAAGTGTCTCCTGCAACCCGTTCCCTTGGTGCTAGATGAACGAACGTCTCTCCACTTGCTCAGTTCTGAGAGATTAGTGCGTGTGAAAGCCGTCCTTCACCTAGCTTTTTGGGAACACAAAGTTTCTTTTCAGTTGCAAACTCCATTCCATACATATATATGGGGAGGTACTAGCTCCAACTCGGTTTGACAGTGAAAACTGCAGGAACTTCAAACCGGCACTAGGAAACAGACTGAGAAAGCAGAGAAAAAGTGTCTCCTGCAACCCGTTCCCTTGGTGCTAGATGAACGAACGTCTCCCCACTTGCTCAGTTCTGAGAGATACGTGTGTGTGAAAGCCGTCCTTCACCTAGCTTGTTGGGAACACAAAGTTTCTTTTCAGTTGCAAACTCCATTCCATACATATATATGGGGAGGTACTAGCTCCAACTCGGTTTTATAATGAAAACTGCAGGAACTTCAAACCGGCACTAGGAAACAGACTGAGAAAACAGAGAAAAAGTGTCTCCTGCATCCCGTTCCCTTGGTGCTAGATGAACGAACGTCTCTCCACTTGCTCAGTTCTGAGAGATAATTGTGTGTGAAAGCCGTCCTACACCTAGCTTGTTGGGAACACAAAGTTTCTTTTCAGTTGCAAACTCCTTTCCATACATATATATGGGGAGGTACGAGCTCCAACTCGGTTTGACAGTGAAAACTGCAGGAACTTCAAACCGGCACTAGGAAACAGACTGAGAAAGCAGAGAAAAAGTGTCTCCAGCAACCCGTTCCCTTGGTGCTAGATGAACGAACGTCTCTCCACTTGCTCAGTTCTGAGAGATAAGTGTGTGTGAAAGCCGTCCTTCACCTAGCTTGTTGGGAACACAAAGTTTCTTTTCAGTTGCAAACTCCATTCCATACATATATATGGGGAGGTAGAAGCTCCAACTCGGTTTGACAGTGAAAACTGCAGGAACTTCAAACCGGCACTAGGAAACAGACTGAGAAAGCAGAGAAAAAGTGTCTCCTGCAACCCGTTCCCTTGGTGCTAGATGAACGAACGTCTCTCCACTTGCTCAGTTCTGAGAGATAAGTGCGTGTGAAAGCCATCCTTCACCTAGCTTTTTGGGAACACAAAGTTTCTTTTCAGTTGCAAACTCCATTCAATACATATATATGGGGAGGTACTAGCTCCAACTCGGTTTGACAGTGAAAACTGCAGGAACTTCAAACCGGCACTAGGAAACAGACTGAGAAAGCAGAGAAAAAGTGTCTCCTGCAACCCGTTCCCTTGGTGCTAGATGAACGAACGTCTCCCCACTTGCTCAGTTCTGAGAGATACGTGTGTGTGAAAGCCGTCCTTCACCTAGCTTGTTGGGAACACAAAGTTTCTTTTCAGTTGCAAACTCCATTCCATACATATATATGGGGAGGTACTAGCTCCAACTCGGTTTTATAATGAAAACTGCAGGAACTTCAAACCGGCACTAGGAAACAGACTGAGAAAACAGAGAAAAAGTGTCTCCTGCATCCCGTTCCCTTGGTGCTAGATGAACGAACGTCTCTCCACTTGCTCAGTTCTGAGAGATAATTGTGTGTGAAAGCCGTCCTACACCTAGCTTGTTGGGAACACAAAGTTTCTTTTCAGTTGCAAACTCCTTTCCATACATATATATGGGGAGGTACGAGCTCCAACTCGGTTTGACAGTGAAAACTGCAGGAACTTCAAACTGGCACTAGGAAACAGACTGAGAAAGCAGAGAAAAAGTGTCTCCAGAAACCCGTTCCCTTGGTGCTAGATGAACGAACGTCTCTCCACTTGCTCAGTTCTGAGAGATAAGTGTGTGTGAAAGCCGTCCTTCACCTAGCTTGTTGGGAACACAAAGTTTCTTTTCAGTAGCAAACTCCATTCCATACATATATATGGGGAGGTACGAGCTCCAACTCGGTTTGACAGTGAAAACTGCAGGAACTTCAAACTTGCACTAGGAAACAGACTGAGAAAGCAGAGAAAAAGTGTCTCCTGCAACCTGTTCCCTTTGTGCTAGATGAACGAACGTCTCTCCACTTGCTCAGTTCTGAGAGATAAGTGCGTGTGAAAGCCGTCCTTCACCTAGCTTTTTGGGAACACAAAGTTTCTTTTCAGTTGCAAACTCCATTCCATACATATATACGGGGAGGTACTAGCTCCAACTCGGTTTGACAGTGAAAACTGAAGGAACTTCAAACCGGCACTAGGAAACAGAGTGAGAAAGCAGAGAAAAAGTGTCTCTTGCAAACCTTTCCCTTGGTGCTAGATGAACGAACGTCTCTCCAATTGCTCAGTTCTGAGAGATAAGTGTGTGTGAAAGCCGTCCTTCACCTAGCTTGTTGGGAACACAAAGTTTCTTTTCAGTTGCAAACTCCATTCCATACATATATATGGGGAGGTAGAAGCTCCAACTCGGTTTGACAGTGAAAACTGCAGGAACTTCAAACCGGCACTAGGAAACAGACTGAGAAAGCAGAGGAAAAGTGTCTCCTGCAACCCGTTCCCTTGGTGCTAGATGAACGAACGTCTCTCCACTTGCTCAGTTCTGAGAGATTAGTGCGTGTGAAAGCCGTCCTTCACCTAGCTTTTTGGGAACACAAAGTTTCTTTTCAGTTGCAAACTCCATTCCATACATATATATGGGGAGGTACTAGCTCCAACTCGGTTTGACAGTGAAAACTGCAGGAACTTCAAACCGGCACTAGGAAACAGACTGAGAAAGCAGAGAAAAAGTGTCTCCTGCAACCCGTTCCCTTGGTGCTAGATGAACGAACGTCTCCCCACTTGCTCAGTTCTGAGAGATACGTGTGTGTGAAAGCCGTCCTTCACCTAGCTTGTTGGGAACACAAAGTTTCTTTTCAGTTGCAAACTCCATTCCATACATATATATGGGGAGGTACTAGCTCCAACTCGGTTTTATAATGAAAACTGCAGGAACTTCAAACCGGCACTAGGAAACAGACTGAGAAAACAGAGAAAAAGTGTCTCCTGCATCCCGTTCCCTTGGTGCTAGATGAACGAACGTCTCTCCACTTGCTCAGTTCTGAGAGATAATTGTGTGTGAAAGCCGTCCTACACCTAGCTTGTTGGGAACACAAAGTTTCTTTTCAGTTGCAAACTCCTTTCCATACATATATATGGGGAGGTACGAGCTCCAACTCGGTTTGACAGTGAAAACTGCAGGAACTTCAAACCGGCACTAGGAAACAGACTGAGAAAGCAGAGAAAAAGTGTCTCCAGCAACCCGTTCCCTTGGTGCTAGATGAACGAACGTCTCTCCACTTGCTCAGTTCTGAGAGATAAGTGTGTGTGAAAGCCGTCCTTCACCTAGCTTGTTGGGAACACAAAGTTTCTTTTCAGTTGCAAACTCCATTCCATACATATATATGGGGAGGTAGAAGCTCCAACTCGGTTTGACAGTGAAAACTGCAGGAACTTCAAACCGGCACTAGGAAACAGACTGAGAAAGCAGAGAAAAAGTGTCTCCTGCAACCCGTTCCCTTGGTGCTAGATGAACGAACGTCTCTCCACTTGCTCAGTTCTGAGAGATAAGTGCGTGTGAAAGCCATCCTTCACCTAGCTTTTTGGGAACACAAAGTTTCTTTTCAGTTGCAAACTCCATTCAATACATATATATGGGGAGGTACTAGCTCCAACTCGGTTTGACAGTGAAAACTGCAGGAACTTCAAACCGGCACTAGGAAACAGACTGAGAAAGCAGAGAAAAAGTGTCTCCTGCAACCCGTTCCCTTGGTGCTAGATGAACGAACGTCTCCCCACTTGCTCAGTTCTGAGAGATACGTGTGTGTGAAAGCCGTCCTTCACCTAGCTTGTTGGGAACACAAAGTTTCTTTTCAGTTGCAAACTCCATTCCATACATATATATGGGGAGGTACTAGCTCCAACTCGGTTTTATAATGAAAACTGCAGGAACTTCAAACCGGCACTAGGAAACAGACTGAGAAAACAGAGAAAAAGTGTCTCCTGCATCCCGTTCCCTTGGTGCTAGATGAACGAACGTCTCTCCACTTGCTCAGTTCTGAGAGATAATTGTGTGTGAAAGCCGTCCTACACCTAGCTTGTTGGGAACACAAAGTTTCTTTTCAGTTGCAAACTCCTTTCCATACATATATATGGGGAGGTACGAGCTCCAACTCGGTTTGACAGTGAAAACTGCAGGAACTTCAAACTGGCACTAGGAAACAGACTGAGAAAGCAGAGAAAATGTGTCTCCAGCAACCCGTTCCCTTGGTGCTAGATGAACGAACGTCTCTCCACTTGCTCAGTTCTGAGAGATAAGTGTGTGTGAAAGCCGTCCTTCACCTAGCTTGTTGGGAACACAAAGTTTCTTTTCAGTAGCAAACTCCATTCCATACATATATATGGGGAGGTAGAAGCTCCAACTCGGTTTGACAGTGAAAACTGCAGGAACTTCAAACCGGCACTAGGAAACAGACTGAGAAAGCAGAGAAAAAGTGTCTCCGGCAACCCGTTCCCTTGGTGCTAGATGAACGAACGTCTCTCCACTTGCTCAGTTCTGAGAGATAAGTGCGTGTGAAAGCCGTCCTTCACCTAGCTTTTTGGGAACACAAAGTTTCTTTTCAGTTGCAAACTCCATTCCATACATATATATGGGGAGGTACTAGCTCCAACTCGGTTTGACAGTGAAAACTGCAGGAACTTCAAACCGGCACTAGGAAACAGACTGAGAAAGCAGAGAAAAAGTGTCTCCTGCAACCCGTTCCCTTGGTGCTAGATGAACGAACGTCTCCCCACTTGCTCAGTTCTGAGAGATACGTGTGTGTGAAAGCCGTCCTTCACCTAGCTTGTTGGGAACACAAAGTTTCTTTTCAGTTGCAAACTCCATTCCATACATATATATGGGGAGGTACTAGCTCCAACTCGGTTTTATAATGAAATCTGCAGGAACTTCAAACCGGCACTAGGAAACAGACTGAGAAAACAGAGAAAAAGTGTCTCCTGCATCCCGTTCCCTTGGTGCTAGATGAACGAACGTCTCTCCACTTGCTCAGTTCTGAGAGATAATTGTGTGTGAAAGCCGTCCTACACCTAGCTTGTTGGGAACACAAAGTTTCTTTTCAGTTGCAAACTCCTTTCCATACATATATATGGGGAGGTACGAGCTCCAACTCGGTTTGACAGTGAAAACTGCAGGAACTTCAAACCGGCACTAGGAAACAGACTGAGAAAGCAGAGAAAAAGTGTCTCCAGCAACCCGTTCCCTTGGTGCTAGATGAACGAACGTCTCTAAACTTGCTCAGTTCTGAGAGATAAGTGTGTGTGAAAGCCCCTCTTCACCTAGCTTGTTGGGAACACAAAGTTTCTTTTCACTTGCAAACTCCATTCCATACATATATATGGGGAGGTACTAGCTCCAACTCGGTTTGACAGTGAAAACTGCAGGAACTTCAAACCGGCACTAGGAAACAGACTGAGAAAGCAGAGAAAAAGTGTCTCCTGCAACCCATTCCCTTGGTGCTAGATGAAGGAAAGTCTCTCCACTTGCTCAGTTCTGAGAGATAAGTGTGTGTGAAAGCCGTCCTTCACCTAGCTTGTTGGGAACACAAAGTTTCTTTTCAGTTGCAAACTCCATTCCATAAATATATATGGGGAGGTACTAGCTCCAACTCGGTTTTACAGTGAAAACTGCAGGAACTTCAAACCGGCACTAGGAAACAGACTGAGAAAGCATAGAAAAAGTGTCTCCTGCAACCCGTTCCCTTGATGCTAGATGAACTAACGTCTCCCCACTTGCTCAGTTCTGAGAGATACGTGTGTGTGAAAGCCGTCCTTCACCTAGCTTGTTGGGAACACAAAGTTTCTTTTCAGTTGCAAACTCCATTCCATACATATATATGGGGAGGTAGAAGCTCCAACTCGGTTTGACAGTGAAAACTGCAGGAACTTCAAACCGGCACTAGGAAACAGACTGAGAAAGCAGAGAAAAAGTGTCTCCTGCAACCCGTTCCCTTGGTGCTAGATGAACGAACGTCTCTCCACTTGCTCAGTTCTGAGAGATAAGTGCGTGTGAAAGCCGTCCTTCACCTAGCTTTTTGGGAACACAAAGTTTCTTTTCAGTTGCAAACTCCATTCCATACATATATATGGGGAGGTACTAGCTCCAACTCGGTTTGACAGTGAAAACTGCAGGAACTTCAAACCGGCACTAGGAAACAGACTGAGAAAGCAGAGAAAAAGTGTCTCCTGCAACCCGTTCCCTTGGTGCTAGATGAACGAACGTCTCCCCACTTGCTCAGTTCTGAGAGATACGTGTGTGTGAAAGCCGTCCTTCACCTAGCTTGTTGGGAACACAAAGTTTCTTTTCAGTTGCAAACTCCATTCCATACATATATATGGGGAGGTACGAGCTCCAACTCGGTTTGACAGTGAAAACTGCAGGAACTTCAAACCGGCACTAGGAAACAGACTGAGAAAGCAGAGAAAAAGTGTCTCCTGCAACCCGTTCCCTTTTTGCTAGATGAACGAACGTCTCCCCACTTGCTCAGTTCTGAGAGATACGTGTGTGTGAAAGCCGTCCTTCACCTAGCTTGTTGGGAACACAAAGTTTCTTTTCAGTTGCAAACTCCATTCCATACATATATATGGGGAGGTACTAGCTCCAACTCGGTTTTATAATGAAAACTGCAGGAACTTCAAACCGGCACTAGGAAACAGACTGAGAAAACAGAGAAAAAGTGTCTCCTGCATCCCGTTCCCTTGGTGCTAGATGAACGAACGTCTCTCCACTTGCTCAGTTCTGAGAGATAATTGTGTGTGAAAGCCGTCCTACACCTAGCTTGTTGGGAACACAAAGTTTCTTTTCAGTTGCAAACTCCTTTCCATACATATATATGGGGAGGTACGAGCTCCAACTCGGTTTGACAGTGAAAACTGCAGGAACTTCAAACCGGCACTAGGAAACAGACTGAGAAAGCAGAGAAAAAGTGTCTCCAGCATCCCGTTCCCTTGGTGCTAGATGAACGAACGTCTCTCCACTTGCTCAGTTCTGAGAGATAAGTGTGTGTGAAAGCCCCTCTTCACCTAGCTTGTTGGGAACACAAAGTTTCTTTTCAGTTGCAAACTCCATTCCATACATATATATGGGGAGGTACTAGCTCCAACTCGGTTTGACAGTGAAAACTGCAGGAACTTCAAACCGGCACTAGGAAACAGACTGAGAAAGCAGAGAAAAAGTGTCTCCTGCAACCCATTCCCTTGGTGCTAGATGAACGAACGTCTCTCCACTTGCTCAGTTCTGAGAGATAAGTGTGTGTGAAAGCCGTCCTTCACCTAGCTTGTTGGGAACACAAAGTTTCTTTTCAGTTGCAAACTCCATTCCATAAATATATATGGGGAGGTACTAGCTCCAACTCGGTTTTACAGTGAAAACTGCAGGAACTTCAAACCGGCACTAGGAAACAGACTGAGAAAGCATAGAAAAAGTGTCTCCTGCAACCCGTTCCCTTGGTGCTAGATGAACGAACGTCTCCCCACTTGCTCAGTTTTGAGAGATACGTGTGTGTGAAAGCCGTCCTTCACCTAGCTTGTTGGGAACACAAAGTTTCTTTTCAGTTGCAAACTCCATTCCATACATATATATGGGGAGGTACTAGCTCCAACTCGGTTTTACAGTGAAAACTGCAGGAACTTCAAACCGGCACTAGGAAACAGACTGAGAAAACAGAGAAAAAGTGTCTCCTGCAACCCGTTCCCTTGGTGCTAGATGAACGAACGTCTCTCCACTTGCTCAGTTCTGAGAGATAAGTGTGTGTGAAAGCCGTCCTTCACCTAGCTTGTTGGGAACACAAAGTTTCTTTTCAGTTGCAAACTCCTTTCCATACATATATATGGGGAGGTACGAGCTCCAACTCGGTTTGACAGTGAAAACTGCAGGAACTTCAAACCGGCACTAGGAAACAGACTGAGAAAGCAGAGAAAAAGTGTCTAAAGGCAACCCGTTCCCTTGGTGCTAGATGAACGAACGTCTCTCCACTTGCTCAGTTCTGAGAGATAAGTGTGTGTGAAAGACCCTCTTCACCTAGCTTGTTGGGAACACAAAGTTTCTTTTCAGTTGCAAACTCCATTCCATACATATATATGGGGAGGTACTAGCTCCAACTCGGTTTCACAGTGAAAACTGCAGGAAATTCAAACCGGC
The DNA here is from genome assembly GCF_036321535.1 of Camelus dromedarius. Classification (NCBI taxonomy): domain Eukaryota; kingdom Metazoa; phylum Chordata; class Mammalia; order Artiodactyla; family Camelidae; genus Camelus; species Camelus dromedarius. The sequence continues at coordinate 18,097 of NW_026989811.1, read as the reverse complement.
ACTAGGAAACAGACTGAGAAAGCAGAGAAAAAGTGTCTCCTGCAACCCATTCCCTTGGTGCTAGATGAACGAACGTCTCTCCACTTGCTCAGTTCTGAGAGATAAGTGTGTGTGTAACCCGCTCTTCAACTAGCTTCTTGGGAACACAAAGTTTCTTTTCAGTTGCAAACTCCATTCCATAAATATATATGGGGAGGTACTAGCTCCAACTCGGTTTGACAGTGAAAACTGCAGGAACTTCAAACCGGCACTAGGAAACAGACTGAGAAAGCAGAGGAAAAGTTTCTCCTGCAACCCGTTCCCTTGGTGCTAGATGAACGAACGTCTCTCCACTTGCTCAGTTCTGAGAGATAAGTGTGTGTGAAAGCCGTCCTTCACCTAGCTTGTTGGGAACACAAAGTTTCTTTTCAGTTGCAAACTCCATTCCATACATATATATAGGGAGGTACAAGCTCCAACTCGGTTTGACAGTGAAAACTGCAGGAACTTCTAACCGGCACTAGGAAACAGACTGAGAAAGCAGAGAAAAAGTGTCTCCTGCAACCCGTTCCCTTGGTGCTAGATGAACGAACGTCTCTCCACTTGCTCAGTTCTGAGAGATAAGTGTGTGTGAAAGCCGTCCTTCACCTAGCTTGTTGGGAACACCAAGTATCTTTTCAGTTGCAAACTCCATTCCATACATACATATGGGGAGGTACAAGCTCCAACTCGGTTTTACAGTGAAAACTGCAGGAACTTCAAACCGGCACTAGGAAACAGACTGAGAAAGCAGAGAAAAAGTGTCTCCTGCAACCCGTTCCCTTGGTGCTAGATGAACGAACGTCTCTCCACTTGCTCAGTTCTGAGAGATAACTGTGTGTGAAAGCCGTCCTTCACCTAGCTTGTTGGGAACACAAAGTTTCTTTTCAGTTGCAAACTCCATTCCATACATATATATAGGGAGGTACAAGCTCCAACTCGGTTTGACAGTGAAAACTGCAGGAACTTCAAACCGGCACTAGGAAACAGCCTGAGAAAGCAGAGAAAAAGTGTCTCCTGCCACCCGTTCCCTTGGTGCTAGATGAACGAACGTCTCTCCACTTGCTCAGTTCTGAGAGATACGTGTGTGTGAAAGCCGTCCTTCAACTAGCTTGTTGGGAACACAAAGTTTCTTTTCAGTTGCAAACTCCATTCCATACATATATATGGGGAGGTAGAAGCTCCAACTCGGTTTTACAGTGAAAACTGCAGGAACGTCAAACCGGCACTAGGAAACAGACTGAGAAAACAGAGAAAAAGTGTCTCCTGCATCCCGATCCCTTGGTGCTAGATGAACGAACGTCTCTCCACTTGCTCAGTTCTGAGAGATAAGTGTGTGTGAAAGCCGTCCTTCACCTAGCTTGTTGGGAACACAAAGTTTCTTTTCAGTTGCAAACTCCATTCCATACATATATATGGGGAGGTACGAGCTCCAACTCGGTTTGACAGTGAAAACTGCAGGAACTTCAAACTGGCACTAGGAAACAGACTGAGAAAGCAGAGAAAAACTGTCTCCTGCAACCCGTTCCATTTGTGCTAGATGAACGAACGTCTCTCCACTTGCTCAGTTCTGAGAGATAAGTGCGTGTGAAAGCCGTCCTTCACCTAGCTTTTTGGAAACACAAAGTTTCTTTTCAGTTGCAAACTCCATTCCATACATATATATGGGGTGGTACTAGTTCCAACTCGGTTTGACAGTGAAAACTGCAGGAACTTCAAACCGGCACTAGGAAACAGACTGAGAAAGCAGAGAAAAAGTGTCTCCTGCAACCCGTTCCCTTGGTGCTAGATGAACGAACGTCTCTCCACTTGCTCAGTTCTGAGAGATAATTGTGTGTGAAAGCCGTCCTTCACCTAGCTTGTTGGGAACACAAAGTTTCTTTTCAGTTGCAAACTCCATTCCATACATATATATGGGGAGGTAGAAGCTCCAACTCGGTTTTACAGTGAAAACTGCAGGAACTTCATACCGGCACTAAGAAACAGACTGAGAAAGCAGAGAAAAAGTGTCTCATGCAACCCGTTCCCTTGGTGCTAGATGAACGAACGTCTCTCCACTTGCTCAGTTCTGAGAGATAAGTGTGTGTGAAAGCCGTCCTTCACCTAGCTTGTTGGGAACACAAAGTTTCTTTTCAGATGCAAACTCCATTCCATACATATATATGGGGAGGTGCTAGCTCTAACTCGGTTTGAGAGTGAAAACTGCAGGAACTTCAAACCGGCACTAGGAAACAGACTGAGAAAGCAGAGAAAAAGTGTCTCCTGCAACCCGTTCCCTTGGTGCTAGATGAACGAACGTCTCTCCACTTGCTCAGTTCTGAGAGATAAGTGTGTGTGAAAGCCGTCCTTCACCTAGCTTGTTGGGAACACAAAGTTTCTTTTCAGTTGCAAACTCCATTCCATACATATATATGGGGAGGTAGAACCTCCAACTCGGTTTTACAGTGAAAACTGCAGGAACTTCAAACCGGCACTAGGAAACAGACTGAGAAAGCAGAGAAAATGTTTCTCCTGCAACCCGTTCCCTTGGTGCTAGATGAACGAACGTCTCTCCACTTGCTGAGTTCTGAGAGATAAGTGTGTGTGAAAGCCGTCCTTCACCTAGCTTGTTGGGAACACAAAGTTTCTTTTCAGTTGCAAACTCCATTCCATACATATATATGGGGAGGTACTAGGTCCAACTCGGTTTGACAGTGAAAACTGCAGGAACTTCAAACTGGCTCTAGGAAACAGACTGAGAAAGCAGAGAAAAAGTGGCTCCTGCATCCCGATCCCTTGGTGCTAGATGAACGAACGTCTCTCCACTTGCTCAGTTCTGAGAGATAAGTGTGTGTGAAAGCCGTACTTCACCTGCTTGTTGGGAACACAAAGTTTGTTTTCAGTTGCAAACTCCATTCCATACATATATATGGGGAGGTACGAGCTCCAACTCGGTTTGACAGTGAAAACTGCAGGAACTTCAAACTGGCACTAGGAAACAGACTGAGAAAGCAGAGAAAAAGTGTCTCCTGCAACCCGTTCCATTTGTGCTAGATGAACGAACGTCTCTCCACTTGCTCAGTCCTGAGAGATAAGTGCGTGTGAAAGCCGTCCTTCACCTAGCTTTTTGAGAACACAAAGTTTCTTTTCAGTTGCAAATTCCATTCCATACATATATAGGGGAGGTACTAGCTCCAACTCGGTTTGACAGTGAAAACTGCAGGAACTTCAAACCGGCACTAGGAAACAGACTGAGAAAGCAGAGAAAAAGTGTCTCCTGCAACCCGTTCCCTTGGTGCTAGATGAACGAACGTCTCTCCACTTGCTCAGTTCTGAGAGATAAGTGCGTGTGAAAGCCGTCCTTCACCTAGCTTTTTGGGAACACAAAGTTTCTTTTCAGTTGCAAACTCCATTCCATACATATATATGGGGAGGTACTAGCTCCAACTCGGTTTGACAGTGAAAACTGCAGGAACTTCAAACCGGCACTAGGAAACAGACTGAGAAAGCAGAGAAAAAGTGTCTCCTGCAACCCGTTCCCTTGGTGCTAGATGAACGAACGTCTCCCCACTTGCTCAGTTCTGAGAGATACGTGTGTGTGAAAGCCGTCCTTCACCTAGCTTGTTGGGAACACAAAGTTTCTTTTCAGTTGCAAACTCCATTCCATACATATATATGGGGAGGTACTAGCTCCAACTCGGTTTTATAATGAAATCTGCAGGAACTTCAAACCGGCACTAGGAAACAGACTGAGAAAACAGAGAAAAAGTGTCTCCTGCATCCCGTTCCCTTGGTGCTAGATGAACGAACGTCTCTCCACTTGCTCAGTTCTGAGAGATAATTGTGTGTGAAAGCCGTCCTACACCTAGCTTGTTGGGAACACAAAGTTTCTTTTCAGTTGCAAACTCCTTTCCATACATATATATGGGGAGGTACGAGCTCCAACTCGGTTTGACAGTGAAAACTGCAGGAACTTCAAACCGGCACTAGGAAACAGACTGAGAAAGCAGAGAAAAAGTGTCTCCAGCAACCCGTTCCCTTGGTGCTAGATGAACGAACGTCTCTAAACTTGCTCAGTTCTGAGAGATAAGTGTGTGTGAAAGCCCCTCTTCACCTAGCTTGTTGGGAACACAAAGTTTCTTTTCACTTGCAAACTCCATTCCATACATATATACGGGGAGGTACTAGCTCCAACTCGGTTTGACAGTGAAAACTGCAGGAACTTCAAACCGGCACTAGGAAACAGACTGAGAAAGCAGAGAAAAAGTGTCTCCTGCAACCCATTCCCTTGGTGCTAGATGAACGAAAGTCTCTCCACTTGCTCAGTTCTGAGAGATAAGTGTGTGTGAAAGCCGTCCTTCACCTAGCTTGTTGGGAACACAAAGTTTCTTTTCAGTTGCAAACTCCATTCCATAAATATATATGGGGAGGTACTAGCTCCAACTCGGTTTTACAGTGAAAACTGCAGGAACTTCAAACCGGCACTAGGAAACAGACTGAGAAAGCATAGAAAAAGTGTCTCCTGCAACCCGTTCCCTTGATGCTAGATGAACTAACGTCTCCCCACTTGCTCAGTTCTGAGAGATACGTGTGTGTGAAAGCCGTCCTTCACCTAGCTTGTTGGGAACACAAAGTTTCTTTTCAGTTGCAAACTCCATTCCATACATATATATGGGGAGGTAGAAGCTCCAACTCGGTTTGACAGTGAAAACTGCAGGAACTTCAAACCGGCACTAGGAAACAGACTGAGAAAGCAGAGAAAAAGTGTCTCCTGCAACCCGTTCCCTTGGTGCTAGATGAACGAACGTCTCTCCACTTGCTCAGTTCTGAGAGATAAGTGCGTGTGAAAGCCGTCCTTCACCTAGCTTTTTGGGAACACAAAGTTTCTTTTCAGTTGCAAACTCCATTCCATACATATATATGGGGAGGTACTAGCTCCAACTCGGTTTGACAGTGAAAACTGCAGGAACTTCAAACCGGCACTAGGAAACAGACTGAGAAAGCAGAGAAAAAGTGTCTCCTGCAACCCGTTCCCTTGGTGCTAGATGAACGAACGTCTCCCCACTTGCTCAGTTCTGAGAGATACGTGTGTGTGAAAGCCGTCCTTCACCTAGCTTGTTGGGAACACAAAGTTTCTTTTCAGTTGCAAACTCCATTCCATACATATATATGGGGAGGTACGAGCTCCAACTCGGTTTGACAGTGAAAACTGCAGGAACTTCAAACCGGCACTAGGAAACAGACTGAGAAAGCAGAGAAAAAGTGTCTCCTGCAACCCGTTCCCTTTTTGCTAGATGAACGAACGTCTCCCCACTTGCTCAGTTCTGAGAGATACGTGTGTGTGAAAGCCGTCCTTCACCTAGCTTGTTGGGAACACAAAGTTTCTTTTCAGTTGCAAACTCCATTCCATACATATATATGGGGAGGTACTAGCTCCAACTCGGTTTTATAATGAAAACTGCAGGAACTTCAAACCGGCACTAGGAAACAGACTGAGAAAACAGAGAAAAAGTGTCTCCTGCATCCCGTTCCCTTGGTGCTAGATGAACGAACGTCTCTCCACTTGCTCAGTTCTGAGAGATAATTGTGTGTGAAAGCCGTCCTACACCTAGCTTGTTGGGAACACAAAGTTTCTTTTCAGTTGCAAACTCCTTTCCATACATATATATGGGGAGGTACGAGCTCCAACTCGGTTTGACAGTGAAAACTGCAGGAACTTCAAACCGGCACTAGGAAACAGACTGAGAAAGCAGAGAAAAAGTGTCTAAAGGCAACCCGTTCCCTTGGTGCTAGATGAACGAACGTCTCTCCACTTGCTCAGTTCTGAGAGATAAGTGTGTGTGAAAGCCCCTCTTCACCTAGCTTGTTGGGAACACAAAGTTTCTTTTCAGTTGCAAACTCCATTCCATACATATATATGGGGAGGTACTAGCTCCAACTCGGTTTGACAGTGAAAACTGCAGGAACTTCAAACCGGCACTAGGAAACAGACTGAGAAAGCAGAGAAAAAGTGTCTCCTGCAACCCATTCCCTTGGTGCTAGATGAACGAACGTCTCTCCACTTGCTCAGTTCTGAGAGATAAGTGTGTGTGAAAGCCGTCCTTCACCTAGCTTGTTGGGAACACAAAGTTTCTTTTCAGTTGCAAACTCCATTCCATAAATATATATGGGGAGGTACTAGCTCCAACTCGGTTTTACAGTGAAAACTGCAGGAACTTCAAACCGGCACTAGGAAACAGACTGAGAAAGCATAGAAAAAGTGTCTCCTGCAACCCGTTCCCTTGGTGCTAGATGAACGAACGTCTCCCCACTTGCTCAGTTTTGAGAGATACGTGTGTGTGAAAGCCGTCCTTCACCTAGCTTGTTGGGAACACAAAGTTTCTTTTCAGTTGCAAACTCCATTCCATACATATATATGGGGAGGTACTAGCTCCAACTCGGTTTTACAGTGAAAACTGCAGGAACTTCAAACCGGCACTAGGAAACAGACTGAGAAAACAGAGAAAAAGTGTCTCCTGCAACCCGTTCCCTTGGTGCTAGATGAACGAACGTCTCTCCACTTGCTCAGTTCTGAGAGATAAGTGTGTGTGAAAGCCGTCCTTCACCTAGCTTGTTGGGAACACAAAGTTTCTTTTCAGTTGCAAACTCCTTTCCATACATATATATGGGGAGGTACGAGCTCCAACTCGGTTTGACAGTGAAAACTGCAGGAACTTCAAACCGGCACTAGGAAACAGACTGAGAAAGCAGAGAAAAAGTGTCTAAAGGCAACCCGTTCCCTTGGTGCTAGATGAACGAACGTCTCTCCACTTGCTCAGTTCTGAGAGATAAGTGTGTGTGAAAGACCCTCTTCACCTAGCTTGTTGGGAACACAAAGTTTCTTTTCAGTTGCAAACTCCATTCCATACATATATATGGGGAGGTACTAGCTCCAACTCGGTTTCACAGTGAAAACTGCAGGAAATTCAAACCGGCACTAGGAAACAGACTGAGAAAGCAGAGAAAAAGTGTCTCCTGCAACCCATTCCCTTGGTGCTAGATGAACGAACGTCTCTCCACTTGCTCAGTTCTGAGAGATAAGTGTGTGTGTAACCCGCTCTTCAACTAGCTTCTTGGGAACACAAAGTTTCTTTTCAGTTGCAAACTCCATTCCATAAATATATATGGGGAGGTACTAGCTCCAACTCGGTTTGACAGTGAAAACTGCAGGAACTTCAAACCGGCACTAGGAAACAGACTGAGAAAGCAGAGGAAAAGTTTCTCCTGCAACCCGTTCCCTTGGTGCTAGATGAACGAACGTCTCTCCACTTGCTCAGTTCTGAGAGATAAGTGTGTGTGAAAGCCGTCCTTCACCTAGCTTGTTGGGAACACAAAGTTTCTTTTCAGTTGCAAACTCCATTCCATACATATATATAGGGAGGTACAAGCTCCAACTCGGTTTGACAGTGAAAACTGCAGGAACTTCTAACCGGCACTAGGAAACAGACTGAGAAAGCAGAGAAAAAGTGTCTCCTGCAACCCGTTCCCTTGGTGCTAGATGAACGAACGTCTCTCCACTTGCTCAGTTCTGAGAGATAAGTGTGTGTGAAAGCCGTCCTTCACCTAGCTTGTTGGGAACACCAAGTATCTTTTCAGTTGCAAACTCCATTCCATACATACATATGGGGAGGTACAAGCTCCAACTCGGTTTTACAGTGAAAACTGCAGGAACTTCAAACCGGCACTAGGAAACAGACTGAGAAAGCAGAGAAAAAGTGTCTCCTGCAACCCGTTCCCTTGGTGCTAGATGAACGAACGTCTCTCCACTTGCTCAGTTCTGAGAGATAACTGTGTGTGAAAGCCGTCCTTCACCTAGCTTGTTGGGAACACAAAGTTTCTTTTCAGTTGCAAACTCCATTCCATACATATATATAGGGAGGTACAAGCTCCAACTCGGTTTGACAGTGAAAACTGCAGGAACTTCAAACCGGCACTAGGAAACAGCCTGAGAAAGCAGAGAAAAAGTGTCTCCTGCCACCCGTTCCCTTGGTGCTAGATGAACGAACGTCTCTCCACTTGCTCAGTTCTGAGAGATACGTGTGTGTGAAAGCCGTCCTTCAACTAGCTTGTTGGGAACACAAAGTTTCTTTTCAGTTGCAAACTCCATTCCATACATATATATGGGGAGGTAGAAGCTCCAACTCGGTTTTACAGTGAAAACTGCAGGAACGTCAAACCGGCACTAGGAAACAGACTGAGAAAACAGAGAAAAAGTGTCTCCTGCATCCCGATCCCTTGGTGCTAGATGAACGAACGTCTCTCCACTTGCTCAGTTCTGAGAGATAAGTGTGTGTGAAAGCCGTCCTTCACCTAGCTTGTTGGGAACACAAAGTTTCTTTTCAGTTGCAAACTCCATTCCATACATATATATGGGGAGGTACGAGCTCCAACTCGGTTTGACAGTGAAAACTGCAGGAACTTCAAACTGGCACTAGGAAACAGACTGAGAAAGCAGAGAAAAACTGTCTCCTGCAACCCGTTCCATTTGTGCTAGATGAACGAACGTCTCTCCACTTGCTCAGTTCTGAGAGATAAGTGCGTGTGAAAGCCGTCCTTCACCTAGCTTTTTGGAAACACAAAGTTTCTTTTCAGTTGCAAACTCCATTCCATACATATATATGGGGTGGTACTAGTTCCAACTCGGTTTGACAGTGAAAACTGCAGGAACTTCAAACCGGCACTAGGAAACAGACTGAGAAAGCAGAGAAAAAGTGTCTCCTGCAACCCGTTCCCTTGGTGCTAGATGAACGAACGTCTCTCCACTTGCTCAGTTCTGAGAGATAATTGTGTGTGAAAGCCGTCCTTCACCTAGCTTGTTGGGAACACAAAGTTTCTTTTCAGTTGCAAACTCCATTCCATACATATATATGGGGAGGTAGAAGCTCCAACTCGGTTTTACAGTGAAAACTGCAGGAACTTCATACCGGCACTAAGAAACAGACTGAGAAAGCAGAGAAAAAGTGTCTCATGCAACCCGTTCCCTTGGTGCTAGATGAACGAACGTCTCTCCACTTGCTCAGTTCTGAGAGATAAGTGTGTGTGAAAGCCGTCCTTCACCTAGCTTGTTGGGAACACAAAGTTTCTTTTCAGATGCAAACTCCATTCCATACATATATATGGGGAGGTGCTAGCTCTAACTCGGTTTGAGAGTGAAAACTGCAGGAACTTCAAACCGGCACTAGGAAACAGACTGAGAAAGCAGAGAAAAAGTGTCTCCTGCAACCCGTTCCCTTGGTGCTAGATGAACGAACGTCTCTCCACTTGCTCAGTTCTGAGAGATAAGTGTGTGTGAAAGCCGTCCTTCACCTAGCTTGTTGGGAACACAAAGTTTCTTTTCAGTTGCAAACTCCATTCCATACATATATATGGGGAGGTAGAACCTCCAACTCGGTTTTACAGTGAAAACTGCAGGAACTTCAAACCGGCACTAGGAAACAGACTGAGAAAGCAGAGAAAATGTTTCTCCTGCAACCCGTTCCCTTGGTGCTAGATGAACGAACGTCTCTCCACTTGCTGAGTTCTGAGAGATAAGTGTGTGTGAAAGCCGTCCTTCACCTAGCTTGTTGGGAACACAAAGTTTCTTTTCAGTTGCAAACTCCATTCCATACATATATATGGGGAGGTACTAGGTCCAACTCGGTTTGACAGTGAAAACTGCAGGAACTTCAAACTGGCTCTAGGAAACAGACTGAGAAAGCAGAGAAAAAGTGGCTCCTGCATCCCGATCCCTTGGTGCTAGATGAACGAACGTCTCTCCACTTGCTCAGTTCTGAGAGATAAGTGTGTGTGAAAGCCGTACTTCACCTGCTTGTTGGGAACACAAAGTTTGTTTTCAGTTGCAAACTCCATTCCATACATATATATGGGGAGGTACGAGCTCCAACTCGGTTTGACAGTGAAAACTGCAGGAACTTCAAACTGGCACTAGGAAACAGACTGAGAAAGCAGAGAAAAAGTGTCTCCTGCAACCCGTTCCATTTGTGCTAGATGAACGAACGTCTCTCCACTTGCTCAGTCCTGAGAGATAAGTGCGTGTGAAAGCCGTCCTTCACCTAGCTTTTTGAGAACACAAAGTTTCTTTTCAGTTGCAAATTCCATTCCATACATATATAGGGGAGGTACTAGCTCCAACTCGGTTTTACAGTGAAAACTGCAGGAACTTCAAACCGGCACTAGGAAACAGACTGAGAAAGCAGAGAAAATGTTTCTCCTGCAACCCGTTCCCTTGGTGCTAGATGAACGAACGTCTCTCCACTTGCTGAGTTCTGAGAGATAAGTGTGTGTGAAAGCCGTCCTTCACCTAGCTTGTTGGGAACACAAAGTTTCTTTTCAGTTGCAAACTCCATTCCATACATATATATGGGGAGGTACTAGGTCCAACTCGGTTTGACAGTGAAAACTGCAGGAACTTCAAACTGGCTCTAGGAAACAGACTGAGAAAGCAGAGAAAAAGTGGCTCCTGCATCCCGATCCCTTGGTGCTAGATGAACGAACGTCTCTCCACTTGCTCAGTTCTGAGAGATAAGTGTGTGTGAAAGCCGTACTTCACCTGCTTGTTGGGAACACAAAGTTTGTTTTCAGTTGCAAACTCCATTCCATACATATATATGGGGAGGTACGAGCTCCAACTCGGTTTGACAGTGAAAACTGCAGGAACTTCAAACTGGCACTAGGAAACAGACTGAGAAAGCAGAGAAAAAGTGTCTCCTGCAACCCGTTCCATTTGTGCTAGATGAACGAACGTCTCTCCACTTGCTCAGTCCTGAGAGATAAGTGCGTGTGAAAGCCGTCCTTCACCTAGCTTTTTGAGAACACAAAGTTTCTTTTCAGTTGCAAATTCCATTCCATACATATATAGGGGAGGTACTAGCTCCAACTCGGTTTGACAGTGAAAACTGCAGGAACTTCAAACCGGCACTAGGAAACTGACTGAGATAGCAGAGAAAAAGTGTCTCCTGCAACCCGTTCATTTGGTGCTAGATGAACGAACGTCTCTCCACTTGCTCAGTTCTGAGAGATAAGTGTGTGTGAAAGCCGTCCTTCACCTAGCTTGTTGGGAACACAAAGTTTCTTTTCAGTTGCAAACTCCATTCCATACATATATATGGGGAGGTAGAAGCTCCAACTCGGTTTTACAGTGAAAACTGCAGGAACTTCAAACCGGCACTAGGAAACAGACTGAGAAAGCAGAGAAAAAGTGTCTCCTGCAACCCGTTCCCTTGGTGCTAGATGAACGAACGTCTCTCCACTTGCTCAGTTCTGAGAGATAAGTTTGTGTGAAAGCCCCTCTTCACCTAGCTTGTTGGGAACACAAAGTTTCTTTTCAGTTGCAAACTCCATTCCATACATATATATGGGGAGGTACTAGCTCCAACTCGGTTTGACAGTGAAAACTGCAGGAACTTCAAACCGGCACTAGGAAACAGACTGAGAAAGCAGAGAAAAAGTGTCTCCTGCAACCTATTCCCATGGTGCTAGATGAACGAACGTCTCTCCACTTGCTCAGTTCTGAGAGATAAGTGTGTGTGTAACCCGCTCTCAAAATAGCTTCTTGGGAACACAAAGTTTCTTTTCAGTTGCAAACTTCATTCCATAAATATATATGGGGAGGTACTAGCTCCAACTCGGTTTGAAAGTGAAAACTGCAGGAACTTCAAACCGGCACTAGGAAACAGACTGAGAAAGCAGAGGAAATGTTTCTCCTGCAACCCGTTCCCTTGGTGCTAGATGAACGAACGTCTCTCCACTTGCTCAGTTCTGAGAGATAAGTGTGTGTGAAAGCCGTCCTTCAACTAGCTTGTTGGGAACACAAAGTTTCTTTTCAGTTGCAAACTCCATTCCATACATATATATAGGGAGGTACAAGCTCCAACTCGGTTTGACAGTGAAAACTGCAGGAACTTCAAACCGGCACTAGGAAACAGACTGAGAAAGCAGAGAAAAAGTGTCTCCTGCAACCCGTTCCCTTGGTGCTAGATGAACGAACGTCTCTCCACTTGCTCAGTTCTGAGAGATAAGTGTGTGTGAAAGCCGTCCTTCACCTAGCTTGTTGGGAACACCAAGTATCTTTTCAGTTGCAAACTCCATTCCATACATACATATGGGGAGGTACAAGCTCCAACTCGGTTTTACAGTGAAAACTGCAGGAATTTCAAACCGGCACTAGGAAACAGAATGAGAAAGCTGAGAAAAAGTTTCTCCTGCAACCCGTTCCCTTGGTGCTAGATGAACGAACGTCTCTCCACTTGCTCAGTTCTGAGAGATAAGTGTGTGTGAAAGCCGTCCTTCACCTAGCTTGTTGGGAACACAAAGTTTCTTTTCAGTTGCAAACTCCTTTCCATACATATATATGGGGAGGTACGAGCTCCAACTCGGTTTGACAGTGAAAACTGCAGGAACTTCAAACCGGCACTAGGAAACAGACTGAGAAAGCAGAGAAAAAGTGTCTCCAGCAACCCGTTCCCTTGGTGCTAGATGAACGAACGTCTCTCCACTTGCTCAGTTCTGAGAGATAAGTGTGTGTGAAAGCCCCTCTTCACCTAGCTTGTTGGGAACACAAAGTTTCTTTTCAGTTGCAAACTCCATTCCATACATATATAAGGGGAGGTACTAGCTCCAACTCGGTTTGACAGTGAAAACTGCAGGAACTTCAAACCGGCACTAGGAAACAGACTGAGAAAGCAGAGAAAAAGTGTCTCCTGCAACCCATTCCCTTGGTGCTAGATGAACGAACGTCTCTCCACTTGCTCAGTTCTGAGAGATAAGTGTGTGTGTAACCCGCTCTCAAACTAGCTTCTTGGGAACACAAAGTTTCTTTTCAGTTGCAAACTTCATTCCATAAATATATATGGGGAGGTACTAGCTCCAACTCGGTTTGAAAGTGAAAACTGCAGGAACTTCAAACCGGCACTAGGAAACAGACTGAGAAAGCAGAGGAAATGTTTCTCCTGCAACCCGTTCCCTTGGTGCTAGATGAACGAACGTCTATCCACTTGCTCAGTTCTGAGAGATAAGTGTGTGTGAAAGCCGTCCTTCAACTAGCTTGTTGGGAACACAAAGTTTCTTTTCAGTTGCAAACTCCATTCCATACATATATATAGGGAGGTACAAGCTCCAACTCGGTTTGACAGTGAAAACTGCAGGAACTTCAAACCGGCACTAGGAAACAGACTGAGAAAGCAGAGAAAAAGTGTCTCCTGCAACCCGTTCCCTTGGTGCTAGATGAACGAACGTCTCTCCACTTGCTCAGTTCTGAGAGATAAGTGTGTGTGAAAGCCGTCCTTCACCTAGCTTGTTGGGAACACCAAGTATCTTTTCAGTTGCAAACTCCATTCCATACATACATATGGGGAGGTACAAGCTCCAACTCGGTTTGACAGTGAAAACTGCAGGAACTTCAAACCGGCACTAGGAAACAGAATGAGAAAGCTGAGAAAAAGTTTCTCCTGCAACCCGTTCCCTTGGTGCTAGATGAACGAACGTCTCTTCACTTGCTCAGTTCTGAGAGATAAGTGTGTGTGAAAGCCGTCCTTCAACTAGCTTGTTGGGAACACAAAGTTTCTTTTCAGTTGCAAACTCCATTCCATACATATATATGGGGAGGTACAAGCTCCAACTCGGTTTGACAGTGAAAACTGCAGGAACTTCAAACCGGCACTAGGAAACAGACTGAGAAAGCAGAGAAAAAGTGTCTCCTGCAACCCGTTCCCTTGGTGCTAGATGAACGAACGTCTCTCCACTTGCTCAGTTCTGAGAGATAATTGTGTGTGAAAGCCGTCCTTCACCTAGCTTGTTGGGAACACAAAGTTTCTTTTCAGTTGCAAACTCCATTCCATACATATATATAGGGAGGTACAAGCTCCAACTCGGTTTGACAGTGAAAACTGCAGGAACTTCAAACCGGCACTAGGTAACAGCCTGAGAAAGCAGAGAAAAAGTGTCTCCTGCAACCCGTTTCCTTGGTGCTAGATGAACGAACGTCTGTCCACTTGCTCAGTTCTGAGAGATACGTGTGTGTGAAAGCCGTCCTTCACCTAGCTTGTTGGGAACACAAAGTTTCTTTTCAGTTGCAAACTCCATTCCATACATATATATGGGGAGGTAGAAGCTCCAACTCGGTTTGACAGTGAAAACTGCAGGAACTTCAAACCGGCACTAGGAAACAGACTGAGAAAGCAGAGAAAAAGTGTCTCATGCAACCCGTTCCCTTGGTGCTAGATGAACGAACGTCTCTCCACTTGCTCAGTTCTGAGAGATAAGTGTGTGTGAAAGCCGTCCTTCACCTCGCTTGTTGAGAACACAAAGTTTCTTTTCAGATGCAAACTCCATTCCATACATATATATGGGGAAGTACTAGCTCTAACTCGGTTTGACAGTGAAAACTGCAGGAACTTCAAACCGGCACTACGAAACAGACTGAGAAAGCAGAGAAAAAGTGTCTCCTGCAACCCGTTCCCTTGGTGCCAGATGAACGAACGTCTCTCCACTTGCTAAGTTCTGAGAGATAAGTGTGTGTGAAAGCCGTCCTTCACCTAGCTTGTTGGGAACACAAAGTTTCTTTTCAGTTGCAAACTCCATTCCATACATATATATGGGGAGGTAGAACCTCCAACTCGGTTTTACAGTGAAAACTGCAGGAACTTCAAACCGGCACTAGGAAACAGACTGAGAAAGCAGAGAAAAAGTGTCTCCTGCAACCCGTTCCCTTGGTGCTAGATGAACGAACGTCTCTCCACTTGCTCAGTTCTGAGAGATAAGTGTGTGTGAAAGCCGTCCTTCACCTAGCTTGTTGGGAACACAAAGTTTCTTTTCAGTTGCAAACTCCATTCCATACATATATATAGGGAGGTACAAGCTCCAACTCGTTTTCACAGTGAAAACTGCAGGAACTTCAAACCGGCACTAGGTAACAGCCTGTGAAAGCAGAGAAAAAGTGTCTCCTGCCACCCGTTCCCTTGGTGCTAGATGAACGAACGTCTCTCCACTTGCACAGTTCTGAGAGTTACGTGTGTGTGAAAGCCGTCCTTCACCTAGCTTGTTGGGAACACAAAGTTTCTTTTCAGTTGCAAACTCCATTCCATACATATATATGGGGAGGTAGAAGCTCCAACTCGGTTTTACAGTGAAAACTGCAGGAACTTCAAACCGGCACTAGGAAACAGACTGAGAAAACAGAGAAAAAGTGTCTCCTGCATCCCGATCCCTTGGTGCTAGATGAACGAACGTCTCTCCACTTGCTCAGTTCTGAGAGATAAGTGTGTGTGAAAGCCGTCCTTCACCTGCTTGTTGGGAACACAAAGTTTCTTTTCAGTTGCAAACTCCATTCCATACATATATATGGGGAGGTACGAGCTCCAACTCGGTTTGACAGTGAAAACTGCAGGAACTTCAAACTGGCACTAGGAAACAAACTGAGAAAGCAGAGAAAAAGTGTCTCCTGCAACCCGTTCCATTTGTGCTAGATGAACGAACGTCTCTCCACTTGCTCAGTTCTGAGAGATAAGTGCGTGTGAAAGCCGTCCTTCACCTAGCTTTTTGGGAACACAAAGTTTCTTTTCAGTTGCAAATTCCATTCCATACATATATAGGGGAGGTACAAGCTCCAACTCGGTTTGACAGTGAAAACTGCAGGAACTTCAAACCGGCACTAGGAAACTGACTGAGATAGCAGAGAAAAAGTGTCTCCTGCAACCCGTTCCCTTGGTGCTAGATGAACGAACGTCTCTCCACTTGCTCAGTTCTGAGAGATAAGTGTGTGTGAAAGCCGTCCTTCACCTAGCTTGTTGGGAACACCAAGTATCTTTTCAGTTGCAAACTCCATTCCATACATACATATGGGGAGGTACTAGCTCCAACTCGGTTTGACAGTGAAAACTGCAGGAACTTCAAACCGGCACTAGGAAACAGACTGAGAAAGCAGAGAAAAAGTGTCTCCTGCAACCCATTCCTTTGGTGCTAGATGAACGAACGTCTCTCCACTTGCTCAGTTCTGAGAGATAAGTGTGTGTGTAACCCGCTCTCAAACTAGCTTCTTGGGAACACAAAGTTTTTTTCAGTTGCAAACTTCATTCCATAAATATATATTGGGAGGTACTAGCTCCAACTCGGTTTGAAAGTGAAAACTGCAGGAACTTCAAACCGGCACTAGGAAACAGACTGAGAAAGCAGAGGAAATGTTTCTCCTGCAACCCGTTCCCTTGGTGCTAGATGAACGAACGTCTCTCCACTTGCTCAGTTCTGAGAGATAAGTGTGTGTGAAAGCCGTCCTTCAACTAGCTTGTTGGGAACACAAAGTTTCTTTTCAGTTGCAAACTCCATTCCATACATATATATAGGGAGGTACAAGCTCCAACTCGGTTTGACAGTGAAAATTGCAGGAACTTCAAACCGGCACTAGGAAACAGACTGAGAAAGCAGAGAAAAAGTGTCTCCTGCAACCCGTTCCCTTGGTGCTAGATGAACGAACGTCTCTCCACTTGCTCAGTTCTGAGAGATAAGTGTGTGTGAAAGCCGTCCTTCACCTAGCTTGTTGGGAACACCAAGTATCTTTTCAGTTGCAAACTCCATTCCATACATACATATGGGGAGGTACAAGCTCCAACTCGGTTTTACAGTGAAAACTGCAGGAACTTCAAACCGGCACTAGGAAACAGAATGAGAAAGCTGAGAAAAAGTTTCTCCTGCAACCCGTTCCCTTGGTGCTAGATGAACGAACGTCTCTCCACTTGCTCAGTTCTGAGAGATAAGTGTGTGTGAAAGCCGTCCTTCACCTAGCTTGTTGGGAACACAAAGTTTCTTTTCAGTTGCAAACTCCTTTCCATACATATATATGGGGAGGTACGAGCTCCAACTCGGTTTGACAGTGAAAACTGCAGGAACTTCAAACCGGCACTAGGAAACAGACTGAGAAAGCAGAGAAAAAGTGTCTCCAGCAACCCGTTCCCTTGGTGCTAGATGAACGAACGTCTCTCCACTTGCTCAGTTCTGAGAGATAAGTGTGTGTGAAAGCCCCTCTTCACCTAGCTTGTTGGGAACACAAAGTTTCTTTTCAGTTGCAATCTCCATTCCATACATATATATGGGGAGGTACTAGCTCCAACTCGGTTTGACAGTGAAAACTGCAGGAACTTCAAACCGGCACTAGGAAACAGACTGAGAAAGCAGAGAAAAAGTGTCTCCAGCAACCCGTTCCCTTGGTGCTAGATGAACGAACGTCTCTCCACTTGCTCAGTTCTGAGAGATAAGTGTGTGTGAAAGCCCCTCTTCACCTAGCTTGTTGGGAACACAAAGTTTCTTTTCAGTTGCAATCTCCATTCCATACATATATATGGGGAGGTACTAGCTCCAACTCGGTTTGACAGTGAAAACTGCAGGAACTTCAAACCGGCACTAGGAAACAGACTGAGAAAGCAGAGAAAAAGTGTCTCCTGCAACCCATTCCCTTGGTGCTAGATGAACGAACGTCTCTCCACTTGCTCAGTTCTGAGAGATAAGTGTGTGTGTAACCCGCTCTCAAACTAGCTTCTTGGGAACACAAAGTTTCTTTTCAGTTGCAAACTTCATTCCATAAATATATATGGGGAGGTACTAGCTCCAACTCGGTTTGAAAGTGAAAACTGCAGGAACTTCAAACCGGCACTAGGAAACAGACTGAGAAAGCAGAGGAAATGTTTCTCCTGCAACCCGTTCCCTTGGTGCTAGATGAACAAACGTCTCTCCACTTGCTCAGTTCTGAGAGAAAAGTGTGTGTGAAAGCCGTCCTTCAACTAGCTTGTTGGGAACACAAAGTTTCTTTTCAGTTGCAAACTCCATTCCATACATATATATAGGGAGGTACAAGCTCCAACTCGGTTTGACAGTGAAAACTGCAGGAACTTCAAACCGGCACTAGGAAACAGACTGAGAAAGCAGAGAATAAGTGTCTCCTGCAACCCGTTCCCTTGGTGCTAGATGAACGAACGTCTCTCCACTTGCTCAGTTCTGAGAGATAAGTGTGTGTGAAAGCCGTCCTTCACCTAGCTTGTTGGGAACACAAAGTTTCTTTTCAGTTGCAAACTCCATT